>NC_133778.1:31031685-31206909 GCF_003597395.2 Chelonoidis abingdonii | reverse complement strand
CCTTCCCAGTTGTCTACCTTAACAAACCCCATACCCCTCACTATTGAATTTTCCCTGTTTTGGCATTTTCTTAATAAAGTTTATTTTGCACCCCACCTGTGTGGTAATTGCTCCCCAAGATCCCATATACCTGCTGGCAGGGACATAAAGTTTATTTTGCACCCCACCTGTGTGGTAATTGCTCCCCAAGATCCCATATACCTGCTGGCAGGGACAACTTCCTCCACATTGAGGGAGGAGGCAGATTTCATAATATACCTTTGGGTCTCCGCTCCAAGGGAGGTGGACCTCTAAGTGTCTGTGTTGTTCTGCAGTTGGGTGTGGCCCTGCCTGTTTGTTTGCTGGAGTAGGCTTAATAGCCTGGCTCAGCAAGACAGGTAAAAAGGGTTCCCAGGCTGGCAGAACAGGTGGGCTCAGTGGTATCTCAACACAACAGGTGGCATCTTAAAAGGGGGCAACCAGTCACACGTTATTCATTAATTTGATGAAATTATAGTAGTACTTTATCATGGGTTAGTCAACAAATTGATATGCAGTGTGAGTCTCATCAAATGTCCTCTGAAGTTGGTGGGAGTCCTTCCTTTGACTCCCATGGGCAATGGATCAGCCCAATTGTTCTTATACCTACTACAGTCCTTACTACATGCCCTAGTCAAAATCCCTGCCAATAAAAAAAAAACCTTGTCATGCCTTTGAAAGATAGAGACCCTCATACTATACATACCCAATATATTATTTTATAGATCAGGACAATTTTACTACCCCTACATAGAATACTTTGCTTATAAGGACATTTTACTACCTGTAATCTTTTGATACTAATCTCACAGTTTGTAAAGCTTCTGTACGCCCTAATAACTTTACACTTTCCCAAAATTAAATGTCATGTGAAGTGCAAGTTGGTAAAATGGTATTTTGGGGGGTTCACTGTTCCTGGTCAAATATTCTCTGACTCAGGTCTTTTTCTACCTTGACAATAAAACTATGTGTTTGTGTGTGTACTGACTCATTGTTACACACAATAAAGGTCACAGAGAACAAAAAAAACAAAACAAAAGCTTTTTCTGAAATTGACAGCCTCTTCCAGCTGACAAAGTTCAAAATATTTTCAATAGCTCATGTAGGATAGTTACAGGTCATATAATTCAGGTGCCTAAACTTCATCAAGGTTATTCTGAAACAAGTTTAATCAAATCCACCATTGATTAGTTTAAAGCATAAAACATAAATGAGCCCTTAAATCATCCATTATACTGTTCTTCTTCCAGATTTTGCTGGAAGTATAAAGGAAATTTATGCCAAAGGTCTAGCCAAGATTATTTAGTAAACTCTGATTGTTCCAATTACATAAATTGTTGTCAAGTAGTAGCTAAAATGCCAGAAGCATAATCAGCTATACCCATGCTTCAGTGGATTTTTAAATTTATCAATCAGTACTGAAGCTTTAAATTAAGAAAGCCTTTTCATAGAGCATCTAGCAAGCACCTATGAGGGAAAATCAATACTTAAAGACTGCAATCTGTTACACTTTTGAAAGGAATACATGAAAAATAGAGCTGATGAAGAAGATTTTTATTTTTTTTGGTCAGAGATTTGGTGAACAAGCCCTTCTGGGTTTACTTGTAAAAGCTCCTGAATTTACAAAAATCTAATCCATTAATACTAAAGATGAAGAGAAATATGAAAATGTGCTGCAAGCTGCACCATTGACCTGCTTGAAATGTCAAACAGCTTCAAGCACACAGTAGCAGGAAAACAAACTTCTGAAACCATTAAAAAAAACTGAATCACTTACTACATTGCTGTATAAATTCTCTTTGTTTTGGTGAGCATTGTGGCGTAGTCTATGTCGAGTTCATCTACCCTGCAAAAAAAATACTCACCGCAGCAAGTCTCAGGTCAACTGACTTGGCTTAGCAAGGTTTAAGATATGGAGGTAAATATAGCTGTGTAAACTCTGCTTCGGCTGGAGCCCTGACTCAGCTCTGGCTTTCAAAGCCCAGGTTCCAGCCCAAGTAGGAATGTCTACATTGCCATTTTTAACCCCAGAACATGAGCCTGAGTCAGCTGGTGGGGGGGAGGGGGTTTGTGTGTGTGTTTTTGCAGCAGAGCCTGGAGACTCGCAGGGTTGATCAGTGGAAGGGTTAAATCGATACTATATCATTATGGATTGAGTTAAATCTTTTTGTTTTAGAGCAGGCATGGCCACTGCTTTATATTCAAGATAAATGTAAAGAAGCCATTGTAATCAGGTGGCTGAAACACTAACAGAAGCACCTCAAATCACAGGCACTTGGAAAAAGCGGAGGAGAAGCTGTCATATGGCCTGGGGTTTCAATTCAGGGCCTAGGGCTTTGGTAAGGGTTGCCAGGCATCAGTCAAAAAGTTTTCTAAGTCACAAAGAGAAATAGGAAAGTAGAAACCAAATTAGGACTTGCTTTACAGAGTGATTTCGCCTTTCCTCTTCTAACTTATCTGTGTCCAGAACCAATAGGTGTCTTACATCATAGGAATGTATTTCTAGAGAGTTCTCATGGAGCTGAAAGAGGCCCCTGTGCCTTTTTTAAGCTGCAAGACTCCATTTTCAGGTGGAGGAGGCTGATTGGCCAGAACCTATTTGGCGAAGGAATTATGAAGCCTTTTCCAACCCAAAAGACTTGCTCCAGTTTGTAAGTTCACTCTAGGTTAGTGGTTCCCAAACTCTTAACAATCTGTGAACCCCTTTCATGAAAATGTCAAGTCCCATGAACCCTCTCCTAAAAATGAATATTTCGAGGGATTTTCTCCTTTACCTGAATACAAATTATAAAAGCAGTGATCTTGGAAATACGCAATTTGTTTTTATGGCATGCTTATAACATACTATTTACTATTTTCATTTATCATTACAGTATTTTTATTACATTATGACAATGGCAACACTCCTCCAAGATCTCACTTTCATAGCTTGTATCACTTTGAATAAGCCTGTTATAAGACAAGGTTTCTATGTTTCATCAAGGAGTATCAGATGTGAAACAGCAGGAAGGTATTTAAGAAGTCAACTCAAAGAGTTCTCCTACACAAGCATTCAGGTCTTGAGCAGTCCAGGCAAACAACACGTTACAACAAAGCTTAAACTTGTTCTTCATAATAATGTTAAAAATACTAGCTGCCTATTTCATTTTAAAAACAGCAAAAAATATCCACCTCCTTTTCCATTTCTTATAAGAAATCTTGAAGTTTAAATCTCCTCAGTGTGATAGATAGGCTTGCTTTGATCTGCTTAGCGCTTGGAAGTCCAGGGGCTCTGGGCTGCTGGCCCCATGCTGCCCAGGGTCCCTAGGGACAGCTTTGACCAGCATTAGGGATTTTTTTCCCCGAGAACCCCCTGTAACATTTTGTGAACCCCCAGGGTTCACAAACCCGTTTGGGAATCACAGCTCTAGGTAGAAGCCTGTTTCAGGCCTGAGGAATTTACTCCACTCTGGAACCTCCCCCTAGGTAATTTCTCTGGAGAAATTACTCTTATTCCTCTATGATTTCCCTCACTCCAAGGTGAAATTTTGGTATTTGTTATGAAGCTTCATGTGGTGGCTTTGTAATTTGTCTGTGCATAACAAGTTTTACTTCTACCAGAAAAACAGATAGAAAAAGAATTAAAGATAATTTTATAAAACATCTAGATGAAGAGAATATGTTAGTGACAAACCTATACCACTCTTATAAAAGAAAATCACGACACTATAATTCTATGAATCTGTTCATGGTGAGACCAAAAACAAGGTAGGAATGGCAAAAATTTACCACTTGGGAGTCCGTATCAGGTCTGTTTTTGTTTAATAGATTTAGTGGCAGGTAGCAAAATTGATTAAGACACTAAGTTATTTAGGTTGCAATGGAAGACTGGACATTCAAAAGGGGCCTAACAACGCAGAGCAATTAAGCAGTACTATGGCACATGGAATTCAGTGTTGACAAATGCAAGGTAATATACATCACAACGAGTAATTTAAGCTACTGCTAGTTTCTAATTTAATATCTATGTTGGTAGTTTCAAATTTAACATTAGCAACTCAGGAAAAAAGACCTGGTTGTCACTGTGGAAAGTTCAATGAAGACATCTGCTCAACGTTCACTGGTAGTCAAAAAAGCAGACAAGGTGTTAGAATGTATAAGGTATAGTATGGAAAACACTGAAAATTGTAGAATCCCATTATATGAATTAATGGGAAATCATCACCTGCAATATTTGTCCACTTCTGGGCACATTATCTCAAAATATTCAGAGATGGGCAAAAAAAATTATTAGAGGGGCATAAAAGCTTCCATATGAGGAAAGAGTGAAACTGCAGTTTTGAGAAGAGGTAATAAAAGGGACTATAATAGAAACATAAAAGTAATTAATACAATTTTAGCCTTTATTTTAAATTGAATTGACTGACAGTTCTTCGGTAAATTACAGTGAGTCTGGCTCCTGTATTGCTACAGTTTTAAGATCAATAGGGTGCAAATCATCCTTACATTTGGAAGCTCTAGGAACGCACACAGAATGAAGACAGTGGCCACACACGCAAGTAAAAAAATCTTCTCTGTATTATAAGTTTTACAAAGTAGATGATTAAGGTTACAATCTCAAACAAATATATAAAACCTAGGAGAACCCAAGCAATGGCCAATTCCATATTCATACATACCCAAAGATATTAGAGAGTCTAGTCGACAGCAGGGCCGGTGCAAGGATGTTTCACGCCCTAGGCGAAACTTCCACCTTGCGCCCTCCCCCCCCGTGCTCCTGCCCTGAATCGCTCCCCCGTTTGTGGCAGCTCCCCACCCCCCAACCCGGAGACACCCTCCCCGCCCCAGCTCACCCCTGCTCTGCCTCCTCCCTGAGCACACCATGGCTGCTGCACTTCTCCTGCCTCCCAGGCTTGCGACGCCAATCAGCTTAGGCACCACAAGCCTGGTACGTGGGAGAAGTGAAGCAGCGACGGCGTATTCAGGGAGGAGGTAGGGCAGAGGTGAGCTGGGGCGGGGAGTTCCCCTGCATCCTGCCCCCCCCTTACTTGCTGCAGGCGGCCCTCCTCGCACCTCCCTGTCCCAGCTCCCTCAGCCTAAATGCCGGCAGTGACCGGGGCAGCCAAAGATCTGGCTGCTGCAGTCGAAGAAAATGGCGTCCCCCAAATCCTAGCGCCCTAGGCGATCGCCTAGGTCACCTAAATGGTTGCACCGGCCCTGGTCGACAGTCGTTGATAGTGAGGTGGTTCCTGCTGGGGTATTTCCAATGAGGTCATCTGTCATGGTCTTCCCACCCTCTCCATACCAGGGAACCCTTTTATCTTGTGATTCTGACCATGCCTACCACCGTATGCACATGCATGAAGGTTCCAATCTCCTTTCTCTTGCCTGTATTTCTATACCCATAAATGTTGGGTTGTCGCATTTTTCTATTCTCATTAATATCTTAACATTTACATTAAAATGTTCCCATGGTAGCCTGTGGTCAGAGCAGAACTTTTCCTGCTGTTACTATCAGGTGTCTTCCAGTCAGTACATTGCAATCTAGATGTGTACATTATGACATATTTTATGGGAATATCCCCTACTGACACATCCTTTGCAGTAATTTTCTAAAACTTACTGACATTGTGTCATTCCTGGGTCATCGACCTATGTAAAGTCTCCTTAAACCCAAGGCCTAGTGTGACTAAGATGAAATCTTACAGGAATGTAAGGCCTTGCATTTCAGCTTTACTTTACCTATATACCCAATGCACACTCATCACTCCTAAATACTTGTCAATCTTATACTCCTATAATCCTACCAGTTAAATCTATTAATCACTGATTACATATTAATTACATAGGAAATAACATGAGTTAACCATGACAATAGATAACACAATTAAATGATGAAATGAACTAATGAGCTACCTGTAGATAGGGCCCTACCCAGGGCGGATACAAGGATGTTTCATGCCCTAGGCGTTGCACCCCCCCCAACCCAAGCCCTGTGGCAGCCCTCTGCCCTAAGGCACCCCACCTCTGTAGCAGCTCCCCACCGCCCTGCCCTGAGGCAACCCCCCCCCACGGCAGCTGCCCCCCAGCCCGGAGAGCCATGCGATAGCTCCCCACCCCAGCTCACATCTGCTCTACCTCCTCCCCGAGCATGCCACTGCCGCTCCACTTCTCCTGCCTCCCAGGCTTGCGGCACCAATCAGCTGTTTGGCACCACAAGCCTGGGAGGAAGAGAAGCAGAGCAGGGCGGTGTGCTCAGGGGAGGAGGCAGAGCAGAGGTGAGCTGGGGCAGGAAGCAGTTCCTCTGCATGCCACGCCCCCCGTTATTTGCTGCAGGCAGCCCTCTCCGCACCCCCCTGCCCTAGGTCTCTCTTCCTAAATGCCAACGACAACCGGGGTGGCCTAACATCCGACCGCCACGGTCGCTGCCGAAGGACCTGAAATGCGGACCCCCCAAACTCTTGTGCCCTAGGCAACCATCTAGGTCGCCTAATGGGTTGCACCGGCCCTGGCCCTACCAAATTCATGAACATGAAAAACACATCATGGACTGTGAAATCTGGTCTCCCCCGATAAAATCTGGTCTTTCATGTGCTTTTACCAGGGGCGGCTCCAGGCACCAGCACGTCAAGCGAGTTCCTGGGGCGGCAAGCCACGAGGGGCGCTCTGCCAGTTGCCACGAGGGCAGCAGGCAGGTTGCCTTCGGCGATGTGCCTGCGGCGGGTCCTCTGGTCCCGCGGCTTCAGCAGACCTCCCACAGGCTGCTGCCGAATCTGCGGGACTGGGGACCTCTCGCAGGCAAGCCACTGAAGGCAGCCTGCCTGCCGTGCTTGGGGCAGCAAAATACCTAGAGCCGTCCCTGGCTTTTACTCTATACTATACAGACTTCACGGGGGAGACCAGCATTTCTCAAATTGGGGGTCCTGACCCAAAAGGGAACTGCGGCAGGTTGCAAGGTTATTTTAGGGAGGTCATGGTATTGCCACCCTTACTTCTGTCCTTCCTTCAGAGCTGGGCAGCCGGAAAGTGGCAGCTGTTGGCCAGGCACCCAGCTCTGAAGGCAGCACCCCTCCAGCAGCAGCAAAGAAGTAAACATGGCAATACTGTACATGGCACCCTTACTTCTGTGCTGCTGCCTTCAAAGCTAGGGGGCCAGAGCAGGTCGGCTGTTGATTAAGGGCCCAGCTCTGCAGGCAGAAGCGCAGAAGTAAGGGTAGCAATACCATACAATGCCATCTTCATGTCTGCGCTGCTGCTGGAGGCAACTCTGCTTTCAGAGTGGGGCTCCTGGCCAGCAGCTGCCTCTCTCCAGCTGCCCAGCTCTGAAGGCAGCACCACCACCACCAGCAGTCCAGAAGTAAGGTTAGCAGCACCACAACTCCCCTACAGTAACATTGCAACCCAGCATCCCACAATTCCTTTTTGAGTCAGGATCCCTACAATTACAACACCGTGAAATTTAAGATTTAAATAGCCAAAATCATGAAATTTATGACTTTTAAAATCCTATGACCATGAAATTGACCAAAATGGACCATGAATTTGGTAGGTCCTACCCATAGAGAAGGTAAATTAGACTCAATTTTTAATGCAAGAACATGGGAGATGTTCAGGTTAATTGAATGGCAACAAATGTAAAGTTGTTAATTAGAACAAATATAAACTCTCAGGGCTTCAAGGGCTATACCAACCAATTAGCTGATGGGGTTTCAAAAAAGAAATTTCTCCTGTGGATAAGATATTCCATAATTGCCCACTAAGGGATTTCTTGCACTTTCTCTGAAGCATTTGGTACTGGCTACTGACAGACAAGACCGTTACAGTCAGATACAGAATTCTGGACTGGATGGATCACTGATCTGATCCAGTGTGGCAATTCTGTGTTCCACTTAGCACAGAAGCAGCATTATATCTTTCATTGCTATGATTTTCTAGTTATATTTTATAAACAGATTTTTATAATTCTGCAGGTTTTTCTGTTCACCAATACATCATACATATTGTAACATAAGAATCAACACTGAACATCCTGGGGAAAATATATATCTATGGTTGGTTTGCTTTAAATATGACTCTTTTCTGGAAAGAACATCTGAGCTTATCAGCCATTCCTTCCCTTTCCCGCCCACCACACACAAACATCCCCATATTCTCATGTCACAGAAAACATACCTCTATTCACTGCATTTCACATTCAATAATATTTACAGTGTAATAACACAATTACATGCAAGCTTTGCAACAAAGGAAGAAGATAGCAATAGAGAATTTATTCATCATTTCAGGTATAGTAGAATCCTAAACATATTTAGGTAGTTTTATATTACTTAAACGGATATTACTTATGGTCATTTACAGAATTCAGCCTGCTGATCATTTATGCCTGTCACTGTTTAGCTGAAATTTTGGATGTCTTGGCATTTTACAAATAGCCAACAGTTTACACTTCTAAGAGTGAAAGTCTTACAAGGTAAGCAGCAGAGTTTATAGCTTACTTCAGATGTAATGAGGATATGTGGCTTCTCCAGATTTTTCTATGTTCTAGAGATTTCCACAAGCTTCATACCACATCTGCATTGGCAGCAAAATATTTTCAAAGTGAGTGGTGGCCAGACCATAAGTTCATAGGTTTGTTTTGGTGTGGATAAGTATCCAGAAGTTGCATTGCTTTTCTGAATTATCCAAACTTGGCAGAGCACAGGGCTATCATTACCCCAACCTCCCTGTTTATAGGTTGGACAAATGGCTGGTTTACCCTTTCCCAGATCATCCGCAAAACAACCTAGGACCTTTTCTCTGGTGGAGAAGGCCTTTTGATCTTATTATTTTAAGATGTAATGGTCTACACAGAAAAATGCCTCTTTTCAAATTGCATCACTTGTTAGTTTAAGCTCCTATGAAGTAGAGGTATTCCCTAAAGTGTCAACGGTCTGTTGGAAAGCTAAGTGATGTTTACAAGCCAGTGGTGAAAGAGTTATGGAAGGCAGCTATCAGCTATTTTAAAAATACATATGTATTTCAATAATTTCAATAAAACTAACAAAATATCCACTTTTCTAAATCCATAATTTTGTATCTATATTTGATCAATGATGGACTTAAGAGTCCAAGTCCCCTTTTTAAAAGCAAGTTTGGCTCCCAAGCGCCTGAAAATTTTACCCCATTATCTTTGCATCATGCTTCAAGGGCAAGGAAAGGGGTGAATTTTCTTTCTGGCTGCACTTTTGCTATCAATACATGCTCATTGCCTGCTTTGCTAAACCATTTTTTGTAAATTTCCAGAAAAGTTGTAAACTTCAGCTTTGTGTGCAATAAGGAGACCAGATGCATAAGTAGTCCCAACAAAGCAGTTCAAGAGGTTACCTTCTGATAAAAATATTCTAGATGTGATGGATAAGCTAACAATTGATCAAGCTTTGCACATACACGGTGTGGACAGTTTTACTCCTATATCTCTACAGGTTCTAAAAATGGTTAGAGAACATTTATCTGCCTGCCTGAAGGTTTGTAGAATGAAATGCAAACCAAGTCTTTCCTGCCCTTGGTTTTAAATTCCATCTTCTTTTTTAAAGGCTCATTAATTAAAATATCCTGTTAAATCAAAATGTACATGCCTCAGAGACCTGTTTTCATGAGTCAAACAGCAGATATTAGCATACATGTGAGTTGATCCATATGTCACAGAAAATCTTCTATAAATAAGTTCGTTGATATCATACTGAGATATCAGTTTTCTCTACATTCTATAAAACTGTACAACTGGTGGATGAAATCACTAGCTATCGGTAAGCATTTTACAGTCATCATCACCATCTTATCTGGAAACTGAATATGCCATTCTTCAATCCAGGCTGAATTTTGAGATGCCACAGAGTAAAATGATATGTTGTGGTGTCGTAGGCTGCTGTGAGGTTGATAAATAGAAGCTTCAATGCTAAGCTCTATAGATCATTATAGAAAGTGGTTTGCCTGAAGTGTGGGATATGAGAACGATTTAGTTGTTTTTCTGAAAGAGAGGTTTTTCTTCTTTTCTGGTGGGAAAACAGACCATCTGCTCTGTGGTTCTAAGCATTATATACACATCATAAATATTCCTATTTATTGATGTTATATAAATATACATACTATAATTTGTTTGCAATCCAATCATAGACTATCAGGGTTGGAAGGGACCTCAGGAGGTCATCTAGTCCAAACCCCTGCTCAAAGCAGGACCAATTCTCATGTAAATCATCCCAGCCAGGGCTTTATCAAGCATGATCTTAAAAACTCCAAGGAAGGAGATTCCACCACCTCCCTAGGTAACCCATTCCAGTGCTTCGCCACCCTCCTAGTGAAAAAGTTTTTCTTAATATCCAATCTAAACCTCCCACACTGCCATTAGAGACCATTACTCTTTATTCTGTCATCTGCTACCACTGAGAACAGTCTAGATCCATTCTCTTTGGAACCCCCTTTCAGGTAATTGAAAGCAGCTATCAAATCCCCCCTCATTCTTCTCTTCTGCAGACTAAATAATTCCAGTTCCCTCAGCTTCTCCTCATAAATCATGTGCTTCAGCCCCCTAATCATTTTTGTTGCCCTCAGCTGGACTCTTTCCAGAACTCAAGGTTGTGGGGCTTTAGGGTAATAAGGGCCCAGAAGTTCCTAAGATAGAGAGAACTGGTCCAGAAAAGGGCTATTAGGATGATCTGGGGAATGGAAAACCTGTCTTATGAACGGAGACTCAAAGAGCTTGGCTTGTTTAGCCTAACCAAAAGAAGGCTGAGGGGGGATATGATTGCTCTTTATAAATATATCAGAGGGATAAATATCAGGGAGGGAGAGGAATTATTTAAGCTTAGTACCAATGTGGACACAAGAGCAGTGCATGGGATTTCTTCTGTCCTAAGTGCAGGACTCTGCACTTGTCCTTGTTGAACCTCATCAGGTTTCTTTTGGCCCAATCCTCTAATTTGTCTTAGGTCCCTCTGTATCCTATCCCTACCCTCCAGCGTATCTACCACTCCTCCCAGTTTAGTGTCATCTGCAAACTTGCTGAGAGCAGTCCACGCCCTCCTCCAGATCATTAATGAAGATATTGAACAAAACCAGCCCCAGGACCGACCCTTGGGGCACTCCGCTTGATACCGGCTGCCAACTAGACATGGAGCCATTGATCACTACCCATTGAGCCTGACGATCTAGCCAGCTTTCTATCCACCTTATAGTCCATTCATCCAGCCCATACTTCTTTAACTTGCTGGCAAGAATACTGTGGGAGACCTATCAAAAGCTTTGCTAAAGTCAAGGATATAACACATCACTGCTTTCCCCTCATCCACAGAGCCAGTTATCTCATCAGAGAAGGCAATTAGGTTAGTCAGGCATGACTTGCCCTTGGTGAATCCATGCTGACTGTTCCTGATCACTTTCCTCTCCTCTAAGTGCTTCAGAATTGATTCCTTGAGGACCTGCTCCATGATTTTTTTCCAGGGACTGAGGTGAGCTGACTGGCCTGTAGTTCCATGGATCCTCCTTCTTCCTTTTTAAAGATGGGCACTACATTAGCCTTTTTCCAGTCACCTGGGACCTCCCCCGATCGCCATGAGTTTTCAAAGATAATGGCCAATGGCTCTGCAATCACATCCACCAACTCTTTTAGCACGCTTGAATGCAGTGCATCTGGCCCCATGGGCTTGTGCTCATCCAGCTTTTCTAAATAGTCCTGAACCACTTCTTTCTCCACAGAGAGCTGGTCACCTCCTCCCCATACTGTGCTGCCCAGTGCATTAGTCTAGGAGCTGACCTTTTTCCTGAAGACCGAGGCAAAAAAAGCATTGAGTACATTAGCTTTTTCCACATCCTCTATCACTAGGTTGCCTCCTCCATTCAGTAAGGAGCCCACAGTTTCCCTGATCTTCTTCTTGTTGCTAAC
Source organism: Chelonoidis abingdonii (assembly GCF_003597395.2). NCBI lineage: Eukaryota > Metazoa > Chordata > Testudines > Testudinidae > Chelonoidis > Chelonoidis abingdonii. The sequence continues at coordinate 31,194,995 of NC_133778.1, read as the reverse complement.
ATACTTGTAGAAACTCTTAACATCCTTTGCTATCTACAACTCCAAGTGTGATTTGGCCTTCCTGATTTCACTCCTGCATGCCTGAGAAATATTTTTATATCCTCCCATTTGACCAGTCTTCCACTTCTTGTAAGCTTCTTTTTCGTGGTTAAGATCAGCAAGGATTTCATTTTTAAGCCAGCTGGTCTCCTGCCATATTTACTATTCTTTTTACATATCAGGATGGTTTGTTCCTGCAACCTTAATGACGATTCTTTAAAATACAGCCAGCTCTCCTGGACTCCTTTCCCCATCAATGGATAATACCTCATGATAAATAAAATGATATTGACTGATGCACGCAAGTACAAAACCCATTTCCTCTATTTTCTTAAATGTCATTTACATAATTAGGCTTTTCATGGCTCTTCTTGAAAATGAATGTCCCCAATATGAGTTAGTCTACTTGCTATATTTTTCATCCAATGTATAAAACATTTTATAGGCACCCATCCTATGCTCTGGATCCTAATTTATAAATTAAAATATGCAATACAACAAAAGAGTGCCCATGTATAAATATCCATTAAATCCTTCCAGCCCATCTGCTCTACAAAAGCCTGGGAAGAAAAAAAATGGTAGAAAAGAATAAACAAAATGCTTAAACACTTTACTGTGTCATTATGCACTTTCTCCTGCATAGATCGCATTTCTCCCTCATATTTTTAGTCTCAATAGACCCATTACATATATAATCCTTCATATGGCTGTGCAATGGTCCAATATGTGAGACTAACTAGCATAAAATAAAGAAAATTATCAATTTGTTAAATGGATGTATCCTATTTAGATCTCTAGCACTTAGTTTTTAATTTGCACATATGTAGAACAGCAGTGATCTTTACTCTTCACTGATTACTAGAAGCCTTAAAATTAACATGGTAATCCCAAAGCTGTATGAGTGTCCGAAGTTAGGATTTCCATGTTGCACAAAGTTGCCTGTAATCTCATAAAACATATTTTTTGAAGTTTTTGAATATTTAATTCCAACCGCAAAATAATACATGCTTGCTAAGATAATGGGAAAAAAACATGCTGCAGCCAAGCAACAAAGTTTGGACCTAAAAAAGTGTACATTGCCTCATACTCCCTCATAGAGGAAAGACATACCTGAGGGGCAGCAGCATGATTTAATATTTCCAACAAAACTGATCGATACAAGAATATTAAAAGTAAAAATTGAGCATAAATGCTGCAGCTGGTCACAGATCAAGTATCTCTCTAGGGACAAGAGCACCACCTATAGACTAACACTTTCTCTCATTGGAATAGCTCTGAGCAAAACACTTTAATTTCTAATTGTCAAAAATGTAAAATATTATGGGCCAGATCAACAGCTGGTGTAAACTGATGCTTTACACCAGTGCAATGATGGTAAATGATATATACCATTGATTTTTCCAACATCAGCAAAAAAGTGGTGTAGGGGAACATAGCACTTTGGGTGAAGTGGGCACTTAGACATTCTTTTTAACATTAGCTAATGAATGTTTTTCGGATTTTTTTTAAAATATAACATTATTCAATGCTTTATTATGTAGCAACTTACATGAGTAGGTAGAAAAGCAATTAAAACATTGATCACTGTAAGAGTCTTTGCACTCACTCCTCTTTTACCAGATGCATATGCCCTTGAAACATAATAAGGAACAGACTGAGCCCCTTACTCACTTAATAAGCAATTCCTCACCCAAATAGTCTCAGAGTCAATGAGACTATTTTGGTGACTAAGCACTCGCTAATATGAGCAATAGGTTCAAAATTTGACCCTGAGAGTACATTTACACAGAGATAAAAGCCCTGTGGCACAGCCATGGCTGTCCTGGATCAGCTGATTTGGGGTCAAGGGGCTCAGTTAGTGGGGGCTGAAAAATTCCTGTGCAGACATTTGGGCTCATGCTGGAACCCGAGCTCTGGGACCCTCCATCCTTACAGGTCCCACAACTTGGGCTCCCGTCTGAGCCCAAATGTCTAAACAAGAATTTTTCAGCTCCCCTGCCCGAGCCCCTTGACCCCAAATCAGCTGATCTAGGGCAGCTGTAGCTTTTTTATCCCTGCATAGACATACCCTAAGTGACTTATTTTAAGGTGCTATAAGACCAGTACAAACTTTGGCCCAATTAAAAATCTATATTCATACATTAAGGTGTAAAGTAGCAGCATGCTAAACTGTCATGTTAATGTTTATGGAGCCTCTCTAAGCTCTTTCTTCAAATCAGTTTCCATATGACACAATTCATTTGACTTTCTCGGAGCAAACAATGTTTACTGGCACAAAGAACTTAATACAAGTCTTGGCCTACTTAAGTAATGTGAAAATTACTATAGTACCTTCTATGTTATTCAAGCCACATAGCATAAACTTTTCCCATCCTCAGCTACATATTTAACAACATACGCCATTAGCGTACGATACTTTGTTTTATTTACAGTCGTGCAGCGGCTGATGCTTTTATAGTACACTGCTGTATTACAAAGGACAAAGTTACAATGTAATCAACAGTAAAAGAAGTTTATTTGTGCAACTATTTCCTTGTTATTCATAAACAAAGTTAATCGGAATAGTCCTGTGTGTAAAAACATGCAGGTTTAGGCCAAAAGATTTGTAACAAAATTATAGTCACATTTACTATTACTACTACCACTATTTACAATTCCTGGGACTGATTCTGACCTTGCATTAATTAAACTGGAATAACACCACTGGAGTCAATGTAGCTACAGTAGTGTAAAAACAATACGTTCAAGCAAAAAATCAGGCTCACTTTGTTGATTTACAAATTATTCTGTATGGGTTTTTTGGGGTACTTTTAAGTCAACATGGGTTCTAGGCCTGCCCAAGAAGACCGTCTATGAACTGAAGATAAGCAGTAAACTATACCACAAAGCCCCTTGAAGTCTGGGCTCATGATGAACAACCAATCAGAGGCTCCATAAGAGCCAGTGGTTGAGGTGTGCCTTCCCTGAGGAAGATACAGCAGGAGAGGCTCTGAACATCTAACCATAAGGAGGGAGTCTTGGAGTGAGGGGAACAACTAAGGATAAATGAAGGGGAAATATAGTCGGGGATGGGAGGGAGGAGGGTGCTGGGAGATGTGCAGATTCAACACAAGCTCTATGAACCAGACTGGATCGCTCAGTCCACAAGAGAACACAACTGCCTTAGTCCTGGCTTCTTGTCAGTGAAGATTTCAATGCACTTTTTGCAGACAAAAAGAGTATTCGCTCTGGTCTCCTGGCCATTTACCTTTCTGCTTTGTAAAACCTTTCCTGCACAGGATATAATATTCTTCCTCACTATTCAGTCTGTAGCTGTGTGTGGAGTTGTATCACACCCTAGTGGCACCTAAATCAGTTCTTACAGGATCTAGTATGAGAACCACTAACTTGATTTAGAATGTTTTTTTATTAAATAACCAGTTTAACTTGTTCTTTTTTACTAATTAAGGATATGACTATAACAATGCTGTGTAGTACTAAATAAATCACTAACTGACCACAGCATCAAGACTATGATTTAAAACAACAAAAGTTGGATCTGTATTTCTCTTTACATTAAGTGAAGGATGTGTGCGGACGAGTGAATTTCTGCAATCAGCACTGCAAATGGTTCTTTGAAAATACCTGCCTGGTGTCGTGCACTGCATAATAACTCCTGTGCTATTTGCTGATAATGCAAACTGAGAAGCCTGCCGAAACCAGATGCCTTGACAATCAAAAGCATCCTGCAAACTATTAGTTTTTTTTATTCCCCTTTCAATATAAGCTCTCTTTTCCATGGGTGGCAGGTTTGTAGAAATTCTGGTGGTGCCCAGAACCTGCCCCCCTAACTCTGCCCACCCCAAACTCTGCCCCCCCCACATGCCTAGGGCTCTGGGAGGGGGGTAGGGTGCGGGGGAGGAGGTCTGGGATGTAGGTCCTGGGCTGGGGATTAGGATGCTGGGTACAGGCTCCGGGCTGGGGCAGGAGGTGGGTGTGCAGGAGGGAGTGACGGGTGCAGGCTCTGGGATGGAGTTTGGGGGTGGGAGGTGGTTCAAAGGGATGGAGTGCAGACTTTGGGAGGGAGTTTGAGGGCAGGAGGGGGTGTGTGGGAAGGGGGAGGGGTGCACATTCTGGGAGGGAGTTTGGGGATAGGAGGGGGTGCAGGGGTAAGGGCTGTGGGGCTGAGGAAGAGGGGTTCATGATGCAGGAGGGGGCTCAGAGCTGCAGCGGAGGATTAGGGTGCAGGGGATGAGGGTTGGACTGAGGATTAGGGGTTTATAATGCAGAAGGGGGCTCAAGGCTGGGACAGAAGATTAGGATGCAGGGGGATGAGGGCTCTGGCCGGGGATGAGGGGTTTGGAGAGGCTCAGGCCTAAGGCAGAAGGGCAGGGTAAGGGCAGCCTGCCTTCCCATTAGTGGATGGGGGGGCAGTAGGACCCTGGGGCAGCAGACAGCAGTTGCTGCCGGGAGCAGGGCTTCGCCTAGGAATTTGCTACCCTGGCAGCACAAGCAGGCACAGGAGAGGCGCGCGTTACTTTCTTTCTGGCAGGGACGCAGGGGGAGGGAGACCTGCGGTGGAGGACGGGGACGCGGGTGTGTGTGTGGCAGGCGGAGGCCGGGGCCTGCTCCAGGCAGGGCCGGGGGAGAGACTCAGCTCCAAATATTGCTGGAGCAGGGTCTCCGGCCCTAAATATTGCTGGAGCTCTGGCACCACAAAAGTATATGCTCTTTTCTACAAGGTTTCCATACAATTGTTAAATGGCTCCTTATTACACCTTATTTACCCAAGATTAAGATCCTCGGGGTACATCTACACTGCAGCTGGGAGTGAGCCTCCCAGCCTGGGTAGACAAACCCCCACTAACTGGAATTGAGCTAGCACTCTAAAACTGGCAGTATGAACGGTGCAACTTGGGCTGCAGCTCTGGTTCTCAGGTCCACCTGATTCTCTGGGCTTGAGACTGACATATCTTGTCAGTAACATAAACCTGGAGTCTAAACAGAAAGGGGAAGGCAAGATCTTGTACCTTGCACTTTTGCAATGGTACCAGATGTCCCACAAACCCTATTCCTATTGAGAACTGTTCCTGCTTGACAGAACAAAACACCATTTCTCTAGGAGAACCATCTCTGTGCTTCCATACTCACACTCACTGAGGGTAGCTATTAGACCTCCCTTTGAAGTGTTTTTCTCACCTATTTAAGCCAGCCAGGGCTGCTAGGGTAGTTGTGAGTAGTACATTCAGCAACAATTGCACTCTGATGATCACAACATTCAGGTTTTGCCTGTCCAGGAAGTAAATAATACATTCTGAAACTTTGAAATTGGGCCCTGTGCATAAAGTTCACAGAGAGTGATGCAGGGCATGTATGTATGCATATTTTTGGGGGGAAGCAGAGAAGGTTAGAATGATTTTTTTTTATCCAGTGTCACAGACTTCATCTCACTTCTCTCAGAATTAGAAACAAATTACTGCCAATTGCTGACGGGTTGGATCACAGAAACCTCCCTGGGAGCTAACAACTGATGTGCCCAGACTACCTCTGCTCCTATTTTCCCTGCCAGCTCAGGACTGTCATAAGTAGATAGGTAAGGGTTAATTTTCTTTTACCTGTAAAGGTTGAACAAAGGGGGAACCAAACACCTGACCAGAGGACCAATCAGAGACCTGGATTTTTTTTAAAGTCTGGGAAGGAACTGGAAACTCGGGGTCTTTGTTGTTTTCCTCGGCTGTGAGTAAACAAGCTTTTCTTCTAACTCCATCTTCTTTCAAATATTCTACTATAAAGAGTGAGTACAAAGGAACCAAAGTAATCGGCTGTGATGTACTTTGATTTGTATTTACCTGGGTGTTGATTTGCTGGACTGGTTTAATTGGGCTATCTTTTAAATCAGACTGTTTATTCATATTTTCTTATAAGCAAGAGCCTGTATTGATCTCTTAATGCAGTATTATTGTTTTGTATTTTCTTTCTTTTATATAAAGTTTCTTTTTAAACTTGTGGAAGTTTCTTTTCCTAGTGAGCCAAGGAGAAGAATTTCTGTGCCCGAGCTCTGTTACCTCGTGACAGGCTGGGGGGAGGAAAAGCCCATGCTTTGTGGATTCCTTTCCTATTTCCCAGGGAAAGTTACGGGAAAGAGAGAGAGAGAATCAGCTCTGTCCCTGGTGCTTAGCTTGTTCTTGGAGAGACGGAGACCCTAGTTCTTGGATTGTCATGTAATAAAGAGATTGATCAATCCGCCCAGAGCAGAACAACGGAGAGAGAGAGGAGGAGGGGAGATCATTCCTTGCCGCGTAGACTCATACTTTGAGTTCTTGGGGGGTCCCCCAGGAAAGGTTGGGGATCAGGTGACCAGGAACCTAAAAATCCTGGGTGTGGCACGTATCAGATCAAGGCTGGTATAGCTTGGGGGAGGTTCACAGTAAAGCACCCAATTTTGTATTCGCTAAAGGCCAGATTTGGGACAGAACGCTTACCACAAGGACCCAGCACCTTGTCTTGCTGACCAGACACCCGTGCTCAAGACCCAGGGTCTGATTATTCCCAAAGCTGCGGTTACCTGAAACAGGTCAATAAAAGTGCTCTTGTCTTTAGCCTTCAGACGCTCCAACTCCAATGGAGTCTAAACCAAATATCGGTTTTACCCTCTAAAGCTTCAGGGTAAATTTCATAAACTGTTCACTCTCCTAACACTGATAGAGAGATAGTGCACAGTGTTTGCTCCCCCAGGTATTAATACATATCTGAGTTAATTAATAAGTAAAAAGTGATTTCATATAATACAGAATAGATTATGTGGTTCCAGTAGTAACAGACAGACAAGTAATCACCAAGCCAAATAAAATTATGCACAAATCTTATGTCTAATCAAATGAAATAGATATCTCAACCCTCAGAAACGCTTTCAGTAATTTTTGTCCTCAGATGGACACCTCCAGCTGGCACAGTTCTCTTCCTGGTGAGTCTTGTTCCAGTCAGGTGGTATTAGGGATCTTCATGATGCTCTCTGCCTCTTTGTTCTCTCACCCCTTTATTATATCTTTGCAATAAGGCTGGAATCTTTTGCCTCTGTGAGTCCCACCCCGTCCTTCTCAATGGAAGACACCAGGTAAAAGATGGATTCCAGTTCAGTGACATGCTCAACATTTCATGCAAGACTTTCATTCCATCTCCAGCACCGTATACAGGAAACTTACAGGTAATCAACCCATCTGCAGACAATGGTCTCATTATGGGATTCTCAAGAGTTCAAACCATCATTAATGGCCCAGACTTTACATAATATCACTAAGCCGTAAGAATATATCATATTCTCTATTTCCAATTCAAGAGTGGTACATTTATACAAATAGGAGATTATCATCAGTAGATTATACTTTGTAATGATACTTACAAGAGACCTTTTGATGAGCATATCTCAGTTAATTATAATCACGTTACATTTTATAAACACCATATAGACTGGCAAACGTCCAGTTAGGAATCAGGGATATTTGACTCAAGTATTTCAGAGTTATGGAAATACTTTTAAGCTCTCTGTCTTTAGTTTCTTCTATTTACTCAACAATCAGAAAATTTCATTGGAATTATCACAGGTAGTAAAGTAAAGCATAGCCATAAGATCCGCAAGATCAGTCTTGAAATGAAATGGAACTATTACACCAACATCACTTCAGTCTGCTATTAAAATGCAGTTACCTCTGGTCCAAATAAGACAATATTAACAAGACACAGTTATAAAACCCAAATCGTTGGGGTTAGCACATGAAAAATATAACTTCAATTGGAATGCAGAAAGATAGGTTAGGAGAAAGTAATTAGCCACGTAGGATATAGACGAGAGCACAGGCTACCATAACTCGCCTGTCCTACACTAGGAAATAGGCGGAACATGTTTTCAATGGTGTGAAAAATGCCAACCCTGACATGCGTGAACACAACCTCCCACTAGTAGACGCTGCGGGTCAATGGTTTGAATTCTCCATCCAACTAGCTACCGCCCTCAGGAGAATAAATACCCACCAAGTGATTATCTCAACCTATTTATCACCGTGTCTGGGCTGCTATGTGGTCACATATTAAACCTGGGCTGCAGTGAGGATACAGCGACCCCACCCCACCCCCACAGCCCTTACCCAACTCCCAGCCCCCCCACAGACCACTACGGAATACTGCTTAACGCGTTAAAGCAGCGCTCTGAGGGGTGGGGGGCTTGCACACCCAGGGATCAAACAAGTTTGATATAACAGGATTTCACTTAAACTCAGTTAAGATTTTTTGGCTCCTCGAGGACAGTGTTATATTGGGGTAGAGTGTATATACAATGAATTATTAATATTTGATGTTTTTCTACATTTTTAACATATTGATTTCAATTACCACAGAATACAAGTGTTAAGCGTCACTTATATTATCTTTATTACATATTTGACTATAAAAAAATGAAAACAAAAAACAAGTATTTTTCAGTTCACTTCGTACAAGTTGTAGAAAATCTCTTATCAGAAAAATGCCTAATAACTGCACTCAAAACAAAATCATGTAAATTAATTAGGCCTTCAAGTCCACTTCAGTCCTATTCTTGTTCAGCATCGCTATTGGTTATATTTATGGGAGATAATGCTTGCCAGTCTTCTTATTTACAATGTCACCTGAAAGGAAATGGCACTGAAAGGTATTTATATGCCAGATATGCTAAACATTCGTATGCCCCTTTATGCTTTGGCCACCATTCCAGAGGACATGCCTCCATGCTGATGACGCTTGTTAAAAATGTGCGTTAATTAAATTTGTTTAATTTTCTGTCTCTTGCTCTGTTTTATCCAAATTCTGTCATATATTTCATGTTATAGCAGTCACAGATGATGACCCAGCATATGTTGTTTGTTTTAAGAACATTTTCACAGCAGGATTTGAGAAAATTCAAAGAAGGTACCAATGTGAGATTTCTAAAGATTGCTACAGCACTCGACCCGACGTTTAAGAATCTGAAGTGCCTTCCAAAATCTGAGCGGGATGAGGTGTAGAGCCTGCTTTCAAAAGTCTTAAAAGAGAAACACTCTGATGCAGAAACTATAGAACCCGAACCACCAAAAAAGAAAATCAACCTTTTGCTGGTGGCATCTCACCCTGATGATGAAAATGAACATGGATTGATCCGTACTTCTTTGGATTGTTATCGAGCAGAACTCATCATCAGCATGGACACGTCCTCTAGAATGGTGGTTGAAGCAAGAAGGGATATATGAATCCTTAGCACATCTAGCACAAAAATATCTTGCAACACCGGCTACAACAGTGCCATGCAAACTCCTGTTCTCACTTTCAGGAGACACTGTAAACAAAAAGCAGGAAGCATTATCTCCTGCAAATGTAAACAAACTTGGTTGTCTGAGTGATTGGCTGAACAAGAAGTAGGACTGAGCAGACTGGTAGGCTCTAAGTTTTACATTGTTTTATTTTTGAATGCAGTTTTTTGGTACATAATTATATATTTGTAAATTCAACTTTCATGATAGAGACTGCACTTGTATTAGGTGAATTGAAAAATACTATTTCTTTTGTTTTTTTAAGTGCAAATATTTGTAATAAAAAATAAATACAAAATGAATACTGGACACTTTGTATTCTGTATTGTAAGTGAAATCCATATATTTGAAAATGTAGAAAACATCCAAAAATATTTAAATAAATAGTATTCTATTATTAATTGCTTGACAGCCCTAGTTTAAAATTTTAAATAGCTATTTCTATCACTGATAGCATGGACAAGTCTACTAGTTAGAAGTCCTCATTCTGGTAAAGAAACTGATGTTTTTTGTAAAATCAGAGAGAAGGAAAAAAAATTAATAGTTTATAGCTATAGTATCTCTTGAGGATTGAAAGTCTAATTATTCTGATATATACTGTAACTCCAAAGAAAGGTAGCAAGAATAAGCCTGATGAAACCTTTATACTTTACATTAGTACTCTAGGGATTGCAGAGTTAGATCATAAGTGAAATAAGCTTAGTGGTCTTAGAGTATATAAAACTGCTGGCCTACGTGACATAAAGTTCCATTTAAGTTAATACTTATTTTATTTCCAAGCTTAACTTGTCAGATCTCTGTCTAATAATATTATATAGATTTTTTGTGAACATAGTTCAATATTAGCAATACAGAAATTGTTACAAATATATGGAAAAATAAACTTCAGTCAAATCCCATTTGAACTGAATGTTTTAAATGAAGCCACTGAATTTAAGATTATTTGTGAACTATTGTCAAAAATCAAATACTGTTGCTCATAGCTGGATAATGCAATAGCCAGCTGAAAGAACTATTAAAACAAGCATCATAAAAGAGTGTCTTTATTTCGTTGTTGCAAAATACGTGCCAATCCAAAACTGAGGTCCCCATAAAGTGTCATTCAGATCACACTGCAGAGGGACAGGAGAGTAGACAAATAAAGTAGCAAGGTCAGGAGATGGAAACAAGCCTACAGTTCATATTACTACTGACTAAAGCAGTATATACAAAATAAAGAGTGAGTGTTAAATTACATTGCTGCAACAAAAATAGACTCTTCAATGCAAAAAGGACTTTTAGTTCAACCTGAGAATGAAATGTGTGGGAATCATTTCTGAAGAAGTTATTTTATTGCCACTGGAGATTTCTTCATAGCAATAGAATAGGTGGAAAAGTGGGGCACAGATGAACCCAAAATAAAGATAATGACTTTTTTTTAAAAAAGAGAGGTAAAAAATCTACACTTCAGAAAGACATTCTGCTTATCAAGTTGCTGCTGCCAGTCCTTTCATCTATGTGAATTATATATGTCTTCCAATGACAATGTTCAGTAAATATCTGAACACAAAAGCCCAGAATGTCAGAGAAGATGATCCATCATGATATTACTAATTTAATGTTTCAGTTTACCAAAATGCATTTGATCTCAAGCACCAGTGCTACATTAAATAAGGCCAGTATTCTTGCCTTGCGTTATCAGCCAATGACAACTCTCTCAATAAAAATAAGCCATTTTCTGATACTGATAAATCAGAATGTCATAGCAATCCCAGTAGTATAAATATAGCATGAATTTTATGTTTGCTGTTAGACAAGAAGGTTCACATATTTTTTCTTTACAACTATAAACAAGCTATCAGATCAAAAAGGAATGCTGATTATTGATGGATACATAATTTGCATTTTATCCCCTGCTTGTGTCCCTCTCATACATTTCAGCTAAATGCACATATTTTATTCAAATTTAGTTGCCATTTGAAATTTATAATGATTTTGGACTATTGAGATGGTAATGTCTTCATTTCACTAAACTCAATGACACAATCTTTAAAGTAAACAATATGATTGTCATTTAAAATAATTAAGTCTCTTATTTATAACTGGCCTATACAAGGTTCAAGATCATCTTCATCTGAATTAATACACATTTAACATATAGTAAAAATATGTACACAGATACAATATTGTAATAAGATTATATAAAAAGAGAAAGCAACATAGGTGTTAATTTCACATCCAGTCCTAATGCTTACTGAACATTACAGATTTCCTTTGTGTTCTTAATTTAGGCAATAATCTTTTTTAAATGAACCTTTCAATCGGTGCCAGCTGCTAATGGGACTTAGTCCTGGATAACAAGGTAAGACTACAGTTTGTAAATGCAAGAACACTCAGTATACAAATAAACAAACTAGAAGAGAGATGATAAATGTTACAAGATAAGTTAAACTAGTAAAACTTTCCATTTCACTGTTTGTTTTGCCAGCTGGAAAGAGTTTTTAATATTTAACAGGGTATGTGCAAAAGTATATGTGCATATTTGTCTTGTCCAACATATGCATGCACAAATCCCCTGCACACATACAAATTGGCTTTGCACATTTATATCTATCTGATCAATCCTGAGAGGACCTAACTGCCTTAAAATCACATTCATTTCACAGTCACAGTGAGGGCATTACTCAATACTATACAGAATCAAACCCCTTTGTGAACCTGCCACTTGGGCTTGTTCTTATAAATCCAGGGATTTGGGCTCTAACTTGCAGGGTGATGAGCACTTTGCCTCTGATCCAGTAAAGCACTTAAATACAGAGCTAGTCCCATTGATTGCAGAACTTTAGGCTTTAATTTTAAGCAGGAGTGACTCCATTAATTTCCATTGGGCTACGCAGGTGCTTAAAATTAAGCATGTGCTTAGATAATGGAACTGTGTGCCCCTAAACTAGGCTAATCCAAAATTGAGCATACACTTGTGAAACACGTGAAAGTTTGAGTCTCACTCTTCACTGTAGTTTCGCAATAAAAGACAACTTTCAAGGTGAAAAACTCACTGATTTTTAAAATCACTGGGCCAGATCCTCAGCTGATGGAGCTCCACTGATGTTAATGGGAGATGACCCAGGATTATGTTCATATTACAGAGGTGGGAACTCAGCTGATCAATGAACTTCAAGACCATATGAAACACAGCACTGATCTGATTGTCAATTTCAGAGGAGGGTCACTGTCTGGGCATTAGGGGAACACCTGTAGGAGACAGATAATACTGCATTGTGCTTTTTAGCTTGGCTAAGGGGAAAGCTGGAGATAACTGCCTGCAAAGAGTGTTGGATCATACCCCAATATTGGTAAATTCATAAATTGAAGTATAATAGTAGAAATAATAAGAGCAGATATAAAAAAAAGTAATGTAATTGTTAAAGGAAATTCCTGTTTTATGAATCTTTGTGTTAAGTGAGCTTCTGCTGAATTCTGTTGAATGAATCTCTGTAACAAGCCCAAGGCCAATACACCAATTATCTAAGGCCTGGACAGAAACTGATTATGCCTATGTAAATGATGAGAATGCTGTTATGGGACAGAGAGTCTGTACCAAGTGATGCTAAGAACTTTGGGGAAACAATGATGTTTTCTTAAGCAATATCCACTCTCATCTCCTGGGAGCCTGATTATGCCTATGTAAATCTTTTAGCAATGGGAAGAGGGAGAAAGGAATTAAAAACCTGTTAAGTCTGGATGTAAGAATGCTGAGTGCATAGGAGTGCGTTTGTGACAGGTAGATAATTGATCAGCAACTAGTACCAGCTGAAACCTAAGACTCACAACTATCAATGGATTGAAGATAATGCAGGGTGGAGGCAACTGGATGACCCCCGGAGGGCATGCTGGAACCCACCCAAGTGCATCAAGGAGAGATAAAAGACTCGAAGATAACCTATAACCATCATTGATGCACCATCTGCTGATCAAGCTGATTAATGGTTACCTTAATCACAGATTCAGCATGATGAAGCAACTTCCACAGACATATATTGAGGCAAAACTTCATAAGAACAGAATCAGGGGACTGAGCTCTTTGAGTCTGGTTCTGTGACCACCCTCCCAGAGCATCGGATGTGCATCTGACACGACACGACACGACACGACACGACTCTCGTGTCCAAGCCACCTGGCCAGTGACTTGGCACGAGTAACACTCAGGCTGGTAACTATAACTATCTTTGCAGAACCTGCATAAATCACTGTGTGAGTGAATGAATGTAATATAACAGCTGACAAAAGTATTTTGTTGTATTTGCAATAAATGTGGAAATTTGCCTTGTCCCTCTTATAAGATCCTGTTGGTAATATTTTATTACTGTAACAAGAGTGAGAGGAATTGTTTAGGCAGGAACTGTTCAAAGGGGTATAACTACCATAGAGTAAGGGAATACAATTTTGATGGTTTATTAAGGTATATTCCCAGCAGTGACTTTGGAATCCTCTTCCAGTGGAAGAGGTAGAAGTGCCATCACTTAGTGGATTTTAAAATTAGACTGGAAAAAAATACTTATTTGGAGATATAATTCTGAATTGACAACAGAATGAATTAGAGAACTTCACATATTTCCATCTATATACTTTATGGGCCTGATACAACTTCCATTACTATCATAAAGTAATGGACCCCATAAAGTTAATTTGCTATAAGTTAAAAAGGTGAAACTCCTACAGATGTGACTGAGAGCTGTACAATGAATTGTTGTATCAAACTGGTATCTACATTCTATGCTATGACTCTCTATTACCTTTCTTCATGGCAAGAACTCCCTGTAAAAATCCATTAAGCCACTACATTGTCCTTCAGATCCCTTCTTGAAACTCACCTCTGCCATAGCACTTACAAAACACTCAGCAATGGGCAGATGTTTAATGTGCTGTGACTTAACTTTTATCATACTTCACCAGGATAATTTCACTGTTATCTTGTCCTTTTCTCCCCTCTTTGTTGTATCTAACTGTTGTCCATCATATGCTAAGACTGTAGTCTCTACCACAAGAGCTTATCTTGCTATTACATGTGAGAATAATTCCTAGCATAATGAGTCCTTGATCTGTGACAGGAGCCTCTAGGATCTCCTGTAATTAACCAACAACAAAAAGAACTCAAAATACAACACTTTGCATTACTATCACAGTGGCTTTCTATTTAAAATATATTCATAAAAACTGAAGAGCAGGCATCAGATTAGCAATCAGGTAGCAGTATCCTTAGCTTATGATCTTGTCTTGATTTACAAGTTAAGCGATATTTAGATAAGTTAGCTGTGTTCAAGTTAGTTGAGCCTGAAAAAATTCACCATAGAGTACTTAAGCAAGTAGCTGAAGCAGTCTCGGAATAATTAGCAATTATTTTCAAGAATTCACGGAGGACAGGTAACATCCCAGAGCACTGGAGAAGTGCAAACATAGTACCTATTTTTTAAAAAGGAACAAAGAGGACAAAAAGTCTTGAAAGAGAGGCAGACCACTGCACAGATTTTGGAATGCTTGCAAAGACAACTTAGTATCCTTTGGAATCTCTGTGGATGATTGGGAAAGGAGCGCAGAATGCCTCTCTAGTTGGCGGAATCAGTTTGTAGATGGAGTGAGGTGTTGGGAGGATCAAGCTTTGTGATGACAGACATCAGAGGAGGAAAGAATATGCTGTTGAGATTCAGAGCATTGCTAGGGTGTGGGTGTGCTCTACCCTTGGATGGGACTGTCACTCATGCATCAGACTCAGCTGCTATCCAAAGAACTCTTTGGCACATACACCATGCTTTGTAAAGAGCGACGGTGCCATTGATTGCATATTGCTCACAGTATACAGGGGATATTGCTGTTTTAAATGTATGTGCTGTTATGTGTTTATATCAGAGAAGGGAAGGTCAAAAAGTGAGCTTTCCACTTGAAGCAGACGGTGATGAGGTTTGTGAGGGTCTTAGTTCCTGTGGTAGTTAATTCCACCATTGCAGACCAGCCCTTGAGAAAGTTCTGCCTCCCAGACAGATGAATTTTGCCCTCTCTTGCGGAACTAGAACTGGCATAATACGGAAACATACAGTTCATATACCACGGCAGCTTGCAGTGCTAGTGGAAACATTTTGGTCTATTATGTTAATTTGATCAATATCAGATTGTCCTTCCATCATAACTATTGTTTACTGCTTCTGAATTTTATTATAACTATCAAAATGTTCTACGCCCTACATTACCGACGTAAAAGAAATATATTGTAAGACAAAAAGCAGAATAAGAGAGATTAAAACAGTTCTCAAATACTGTATAGGCTGATCCTATTCCAGGCAATTAAAGTATCACTAGAGCCACTTATTCCACACTTATTGATGTGTGGTACAGAGTACACAAATAGCTTCATGTGATGAACAGCACTGGCAGACACAATATTTCCTCAGTACAGTGCTATATATAATGCTATAATGTCTATATAATACTTTGGTAAACCCTTTTGAATAAACACAGCAATGTAAGAGGGCTTATAACAGACAGAAGAGTGATCTTATGAAGCACTTTGATACCATAGTACAGTAAAAGGCCATAAGGAGAGATTGGTAATTTTCACTCCATGCATCTGAAGAAGGTGGTTTTTTTACTCACAAAAACTTCTGTCCAAATAAATCTGTTAGTCTTCAAGGTGCCATCGGACTCCTTGTCATTTTTGTGGATACAGACTATATCAGGGGATAGCTGTGTTAAGGAGAGATTGTACTCACATAAGCCTTAGCCTAGAAACTCCGGTTTTGCTAGATGCATTAGCATTTCTCCCTACAAAACATCCTGCACCCTTCCCTCTAGCTCTCTCTTGATTCAGAAAAACAACTAGGAGTCTGTTGTCACCTTAAAGGCTAACAGATTTATTTGGGCATAAGCTTTTGTGGGTAAAAAACCACTTCTTCAGAAGCATGGAGTGAAAATTACATCTACAGGCATAAATATATTGGCACATGAAGAGAAGGGAGTTACCTTACAAGTAGAGAACCAGTGTTGACAATGCCAATTCAATCAGGACCACATCCACCCTCACTGAATTGGCATTGTCAACACTGGTTCTCTACTTGTAAGGTAACTCCCTTCTTTTCATGTGCCAATATATTTATGCCTGTAGGTATAAACTTATGCCCATGAAAGCTTACACCCAAATAAATCTTTAAGGTGCCACCGGGCTGCTCACTGTTTTTGTGGATATAGATTAAAACAGCTACCTCTCTGATACTTGATCCAGAGACGCTCAGTCTTTTAAGCTACTGAATGGTGCTAATGAGACACACTTGGTCTTCACAGCTCCATTCAGTATCCTGCAGGCTGACATCAAGTTATAGTGTCCTACAACTTAACTCCAAGGTATACATCCTTATAATTCTTTGCATTTGCAGATATTTATGTGCCTCAGCTCTTGCAAATAAGAAGAAAAACAGCTGTATAGCAATGAGACCATCAGATTCAGATGACCTTTTTGTGCAATCCCCATACACATCTCTCAGACAAACAGAACAGAAAATGGCAAAACAGAGAAAATTGTATTGGCCAGTACTGTAAAGGGACTGTTGTCAGATGCTACTGGTGTGGTGCTCTGCTCTGCTCTGCTCAATGTTGGTATCACTCGGCTGTGTGCATGTGTTCCCTCTGCGTGCTGCCCCAGCTCTGCCCAGATAGCTGACACAGCAGACCCGAAGAGAAGCCCCAATGACCACAGAGTCTAGTAAGGTATGAAGGCATGTCAGCCAGGTTTATTGCCATATTGGATACAGTAGTAGTTCCCCATAGATTACTTAGTCTACCTGGCATACTACAAATATGTACCCACCGTCAATGGACTTGGCTCAGTCAGTGGCGGGTCTTTCCACTGCCCCCTAGGCTGGACAAAGACACCACCTCAAGGATGCATTCTTATACAAAGGTACAAACAAGTTACACATCACTCCTGACGTATTGAGGTGCAACCCCTCTACGTAGTAAGGTGCCGCTTCTCACCTTGTACATGTTGGTTCAATCAAAACAACTGTATCCATCATTTTACCCTTTTGCCCCTGTCATTGGGATGGGTCAGCCTGTTCTTTCTTATCTGTGGAATATTCCAGTATAAGGTGTTCTGGTACCTTGTTTATACTTCAATATGCTAGGTGAATATATGTTTATGCATCATCAGCCCTTTCCTTGCCAGCTTCTGTGAACCAGGCCGGCTTCCGGCTCACAGCTTGACTTTACTTTTTAGCTAAGTCTTGACCATTACTTTAGTTCAGGCCTCATACTGGGCCTTTATCAGGGCCTTCACTTACTACAGGGACCAAAGCAAACAAGTGTGATAACCACCTTTAATATGTGTCCTTAAATTCAAGGTGCATTGAACAGTATACTTTCTAGACAAACCACATAAGAATGTAATTTTTATTAATCTTTCAAGCTTCAGCAAGCCTGGTGCATTAGAACGCTCTCCTGACAAAGAAATGTTAAGCATTTCATTGTGTTATGAAGGAAGGAACAGGAGATTAATTTTGCAGGAATTTTCATAATTAGATAAAAAGGAGCACAATTTGGTTGAACTTCCTTTGCTTATATTCATAAGGAATAAAAAAAAAACATGTAAAGTGTTTGCAACCGGTATTGTTATTTTGAACATAAGTGAAGTGTAATGCATGGTACAAAAAAATCATTCCCTTGCATTCTACAATTGAAAAGTATTTTAAGCTTGATGGTAAGACAGACACACACACACATACAACACACATCTTTCAATACAGCAAACGCGAGAACAAGCTTTAATGGTAGAATGCTTTGAAGAGAACACACCAGGAGGTCCCTATAGCTGATGCATAATTAATAGAAAGTAAATGTTGCTTTGTATAGAGGATAAGGTAAAAGCCCAGTCAAAATAACCAGCCTTATCATGACATTTTGATTCCAACTGAAATTAATTTTGTGAACGGCAGGAGTTTGAAATAAACATGTGAGTGCTAAAAAGACCTATTGCAGTCAGCTCAGCATGGAGGAAAGATTGAAAAGCACTGTCAGAATAAAGGTTACAGTCTCATGACTACTCTATGTACAGACAATTTTTTTTTCTTGTGGTCTTTTGGAAAAGAGGAGGATAAATCGTTACTACAGGCTCTCACAGTGGGAACATGTGTTGTAGAGAAGCTGGCCCACATATGTAATCTTAGATGGCAATCCTAACCTCAAAATATTCGATGAATTTGGAACATTAAGGCCATAATGGCTTCGTTCCATTGATTTCAAATGGAGCTGCGTTGATTTACACCAGCTGAGTCTCTAAATATGTAATTATTTTCAAAATATGTGATCTCTTGAACTTTGGGTGAGAAAAAACTATTCCTTCATTTTACCTTCACATAAAGTAAGATCTATGTAATCTGTAACTAGCTGAAGGTGATAAAAAAGATTCATATGTGTGGTAATCTAAGATGTAAAGAAAGGGTCTTCATCTAATTCTTGTGGTTTTAACACTGTAGTATTTATATTAAACCTATAAAACTGCAAGGCACTTAGAAACATTTGAGCTAAGAAATGGGTAACAGTAAAATATCATCAAGTAATCTGCAAAAACATACAACTAATGGGCAAATCACAAAAGGTTCAGATGGTCAGATAAATCTCCCAATTGAGAACATTTTATCCAAGATCTCTCTAACCTAACTTTTTAAGGCTCTCATTGTGAAAGATTTCTGTTACCAATCTGCCTGAGGCTTCAGGTGATCAGGCTGAGGCCACAGGATCATTAGGGGAGGAGATGATGGAGCATACCAAGTGTCTAAGTTTTAAAGCTTTATTAATAAAATAATAAAACAGCAGAGAGTGCTGGGGGTTCCCCATGACACTCAGAGTAAGGAAGAAAGCTTTAGTGCCCCAAGTCTTAACCCACTTTCATGCTCACACCTGCACTACCCAAGGCTGGCCAAGCCTGGGTGTAATGTCAGAAGAAGAGTGGGAAGGGTGGACGGGAGTTCTTGTCCTGTGCACGGGTTGTCCAGGGTCTGCTGTTGATCTTCGACTTGCTTCAGCTCTCGGGAGGGTTTTAAGTCCTGGGTTGCTTAGGGGGCATCTCGTTCAGGAACCTCTGTTCCTGGTGTTCTTTGTACCAGTCCAAACCAGCCTTCCGTGGCTTTCGCAGCTTTCCCAAAACACACCAGGCTCAGGGAAGCGAAAAGAGGCTGATGGCCTTCACTGTCTCGCTCGTTTTTGCAGCCCATGCAATCCTGTTCAGCTGAATCCTCCTTTCTCAAGGCTAGTCGGGATGGAATATGCCCCCATCTTTCTTGCCTGGCAGCTGAGAGTCAGATTTGTGCTGTGGCCTTGGGCTGGAGTCAGCATCTTATCTTCGGACTGAGCTAGCTGACGTGTCGAGTTAACCCATTCTCTGCTCTCTCCCTCCCTCTTTGGCCTCTCACAACCTGCAAAAGAATCTTTCACTCCACACTCACATCTTTGACTCTTCCTGACATGCTTTGCTTGCACCAGTGTTAGCAACATACAAGGCTGATCTGCCTCCCCATTGGACCCCCTGAGGGGTCCTTGGGGCTGTGACATCATATCCTTTCCTATCACATTCCACCTCTTTCTTTCCCTCAAAAAAGGTTTTTTTTCCTCATTCAAAACACATTTTTGGTGAAAAATGGCTTTTTTTTCCAAAAGATTTTTCATGAAAAAATTTATTTCAAAATTTTGAATGGTTTTTAAACCAAAAAAACTTTAAAAAGAACCAGAACATTTTTCACTTTTCAGTTGGTGAAAAAAGTGGGAAATTTTCACCCAATTTTTGTTAAATGTTGAATTTCTTTCAAAATTCTTCAAGGAAAATACTAGTTTATTGCCAGCTCCACTCAGGAGTAGCCTTGACAGATTCCATGCGGTGCTTGCTTGGTCAGAGAATAGTTTGCTTAACTTGAGGGCATCAGGAGGAAAGGAAGGTGTTTATAGGGCTATGTCAAGTATTAATCCTCAATTTGAACATTAGAGTTCAAATATAAGGTACTCGCATGAAATCCTCTAAGCTTAATCTCCAGCTTAGATCTGATAGGCTGCCACCAGATCAGGAATTGATAGGGCCTGATCCCCCCTTTCCTCTCTCTGGTGTCCCCAACCCTCCCCTTGGTGGGACACCCGATTTCCAATCCCTTGTATGCTAAAGCAGGGGAGAAACCCTTGCCCCCCTCGCTTCCCAGCTTGCCTTTGGTCTTAGCCCGCGGTTTCAAGAAACGGTTTCTCTGACTTCCCAAAGAGATTAGTGTTCGTCTCCCGGAATTAGATGCACAATACCAACAGCTTGGCTTTGCCTTTCCCCGTGCTCTGCCTTCGAGGAGACATGGTACCTGACAGAGGTTTCACTTCTCTCCTTCACGGAAAAAGAAACTTTCCAACCGTTTTGAAAAAGAAATCTTGTATAGAAAAGAGACAACAGACTTACTTGCATAACATTTATAACATGCTTCCTACTTAAGAAAATCTGAATAACCTAGTCTGATTTAAAAAATAGCCAATTTAAATAGACTAGCAATCACACCCAGTAAGTACAAAGCAAAGCACATCATAGCCGATTTTACTTTGTTCTCGGTTTGTACTCACTGCCCCTTAGTAGAATGAGAAGAAGATTGGAATCAGTAAGGTAGCTTGTTCCTCACAGCCGAGGAACAACAGAGACCCAGCAATCCACATCTGTAAATACAACCCAAAGCTCCTCACAGCCGAATTGCTTTGGGTTCCTTTGTACTCACAGACTTTTGGTATAATATTTGAGATAAGAAGGAGTTAGGAGGAAACCTTGTTTACTCACAGCCGAGAAAACAAAAAAGACCCCGAGTATACAAAATCCCGCCCCTGACTTTTAAACAATCCAGTTCTCTGATTGGTCCTCTGGTCAGGTGTTTGGTTACCCTTTCCAGGTAAAAGAAACTTAACCCTTACCTTACCTATTTACTTATGACAGACTATGTCACAGAACTGGAGACTTTTCCTCTGCCTTTTTGGGTTCAGTCCTGCCAGGTGCTGAGCGCTCTGGCCCCAGGCCAGCAAAGCATTCTCTCTCTGGATGTCAATGAGACTACTTATGGATCTTAAAGTTAAGCATGTGTTTTCATGCTGGATCAGGACAAGAACTCTGTAGAACTGAGCTTCCTGGTAACAAAATGCAATACTTTAATGGAACAATCATTATTTCAGTTATTTTGTTTCTTTGCTTTATGCTAAAAAAATGACGACAAAAATGATGTGACAGTTATGACTGCCACACATAAGAATGAGGGAAGCTTTCCTTCTTTATTGTAGCTCATCACAATACCATACAGACTGTAATATGAAGGCACAAAAGCATGAGCTAAGGATATAGAAAGAAAGCCTACATCTGTATTTCCTAGCTTTTGTGCATTTGATGCAGATTCTTAACAATACTTGTAGACCCAGTTTTGTGCTTAATACTCTTCAGCACTAAAAACAGCCTCTAAATGGTGGAACTATATATTAAATATGCCTTGTCTAATAGTATACCTGATTTGTATCTGAGGCACATAACTGGGGGAAGGTTGTATAAATTTTACCCAGAGAGAGTGAAGAAAGAAAATCCCTATACAAAAATATGCACTGTGATGAACAAGTCAAGGAAGAGATACTTCAAATATCTGTAAGAAATGAGAATTCAGACAATGGCCACACCACACCTTTATGTGGGGAGGGAGCCTGGTCCGCCTTGCCAAGGGAAGGGGTAAAGCATTTTATGGGTGACTGCTGCAGAAGGGCAGTGTGTCAGTCTGGTGATGCTGACTCACCCCACAGGGACCAGAAGGAGTTGATAAAGGGCAAGCTCAGCAGGAGAAGCCCCTTCTTCCTGGACCAGGTGGGGCAAACTCAACCACCTAACCTACCATTGGAGGTGCCAAATACCAGGGTTAGTCAGGCTTGCTGTGGCCATTGTGTTAGCTGCTCCTTTTTGGGGGGCAGGGAAGGAATTTTTCCCACACCACCAGATTACCAAGATATTTTGTTGAAAAATTCCCAAACCGGTCAATGGGAGTCTAGCCATTGCCTTTTGTGGGAACAGCATCTGGTCCACAATTGATTGAATGTTGAATGGCACAAAAGAACCGTAAAGCTGCCTGTCATAAACAGATTGTTAATGGTTAATGTCTCTTCTACCTGTAAAGCGTTAACAAACAGGGAACCAAACACCTGACCAGAGGACCAATCAGGAGACAAGATATTTTTGAATTTGGGTGGAGGGAAGCTTTTGTGTGTGTTCTTTGTCCGTTGTGTGTTCTTCTCTCGGGGGGTCTGAGAGAGACCAGACGTTACTACAGGCTCTCTAAGTGTCTGTTCAAATAGTAAGTAAAAACAGGCGGTTTAGGCTTTTTGATTGTTTTACTCTATTTGCAGTTGTGGATCTGGCTGGTTAACTGTTATATGTGTAGTTGCTGGGAATATTTTGGTTTGTATTGGTACTGGTGGGGGAAGTTTCTGTCTAGTTGTCTGTAAGACCTAATAGGACCGTATATTTACATCTTGAAGTTACAGAGATAATTTCTTTACTTTTTCCTTTCTTTTATTAAAGATTTCTTTTTAGAGAACCTGATTTTTTTTTCTTGTTTCCCTTGTTTTATCCCAGGGGATTGGGATAACTCACCAGGACTGGTGGGGGGAGACACGGAGGGGGGAGAGGTAGAATCTCTCTCTGTTTTCCTTGAATCTGTTTGCCTCTTTGTGAAAGGGAAGGGACATGCTTCTCTGTATTGTGATTTAAAGAGGTTGGTTCAGTATCTCTCAGGATAGCCCAGGGAGGGAAAGTCTGGGAGGGGGAAAGAATGGGGAATGGTTTTATTTCTCCTTGTTTTAAGAACCAAGGGATTTGGGTTCTTGGGGTCCCAGGAGGTTGGGGAGATCAGAGTGCCCCAAAACACTATATTTTTGGGTGGTGGCAGTGCTATCAGATCTAAGCTGGTAATTAAGCTTAGAGGAATTCATGCAGGTACCCAAATTGTGGACGCTAAGGTTCAGATTTGGGAATTATACTTTATGACACTGCCTGAAATGGAAATCCTTCTCCAGCAAAGAACCAGAGGAGAAAACAGGAATGAAACAACATAGACAAAGATGATGGGCCCCAGTAGATGTGTCCAAAATCCTTTGTGATGGTTTTATGAATGCATATCTTATTTCTGTGTTATATTGCAGGCTCTGTTTTTGTCCTCCTCCCCCCGCCCCCACTCCCCATAGACTGAATGTGGAGGACACACCAGAAATTTTTGCTGCCTAGTAGGAAAACACAATAAACAAACATTTTCCTCAATGCTTAACCTAACAGCGTGTTCCCGTCTGAAATGTCCCTAATACCTTTCTATTGGCCGAAATGTAGACTAACTCTAGAACTGGCTACAGATTAAGTTTTTATATTCTACCCTTCTGCCTGGTCTGAGGTAAATAACTAAGAGTAAGTCATCTTTTTCAAACATTTTATTTTGAACTGGCCACATAAACAGCCAGACACTTAGAAATGTCAATAATAACAACTTAATAGATATTTAAAAAATGCAGTTTGCTTATTTTCTGGGCAAACGGTTTTTGAAACACATATATAATTATTTCACTAAAAAAAGTATCACCACCTAGTTCAGAGGCAGATATCTATCCTTTGTTCCCTCAAATCCTCAAATTACAGTATAGCTTTCTATAGGCTATCTATAGGTGCTATTTATAGGCTTTGCCAGCCATAATACCTGATTGTACCAGAGAGTTCCAATGCTCAGGACACAGTAACATGCAGTAAGGTTACTATCATCATTACAGCCTCATTTGCCGTCCATCTCAATATCATGATACAAAGCATCCTTTCCCGGTGCCCAGAGTGACTGTATAAGTCTTTATTATAGTTAGTTCATGCCTTCATCTTTGCCAGCATTTGTCATCTCTATAGTCTATCTTACATCTTTACTTCTTTTGATATGGTCACAGCCTATTGTCACTATAGCTTTTTCACTGTAAGATATTTTTCATTGTGGCTTGTGTTCTTGTGCGCATTTGCTTGATCTTTTTGGTCTCCATGTGACACCGAGCATAGTTACTCCATTGCTAAGTTACTTCATTTCCATAGTTATTTCGTTGCCAAGACTTCTGCTTTAACTTTTTGGGAATACCACCTAATGGACCTTTAAACATGTCATACTAGTCAAACTCTCTTCTCAGTTTGAAAACTGTGAATAGGAACTGTATTGATCTTCTATAGTACCTGATGCTGATAAATCAAAATATGTAACTGCAGCACCACTGCCAAGTTAGAAATGTACACGTGCTCTGTGTAGCAAGTGAACCTCTTAAGAAATAAGTGTAATTACTTTTACTAAGAGGAAACCAACATAGTTTGTTTAACCACTAACAAAAATTATAAGAAAAATACGGAAGCATACTTTCCAAGTACTTCCAACAGCACTTAAAATATCTAATGGTGTCTAAAATCTATTTTTGTCTTTCCAGGAATAAATGAGTGTTTTCACTGACTTATGTAAGCAGAGTCAGGATGAGCTGTATCCTGACATCTGGTGGTGAATTGTAGGGAGTGTGGAAAGAATGTCAAGAATCTGAAAGGGTGTGGAAAGATTTGCATTGGCATCCACCCCTCAACTTAGCATAAGCCCACAGCAGCTTGGGATGGTGATTTTAACAGCTCTGGGATCCCCAATTTCTTTGTTATTGGGGCAGGAGGAAAAAAAAGTTTGTCACCCTGATTGTGTGAATGGGGAGCTGTGGGACTGCTGTGTGACAGAAATGACTCAACCTCAGTTGGGTGGTACTTGCTAAACATGGGACAGGGGTTCAAAAACCCTATGAATTGTGTGTGTGTGTGTGTGTGTGTGACAAGTATCTGTGCCTAGTGTATGGTGCAGTCTCCTTGCTTAGAGCCAGAAACGCACCAGTGCCACCCCTCCTGCTCTCCACTGTTGGAGTGTGTCGAGGAGTTGAGATTTTTTCTCCCCTCTCATGAATCTAGATAGCAGGTTTACTGAGCTGAATCACTTTGGGCAAATGGTTTGCATTTAAGCACTGGCTCCCTCGATATGTGCTGAAGATCACGTAAGAGTTGAAATCAACAAAGACGCTGAAAGGTGTGACTGAGCTGGGAACACTGAAGTACTGGTGCTAACTGTGGGGGAGCCTGTAAGCTACTACTGCCGAAACAGAGCAGCTGGCGGAGTGGAGGCACGTTTGTGGAGATGGCTGGAAGCGGACCACAGGATCAGCTGGTGGATGCGGAGCGGCTAGGCAGAGTGGCAGTAGCTGATCGGATATCGGGTGGAGTGGCCGCCACGGACAGCGAAGCGAGCAGAGCAGTTTGGCAGGGACAACTGGAGCAGCTCACAGGGCAGCATGGTCGGAGGCAGAGCAGTTTGTCGAGGATGGCTGGAGGAGCAGAGTGGAAGCGGGCATTGGTAAGGCCGGAGCAGTTCGTGAGAGAAGGAATGGAAAGCAGAACCCCATGGGAAGCAGGGCAGCTTGGCGCCTGGACCATTGCACACAGGTGCCCTCTTTCACCCAGGCTGAGGGTAGGGACGCTTACAGATGACTCTCATTGGATTCTGGTGTTTGAATTCTGGGGTGGCATTGACCAGAGACTTTCGGGTTGTTGGACTTTGGAGTGATTGGACTTAAGACCCTAAGGGGAAAAGGACATTGCCAAATGTACTTGGGGTGTGGGTTTTTGTTTATAGTTTGTGTTATAACTCTGTTTGTGGTGGTTCTCCAAAGGGATGCCGCATTGATTCCTTCCTTTATTAAAAATATTTTGCTACACTCAAACTCCGTGCTTGTGAGAGGGGAAGTATTGCCTCCTAGAGGAGCCCAGGAGGGTGTGGTATGAAGGTTACACTTAGATACTAACTATGCCAATATTGATTTTACCTGCCTGATTCATTTAAATCCCTCGTTAGGCACAATAGATTTGCATATCTTTTTCAAAATGTGTTTCCTTTATTATTCCTGGTACTGCTTTTAAAAAAAAAGGAGGGGGATAAATATCCGCTTTAGAAGCAGTGAGATCAGACTGTGGTAAAACTGCTTAAACTTGCTGTGAGCATCTTAACCAAACTCCTGGCACATGTTATCAATCATTTTATCAAGGTTGTGTTCCGATGAAGTGAAAACTTGTAAAAGTTATTCCAGTTCACAAAATTGGTTGGGCCATTGATGTGAGCAATTATTGGCTTATTTATGTTCATTCTTTTATGTCAGAAATTATACAAAACTTGCCCATCACCAGCTGTTCAGCATTTGGTCATAAAATGACAAACTCAGACCACAGGCTTTTGGTCTGGTTGCTATACAGACCACCCCATTGCAGGTCACAGCACTGCTCATTTGTGCAGTTTTCTAGTTTGAAACAAATGAGCAACCTCCATGGGTCCGCTAATCCTCTGTCATGGTGGGTAGAAGCTGATTTGTCATGGAAAAGTATACTTAGGTTCACATCTCAGGCATATTTATTCAATGGATCAACCAATCTCATTTAACAATAACAGTAGTATATTGTAAGATCTAAGTCACCATTAGTAACTACACAACAGATTTCCACTTACCACAAAAACTGAGCATTTTCTGTAACTATGCTTAACTACAAAGGCAGAAATTATGTGAAGCTTCCACAGGGAAACTATAGAAGATATCATCACATGCAGTCTCATTAAATTCACAAACTGCTACTAATACAGATGATTCCCCTTTTAGTCCTAAAAGTGGTAAACCATATTCTTTTTAGAGCTCATCAGGAAGTTTTCAATGATTTTTTTTAACCCAGAAAATGCAGATTCATCAAAATAAAAATTTCACAGTTTGACTAATTTCTTGACTTTGAACATTTTAACTGAATTTTGTTTCAAAATTATAAAAAAAAATTCATATTGACAGTCTTTAAACAAAATCCAGTTTTCTAGTTCAAAACAAATACTTCATTTTGAAATTTAAGGAAATGATAGTGTAAAAAAAAAACTTTAAAACAGTCAATATTGAAACAAAACATTTTGATTGCTCTGAACCAAATATTTTTCCAGAATTTTGGTCCACAAAATTTTGAGATTTTTACTTTTTATGCTAATTCAGGACAAAGGTTTTTTTCAAAATCTAAAATTTTCACTGCACAGGAAAAGTTTCTTGCCCAGCTCTAATCCTGATCAAGCTTAAACGTACTGAAGCTAGATTGTCCAGTGCAGTTAAAATGGTCACAAGCTAAAAAAAGACAGAGAAAACTTAATACAGAAGTAAAATTAAAATAAATTGAATGGAATCATACATTGATACTTCAACTACGCAAATATGATAGTGGGATCACTGTGGGGTTAACCACAACCAACTGAAACTTTGTTAAACATGAATCTCTTTGTCTTCATGAATATGCCTCATGGTTTCCAGCACAGACAAGCCCATCAGAGCCTCAAGTGCAAGGCAACCTCCTCCACAGCTGAGCTCTGCAGGAGTAAATAGAATATATGCCATTAACTACAGATCATCTGCTTACTGAAAGACAAGCCATTACTGATAAGAAGAGTGAGTGGGCAGAGTAGGGAGAATTCTATATTAGAGTGTATCATGACCAGTGGCTCTGAGTCAGAGGGCCCATGTGTCCTGGAGGCATTGTTATTGATGGAACACAAGTGAAACAGGCAACACAGAGTTAGGCTAGAAGCAACTCAGCCACAAAGACAGAGCAGTCTACAGGGTTTCATGAAGTTCCACTTAGGCCTGGTCTACACTAGTCAGTTATTTCGGAATTAGCCGAGTTAATTTGAAAAAAAGTGGATTCCATCCACATGACCAAACCATTTTTTTTCAATTTAAAGGGCTCTTTAATCCAATTTCTGTACTCCATCTTGGCAAGTGGAATAGTGCTTATATCAAGATCACAATCCCAGGTTAAAGATATTGTAGACGCAATTCGATGTTATTGACCTCCGGGAGCTATCCCAGAATGCTCCCTTTTGACCACTGTGGACAACACTCTCAACTCTGATGCACCAGCCATGTGGGCATGAAAAACCCTGGGAACTTCTGAATTTCATTTCCTGTTTGGTCACCATCAGCACAGGCCACCATCACAGATGACCATGCAGAGTCCACTATCACAGGAGATCACGCAGTCCCGGATTCGTGGATGACCTCCAGGATGGTCCATACGGGAGGTACTGGATCTCATCACATGTTGGGTAGATGAGTCTGTTATGGCAGAACTACATTCCAAAAAAGGGAACACAAATACGTACGCTAAAGTCTCCAGGGCCATGATAGAAAGAGGCTTCTCCAGGGACACAGAGAAGTGTTGTACAAAAATCAAAGAGTTTGGGCAAGCAAACGGGCACTCTGGGTCACAGCCCCATACCTTCCACTTCTACCGTGAGTTGCATGCAATTATGGGGGGTGACGCCATTACTGTTGGTGGACACCTGCAAGTGGGGAGTTGCACGGAGCAAGGAGGATGAGTTATTGGAGGACGAAGAGGAGAAGGAGGAGAAAAGTGCACAGGTGGCAAGTGGGAAATCTGTTTTCCCCCCTAGCCAGGAACTATTCTTAATGCTGGAGCCAATAGCCTCCCCTCATTCCCAAGGCAGGCTCCCATACCATGACCCCAGAGAAGGTACTTCTGATGAGTGAAAGCATGATGGGAGCCACGTGGTGATGGTCGGGGAAGGGAAACCCAGCTGCGCTGGGCTGTTTGCGTTTAGTTTAAAGGGATCATACCTGCTCAGAGCCTCATCGGAGCCACGCGGTCGGGGGGAGCAGGGGGAGGGAAGTTGTGTGAAGCAATCATCCCAGGGAGCCCACGGGCTCTCCTTTTATATTGCTTGCTATCGGAAAGGGGGCCCAGTTTGAAAGCACTGAAATGAATGTGGAAGAAGCAGAACCCCGCATGCCCCTAGACTGCCTGCAAGCTGAA
The DNA here is from genome assembly GCF_003597395.2 of Chelonoidis abingdonii. Classification (NCBI taxonomy): domain Eukaryota; kingdom Metazoa; phylum Chordata; order Testudines; family Testudinidae; genus Chelonoidis; species Chelonoidis abingdonii. The sequence goes on along the minus strand of NC_133778.1, from coordinate 31,165,724 downwards.
TTCTGTTGCCCATGTGTGATGGCTTACTCACACCAAAGTGGCAGGCACTTCAGTATAAGAGACAAAATGCTAACTTGTACAGAAATAACATGTGCTGTGTACTATGAATTGCCTGTTTCACTGAGAGAGTGTGTTCTTTGTTCTCTGAAATGTATCTTTTAAAATACTACCCATCCTTTTTCTCCTCCCGCAGGTGCAAATGTTTCAACACGGCACCTATCTACTCCATCCGAGAGGTTGGTGCAGATTAGAAGGCAGAAAAACGAACTCGGGACGACATGTCCGCTGAGCTCATGCAGTCCTCCCACACTGATAGGGCCCAGCTGAATGCATGGAGGCAAACAATTGTGGAGTCCCATAAAGCATTACAGGAACATGAAGAGAGGAGGGATGCGTGCGATGAGAGCAGGCAGGACACTATGGTTAAGCTCATGGGGGACCAAACTGACACGCTCCGCTGTATGGTGGATCTAATGCGGAAAAGGCAGCAAAACCACAGACTGCTGCTGCAGCCCCCATATAACCACCTCCCTCCTCCCCAAGTTCCATAGCCTCTTCACCCAGACGCCCAAGAATATGGGGAGGAGGCTACAGGGACCCACACATTCAACCCCGGAGGATCACCCAAGCAGGAGAAAGTTGGCATATGTGAACTTTTGATTTGGTTTCTGGACTTGTTCTTCCCCCTTCCTCCACAACCCTAACCCAATACCCTCTGCCCTAGTCTTCCTGCTGATTTATCTCAGTGTGTTGTGCAACAAATAATAAAGAAGGGTTTTTAAACAGTTGTGACTTTATTTCCTTTCATAGATATAGGGGTGGGTAACTTCAAGGGAAACAAACAAAACTGTCACATCGTACCCTGGCCAGTCATGAAACTGGCTTTCAAAGCTTCTCTGATGCGCAGTACACCCTGCTATGCTCTTCTAATTGCCCTGTTGTCTGGCTATGCAAAATTGGCCACCAGGCAAGTTGCCTCAACCTCCCATCCTGCCATAAACATCTCCTCCTTACTCTCACAGATATTGTGGAGCACAAAACAAGCAGCAATTACAATTGGAATATTGGTTGTGTTGAGATCTGAGTCAGTAAACTGCGCCAGTGCGCTTTTAAACATCCAAAAGTACATTCTACCACCATTGTGCACTTGCTCTGCCTATAGTTGAACTGCTTCTTACTACTGTCCAGGGTGCCTGTGTACGGCTTCATGAGCCATGGCATTAAGGGGTAGGGTGGGTCCCTGAGGATAGCTATAGGCATTTCAACATCCCCAACAGTAATTTTCTGGTCTGGGAAGCAAGTCCCTTCCTGCAGCTGTTCAAACAGACCAGAGTTCCTGAAGATGCACGTGTCATGCAGCTTTCCCAGCCATCCCACGTTGATGTTGGTGAAATGTCCCTTGTGATCCACCCATGCTTGCAGAACCATGGAAAAGTACCCCTTGCAGTTTATGTACTGGCCGCCCCGGTGTACTGGGGCCAAGATAGGGATATGCGTTCCATCTATCGCCCCGCCACAGTTAGGGAACCCCAGGGCATTAAAGCCATCCACAATGGTCTGCACATTTCCCAAAGTCACTACCCTTGATAGCAGCTGGTCAATGATTGTGTTGGCTACTTGCAGCACAGCGAGCCTCTACAGTCAATTTTCCCACCCAAAACTGATTCCCGACTGACCGGTAGGTGTCGGGCATTGCAAGCTTCCACAGTGCTATGGCCACTCACTTCTCAACTCTGAGGGCTGCTTTTATTTTGTGCTTCATGGCAGGGGACAGCAAGTCATAAAGTTCCATGAAAGTGGTCCTACTCATACAAAAGTTTCGCGGCCACTGGGAATCATCCCAGACCTGCAACACTATGTGGTCCCACCAGTCTGTGCTTGTTTCCCGGGCCCAGAATCGGTGTTCCACGGCATGAACCTGGCCCAATGCCACCATGATCTCCCAATCTCCACATGCCATGCTTCTAGGAACTTCTGTGTCCATGTCTTCATCAGTATAGTAATTGCACTGTCATCGCTTCCTCGTCCGGTTTTGCAGGTACTTCACGTACTGCTGGATAATGCGTGAGGTATTTACAATGGTCAAAACTACAGCAGAGATCTGAGCAGGCTCCATGCATGCTATGCTATGGCGCCTGCATGGGTAATCCTGGAAAAAAGGCACAAAACATAGAAGAGCTATTTGGTTCAAGATGGCTGATAAAAGGCGGTAAATGGTTGTCTTCTGTAGCTTTCATGGAGGCAGGAAGCTTGCTGGAGCTGCAAGACCAGGAGAGCAAAGTTTGCAGCAGAAGCTGTGCAGCTCAGTTCAAGACGGCCGAAAAATGGCGGGAAATTGTTGCCTTCTGTAGCTTCCATGGGAGCCCAGGACAGACAACATGGAGAAATTAGCTAGTGCTGCAAGAGCAGGAAAGCAGAGTTTGTGGCAGAAGCTGTGCAGCTCAGTTCACAATGGCCATAAAAAGGTGGGAAAGAGTAGATAGAAAGAACATGCGAGGTGGATTCATAGTACCAGGAGACAGGCAGTGCACCATACTGCACCGTCTGTTGGCAGTATGGTATCTACCATAGCTTTCATGGAGGGAGAAGGGAGTGACGACACACACCCACAAACACCTGCGAGAATGTTTTTGCCCCATCATGCACTGGGAACTTAACCCAGAATTCCAGTGGGCATCAGGGACTGCGGGAACTGTGGGATAGCTACCCACAGTGCACCACTCCAACATTCAATGCTAGCCTTGGTACTGTGGATGCACTCTGCCAAATTCATGTGCTTTAGTGGGGACATAAAACACCAAATGGATAAAATGGCTTCTGAAAATCTGAATAGAATAATTTCGAATTCATTTTGTACTGTAGATGTACCCTTATTTAATTTAACCTGCATTCAGTTTCACTCTTTATGAATGAAACAATGACCCCACAACATTAGGACATTAGACATACCTAATGGAACTGAGGGAAACAAATATTTCTTAGAATTCCAGAAGTCCAAGGATAAACCGATCTATTTGGCAATGATGTTTAGGCTTACACCTAGACACCATAATTCATTTGACAAAAAGGTTGCAGATAATACCTTTTTACACAGTTTTTCAGCCCTCAGAGAAGAAAACCGGATCCTCACTTATTAGGGAGAAGATGAAAGAAATATAAGAGAACAAATCAGGTCCCTAGTGCATGGTTAAAAAAAAGGAAGATAAGGTATCTCAAAATGCTGGGTTACAGTGTGGATATCTACAAGTCTGCTTTGAGCATGCTGGGTGAAAAATGAACATGTGTCAGGCTAGGTCTTGAAGATGTGGAATGCTCCTTAAATAAAATTTAAATTAATGATCTCTTTGCCATTAGTCTAATCTCTCAGCTGGTGATAAAAATTAACCTGGTTTTACAAGAACTGCAACCTACTATAACGTACGAACAATTACTGAATAATATTAAAGTAGTAATATTTATTATACAGTTAAAAGTTTATGTACTAATGACTGTTCATATTTTTAAACTCAAATGGCAGTAAAATTCAAAATGAAAAGACATTTGGAATCATAAAATGGTTTATTTCAAAAATGTCAAAACTAAACATTGATTTTTTTTCTGATTATTTTTCCTGTTTGTTTTCCCCAGTGAAACAATTCAGCAAACTCGACCTGAATTCACAAAATGCTTTGGTCGACCCATATCTGCATTTTTTGATGAAAAAATGTTTTGGCCAATAAATTTCACCCAGCTCTAGTTGTAAATTCCTAGAAAATAACCAGTGCCACAAACCTGATCAGGAGATGTTAGAAAAGGGAAGCAGAATAATCTGGTTGTTAAAACAGGGGACTGGGAGTCAGGAGACCTGGGTTCTTCGGCCTGCTCTGCTTCAGGCTCCTAGGGCCTGACTCAAAGCTTACTGGAGTCACTTGAAAGATTCCCATTGACTTCAATAAGTGGTTAATCAGATGTTTAGCAACCAGACCCAAACCAGCAAAGCACTTAACCAAATGCTTAATTTTAACCACATAGTCTTCAAACTCTGCACAACAATTTGATCATATGTAAAATGGGGGGAAATAGTACTTATTACCCTTAGTAACATGTTTTGACAACTCAGATAGAAAGCACTATACTAAATACTAAAAATACTAAGGCATTTTACTCTTTAAAAACACAGAAAAAGGAAAAACTGGGGAATATGATTTGTCTTTTTGATGATGATAGCTTGTATCCTCTTGCCCTATCAACCCCTCCCCCCAAAGATTATATGTGCTATATGAAATGGTTGTTTTCATAAAGTTTTCAACTGCTTAATATTATGCTTTTAAAATTCTGTATATGTAAACAGCATTTACAAATCCCAATCCACTCAAGTTCAGCAGACAGAGATATTATGCAAGTTACAATTATTTAACACTTAATGATTAATAAAAGTTCTCAGTTGTGGCACACGCTTTAGGTTTCTTTGTTTCCAGGTAAGCTTCAAAGACATACATCTAAAGGAAAACCTTCTATGGTGAATAAGGCAAAACAGTCCTTATATGAGTCTACGACATGAGTTCCATAAACAATTTTAACACTAAATATAGTTTAAAAGGGGCGGGGGGCACTAGATGGGTCTTTGGTCTGACCCAGTATGGCTGTTCTTATGTTACTATAATGAACAGTATTTAAACAATATCAATGGGTTGAACACTGGTCCCAGTGTAATCAATAGAAGTTTTGACATTGACCTCAGTGGAGTCAGGATTTCACCCAGTGTGCACTTTCTATTAGGCTGCTCTTAAAATATAAGAATTTTGCATAGCTGAAGTGAGGTATTCGTATTTGAGGAAGCTTGTTAGGGATTTCAAGCTGGTGGTGGTAGTTGGAATGCAGTTGCCTTGCATCAAGGCTAACCTTTAGTGCCAAATGCTGGTCTCACTGAATTCAACAGGCATTTTATCATTGATTCAGTGGCAATCAGTTAATGCAACCAAATCCTACTATCTGTTGATTCTGCTGTTGAGACATAAATGTCAATACTTAATAACTGCTAAATAGAAACATTTGAAAAAAAATATAAGGGGCCTGATCCAACACCCATTTAGTCAATTTAGAGGTTCCCATTAACTTTGATGCAGTTTGGATCAGACCCAAAGACACACTTTTTACCCTACGGAAATGAATTCAACTTGAAGAATTCTTTAAAATACACAGAATTAAGAACCCATGGAAGTTGCTGATAGACTCTGCCTATGTTCCTGCTGTAAGCTGAAACCAGAAATTATGCATGTTATGAAGAACATTTTAGAACAACCCCTGTGGGTGGAAGTTATTTAAAACACCCCAATTGCCCATTGCACAGTACTCTCCCCTTTGCCCATAATGACAGATGATGGCACAAGACTGTCCCCCAAGAGACTTGACAGGAACAAACTAAAGTCTGATGGATTTTACTGTTCTAGGACTGGAAATAATTGAGATACAGTGTATCACAGCTGCTGTTTCATAACATTGAATTGATCCTTACCTTGAATCTCACAGAAGCTTCTCCATAAGAGGTACATGGCATTGAATTTGGGGGAATTCCATGGGCTCCCATTTGGAATAAGTGGCAGCCAATGCCACTTTACTAAGTCAGCAGAGTTATACTAGAGATCAGTTTGGCCTGATGAATTCTACTCTAAGAGTTGTGGAACACCTGACAGTAAAATTTATGTTAAATAAAATATCAGAATTCCTATACAGGCAGTGAACACTACTTCTCTGCAGAGTCCATAATTTTGGTGGCAGACCTTGTAAAATACTAGACAGAAATTTGTAGTGTATCAAGCCCTAAGCCTGCAGTTTATTTATCTATACCAGTATGAATCAAAAAGATTAACTTATAAGTGATTTGTTCACCAGGTTCCTTGTGTAACCCTGTAATAATGATGAAGTATTGTTGATACATGCACATACACTTGATTAGCTATGGTTAACAGAAAGATATCTGTGGTGGAGAACCCAGAACTGGATATAGACTGCCTGCCTAATTACCCCTGTAGCCCTTTGTTTATCCCCACCTTATTTCACTCCCTTATATCCTTTCCCGCATCTTCTCACCTCTCTATCACCACTTACTGTCAGTGATCAACTGAGATGTACCAGTGAACTCAAAGAATGCTTATATTATTCATACTCTAAAAGGGCTTGATAAATCTGTACCCCCAAGTTCCAAAAAGCATTATATTAATTTTCTAGAGCTACACATTCATTTCTATTTGCACAAATATATTCAGCATAGCTATATATGCTATTTACTAAGTACTGAATATACAGTAGGAAATAACCTGGCAACTTTATTTATGATGTAGGTCTCCTTAGTTGGGATAGTGAAGGGAAAGAACACAAACTAAATTAGTCTCTATGACTAATTTCACAATGTGCAAAACGAACTGTGGTTCATATAGTCAGAGAAATCTTTTGAATAGTAATAATCAACTTTTTTCCCCTCGAGTCAAAGAAAACAGACCCCAAATGGCCAAACAACGGAGCTTGAATTGATCCTGAGTCATGCAGAACATGCCATCAGGTGCTGCATATTAATAATTGTGCAAAATTTCCAAGCAATGTGAAAAAAAATTAAAAGAAAAGGGCCATGTCGGAAAGAAAGAGAGAAGATAATGGGAGGTTAATGTGATGGGTTCAAAATGTTCAAAATAATGCAAATTGGTTTTGAAGTGAGGTTAGCTTCTCAAATGTTAAGAACATAAAACTGAAGAGTTAGTTTGATTTATTGTCAATTGAACACTGCTAAGGTAAATTCCAGGTAACTGCAGTGGGTCATTCTAGTTCTGAATTAAATGCAATCCATCAATATGACTTGAATAAAACCTTTTAAAGTTCTATTGATAAAGGCAATTAATTTTAAATAATACTATGTGTATTCACTCAGTGCGCTGTTCAATAAGGAGGCCTAAGGTGATTCTGACAATTTATAGTGCTGAAAAGTATAACAATGTGAAATTTAATCAGGGCTGAGTTTGAGCAGTAAGCAAAGTACCTCTATAATCAGCATTTTTGTCCCTTTCTTTCCTCTTTTTGTTTCTGGAAATCACTTGTTATATGTTACGTCTGGCTTTAGCTTGGCAGCTTTGTGCAGCAAGGAACAGCCGCCTGTTTTTCATCAATGTTCAACATTTAGGCCAGGGCCTAATCCAAATCCCATTGAAGCCTATGGAAAGACTCCCACTGATGTCAACTAGCTTTGGTCCACTAGTTACAATAGGAGCTCCGGGTGCTTAGCTACTATGAAAATCAGATCAAGAGTTCTTATAACAATTTCTGCGCATGACAAGGCACTCAAACATCATGAAAAAAGAATCAATGGCAACAAATAGGATCCTATGCATGTCAATTACTTTGCACCCAACTAAGTAGCTTCTACACAGACTCCAATGGGAGTCATAAAATCTATAAAAAATAAACACAAAATAGCTAGCTGTGGTGAAGATACCATTTATAAAATATCAGGAAAGCAGACTGTGCAATTAATTCACAACAGCCAATTTGTTATTTTTAGGGCTGTCAAGCGATTAAAAAATTAATCGCAATTAAAAAAAATCGCAATTAATTGCACTGTTAAACAATAATAAATTACTATTTATTTAAATATTTTTGGATGTTTTCTACATTTTCAAATATATTTCAATTACAACACAGAATACAAAGTGTACAGTGCTCACTTTATTTTTATTACAAATATTTGCACTGTAAAAAAACCAAAAGGAATAGTATTTTTCAGTTTCTTCATTGCAAATATTGTAGTGCAATTGCTTTACCATGAAAGCTGAATTTACAAATGCAGAATTATGCAAACAAAAACCTGCATTCAAAAATAAAACAATGTAAAACTTTAGACCCTGCAAGTCCACTCAGTCTTACTTCTTGTTTAGCGAGTTGCTCAGACAAACAAGTTTGTTTACATTTGCAGGAGATAATACTGCCTGCTTCTTGTTTACAATGTCACCTAAAAGTGAGAACAGACATTCACATGGCATTGTAGTAGCCAGCGTCACAAGATATTTACATGCCAAATGCCCTAAAGATGCATATGTACCTTTATAATTCAACCACCATTTTAGAGGACATGCTGATGATGGGTTCTGCTCGACAACAATCCAAAGCAGTGCAGACTGACGCACGTTCATTTTCATCATCTGAGTCAGATGCCACCAACAGAAGTTTGGTTTTCTTTTTTGGTGGTTCGTATCATAAGCTTTCCCAAATCTGGACCTTAGCGTCCAGAAATCTGGGTGCCTGCATGAACCCCTCTAAGCTTAATTACCAGCTCAGATTTGATCTCGCTGCCACCAGCCAAAAATTCCAGGGTTTTGGCTCCCTCTGGTCTCCCCAAACCCTTCCCTGGGGAACCCCAAGACTCAGAAGCCCTGAGTCTTACCACAAAGGGAAATAACCCACTTCCCTTCCCCCTCTCTCTCCACCCAGACTTTCCTTTCTGGCTAACCTGAGAGTCTGATGCATATCTCTTACATCACAATACCAAGAAGCATGTCTCCTCTATTCCACAGAGAGACAAACCCCAAATACAAGGAAACAGAAATGATCTCTCTCTCTTCCCCCCCCACCAAATCCCTGGTGCTGCAGAGCTTTACCTCCGTGATCTAACCAAAGAGAATCCCTCCCCCTCCGTTCCTTAGCCTACCCAGAGAGAAAAACTCAAACAAGTCTTAAAAAAAAGCTTTATATAAAAAAGAAAAGAAAAAAACACATGAACATATGATCTCTGCATTAAGTTGACAATCCACAGGGCTAGTACTTAAAAGACAAATATGAATAAACAGCCTTATTCAAAAAGAGATACAATTTAAACATTCCAGCAATACACACATGTAAATACAAAAAAACAATAACAGCCTATGTTTTTTCTACCTTTGCTTACAACTTTGAAACTGAAGATTAGAAGCTTGACGATAGAAAGAAAAATCTCCTCTCAGAGCTGAGAGCCAGACAAAGACAAAAGCCCAAAAAATTCCCTCCCCTGAGCTTTGAAAAATCCGGTTTCCTGATTGGTCCTCTGGTCAGGTGTTTGGTTCTCTTTGTTAACCCTTTACAGGTGAAAGAAACATTAACCCTTAGTTATCTATTTATGACAGTTCCGGTTCTGTAGTTTCCACATTGGAGTGTTGCTCTTTTATGACTTCTGAAAACATGCTCCACACCTCACCCCTCTCAGATTTTGGAAGGCACTTCAGATTCTTAAACCTTTGTTCGAGTGCCTGAACTATATATAGAAATCTCACATTGATACCTTCTTTCTGTTTTGTCAAATTTGCAGTGAAAGTGTTCTTAAAACAAACAATGTGCTGAGTCACCATCCGAGACTACTATAACAGGAAATATATGGCAGAATGTGTATAAAACAGAGCAGGGGACACACAATTCTCTGCCAAAGAGTTCAGTCACAAATTTAATTAATGCATTTTTTAACGAGCATCATCAGCATGTAAGCGTTCCTCTGGAATAGTGGCCAATGCATGAAGGGGCATATGAATGTTTAGCATATTTGGCGTGTAAATACCTTGCAATACCAGCTACAAAAGTCCCATGTGAATGCCTGTTCTCACTTTCAGGTCACATTGTAAGTAATAAGTAGGCAGCATTATGTCCCATAAATGTAAACAAACTTGCTTGTCTTCGTGATTGGCTGAACAAGAAGAAGGACTGGGTGGACTTGTAGGTGCTAAAGTTTTATATTGTTTTGTTTTTCAGTGCAGTTAAGTAACAAAAAAAATCTACAGTTGCAAGATTCACTTTCACAATAAATAGATTGTACTACAGTACTTGTATGAGGTGAATTGAAAAATACTGTTTCTTTTGTTTATCATTTTTAGAGTGCAAATATTAGTAATCAAAAACAATAATATAAAGTAAGCCCTGTACACTTTGAATTCTGTGTTGTAACTGAAATCAATATATTTGAAAATGTAGAAAAACATCCAAAATATTTAATACATTTCACCTGGTATTCTATTGCTTAACAGTGTGATTAAAACAGCGATTAATCACAATTAATTTTTTTAATCATGGGGGGGTTGAGTCAATCACATACATTAACTGCGAATAATCAACAGCCCTAGTTTTTTTCAACCAAGTATACATTTAGGGCTTATCTTGTCCTGATATATTCTACTGATGTTACATATTTTGCAGTTATTTAAGTGAAAGGGACATTTATTTTACTCTGTAGCAAAGTTACCCTATGTTATCTTCCCTATTGAGAAAGTGACTCTGTCATGGGTGCCAATACTATGTTGACTTATTTTCATGCATAGCATTGGTCATCTATAATAGAATGTCAGAACTGTCCCAGTATTTGGGTCAGAGTGTTACAAGCTGACCCTTCACTGGCTAATCTTTCAGTGGTGGTTAAAAGTATTGGGACTGGCATCACCTATTTATTCAGAGGAGGACCAGTGTTAGCTTGCTCATGCCATCCTGCTGAGACTTCATCTCTGACATGAAGGGACCATAATTAAGAGCAGAAATCTTAGTTCATTCAGCACTTTGCAATTCTGCAGTGACAGCCAACTATTTTTCTTCTCTGTGTAGCACTAGTTATTAGACATCTCTCCATTAGGATGTAGGCTGAGAATTCACAAACTCGTCTATTATAGACCACTGAACACAACATCAGATGGTAACTACTGTCCGACACAACTGACCTGGACTTTCAAGAAATGAAAAGACCTGCCTCCCCTCTGTGGCTCTATTTCAGGAAGTATTCAAGCATGTGCTTAACTTTAAGTAGATGAATCGTTCCATCAAACTATATGTGATTATTCATGTGCTTAAATTTACAAACATGCTTAGGTGCCTTCCTGATTATATCCCAAATTCCCCAGTGGATAGTCTTCAGAAAGAATATAAATTAAATTTATACTTATTGAAGAGTCTACTGCAAGTAATAGCAGCCTTCATTTTGGCAGTAAAAGAAGATAATGAGCTCTATTCCTCATGGTGCGTGTACATAGTGGACAAACTGCATATGTGTATTGTGGCCATGAACAACAGACTGGTGCTCAGTACTTAGACTGAACTAATGCGAATCCCAGATGTCCAAAGACTAGCTTTACTTTAACTGTAAGGGAATATGTAGCATACTTGCTTGAGGATATATGTATGCCTTCTGCAGCACCAACTGTCAGATCTGTTCACCTCTTTGACAATTTGTAATATTCACACCATGCACCAGTTAACCTGGAAAGAGGATATGAACCACTATTGCTTATAGATTTAATGGAATCAGCATCTCTACCACATGGCTGGAGAATAGCTAATGTAAAACCAATTTTTTAAAAAGATTCTGGACTTCGGTACCAGGCAAATTGGTTGAAAGTATAGTAAACAACAGAATTATCAGACACATAGATGAACACGATATGCTGGGGAAGAGTCAATACAGCTTTTGTAAAGGAAATCATGCCTCAACCAATCTATTAGAATTCTCTGAGGGTGTCAACAAGCATAAAACAAAATGAAATGAATAGGTGGCAGATTTAAAACACAGCACATAGTTAACCTGTGGAACTCTTTGCTAGGAGATATTGTGAAGGCCAAAAGTATAACTGAGCTCAAAAAAGAATTAGATATGTTCATAAAGGATAGGTCCATCAATAACTATTAGCAAGGATTGTCAGGGTTCCAATACCATACTCTGGGTATTCCTAAACCTCTGATTATTAAAAGCTGGGACTGGATGACAAGATATGGATCACTCGATAATTACCCTATTCTATTCGCTCCCTCTGAAGCATATTGCACCACTCACTGTCAGAAGACAGGATACTAGGCTTGACAGACAGTTGGTATGACCCAGAATGGCCGTTCTTATGTTCTTAATGGGAATGTATGAATGGTTCAAGGACAATATTTTTCAGGTAGTTCCTTCAATCCAATATTGTGCTTGTAGCTATTTAAAATAAGTACTATAGAAGAATACCATACAGCAATACATTACTTTCACTATTGAATTAATGTTTCGAAAGTACAGTATCTATTGCTGTGCAGAATCTTCAGAGCTTTTTCCATAGCATTTTGTTGCATCAAGCATTCAATCCACTGGCATCAAAAGGAGGAATCCCTTTGTGGGTTTATATTTCCCAACAGAATAACATTAGAACCACATCAAAACACTACTAAGACATTGGTATTCATGTCTGAAACTGTTCCATCAAACAAGACCCTTACTTTCCTCAGTCCTTCTAACTTACATGGAACAAGTTGAGCCCAACAGATTTCTGATATACTTTATATACTAAGTCAGTGCACTCTAGTATCCCTCTGACAAAGTCCATGAAAATGAATGATTTCTTGTCCTTTCCTCCCTTCCCTATCTCATCAAGTCAAAAAGTCTTCACTTCTCTCTTGCTTGCCAAAGAAAATACCTCCACTCAACCCCAAAACCTTTATAAGATATAGGACAGGCTTGGCTTGGGTGACAGGACTTTCTAATCAAAGATCTGTGGTAAGCAATTGTTCCTTGATAGGACAGATACACTAAAACTTAAAACATTAGTTTACACATTTCATGGGAGATTTTCAAAGGCACAAATGGCAGTTAAGTTTCCAATTCCCATTGGAAGTTAAATGCAGCATTTTCTGATGCTACTTTGCTTGGTTTAGGTTCAGTTTAGTATGTTGCTATTTGCTAAAAGTATATAATAAAACAGACCATGTGAACTGAGCTCCTAACAGACATTTGCACCTTTGAAAATCTCACCCTTCTTAATTTGTGACACGGTATCATTTTTTCTTAATAAAAATAAAGATTAGTAGGATGTCCATGGAGGCAACTGAAAGGGTCAAGATAAGCAAATGGAAAGGTTAAGCTAAATATCAGGGAAAACTTGTTCATGGTGAGAGCTATAGGTCTGTGGAGCTGTTTCACCAGGAAAATGATGGCAGTTCACTTCTAGAATCTTAATTTAAAAATAGACTTGGGGCAAGGTTAAACTAGAAGAGGAATGGCCTAGTTTCCCTATCTCTAATTTCTATGAAAAGACCTTTAAAGGAAAGGTCATAGTAAAAATACTTTAGATTGCACCTTCCTTTAGCAATCCAGTCATGAAAAATATTTTCCTTACTATTTTCTGTGGCTTAGCAAGACAGTGCAGATGCTGGGTTAATCCCCCCTCTGTGGTCATTCAGGGAGCAAAGACTCCATCAGGAAATCCCTATAGCAACGACAATACTGCTAATTTTACGGTATACATTTAAAACCAGAAATATATTAAACTACAAATTTACCAAGAGAAGCAAAATCAGAAACTACTACATATGTGGAAGATGGCCAAGTTAACATTGCTTTAGGAAACCTAAACGTTGGCCTTTTTATTTTTTTTTTTTAAGTTTTACTATGTAACACATTGCTGCATTACTGTCATTTTTGTCTTTACTGCTGGATAGCGTTGGTTGGGCACTGCTGACACCTAAGATCTAAGGCAAAGAAATGCATAAGAAATTTAGGGATGAGAAATGGAGGAGACAGAGATATTAAAGAAAAGAAAGGAGGGATTTAGGGCATTCTTAATAAGAACTGGTGACGTGAGGTGGAATGCTGAAAAATCTATTCTGCTAAGAGTTCTAGCCAATCTACTTATTTCTAATGTGCCTATCACCAGGGTCGGCTCCAGGCCCCAGCTCGCCAAGCACGTGCTTGAGGCGGCATGCAGCGGGGGGCACTCTGCCGATCGCCAGGAGGGCAGCAGGCAGGTTTCCTTCGGTGGCACGCCTGCGGAGGGTCCGCTAGTCCCGCGGCTCTGGTGGACCTCCCGCAAGCGTGCGGGAAGTCCACCGAAGCCGTGGGACCAGCAGACCCTCCGCAGGCACACCTGTGGGAGGTCCACCAAAGCCGCGGGACTGGCGACTGGCAGAGCGGTCCCCGTGGCATGCTGCTGTGCTTGGGGCAGCGAAATGTCTAGAGCCACCCCTGCCTTTCACCATATAAAGTTGAATAAACAAGTTTCACTGAGTAATTCAAATGTTTTTCACTGGAATGGAACCAACCAAAACAGATATGACAACATCATCAAGGAAAGTGCACACTGAAAATTTCCCAAGCTGTCTTGATAATGGTATCAAAGTGAAATTGTTAGTGAGTAATCAAAAATGTTGTTACCATATTTGATGTATTAATAAGGTTGACATTAGTTTTCATCACAAACACTGCATGCAGGAATTCATTGTGTAGCAGCAACTGAATTTCATCCATCTAGAAACTCATTGTTGAGGATTTTTCAATAAAATATTAAAGCATGATTAAACTGTTAAAGAATGAGTCAGTCTCTAAGCACAAATGAGCCAGATATGAACTGTGAAACATAATTCACATTATGAGGGTCCTATAGATCATTATCATTGCTTCACTTTATAAACTTGATGACTTTTTTTTTTCACAATTTTTGGCTATCATACATACCCTAGACCATTAGCAAATATAGGTCTTGGTCCTGTGACTTTGACATCTATGGGTCTGTTCATTTGCTTAAAGTTAAGCAAATGCTTAATTGCATTGATGGATCAAGGCCTGAGTTTTCAATAGCTTGCATAACCTCCAGACTTTAATTTCTAATTAAAATGTCTGCATTTGTCTGTATGTATACACACAGATATAGGCACTGTACATATAAAATGTTGCATAATTTCCACAGTCATGACTATATTAATTTTATATTTAAATTCATGTGTAGATATATGCAAAAAATATACACAGACAGATATATCTATGTAGGTCTGAACATAGAGGCAACATACAATTTTAGAATACCTCTAAATTACCCTGAAAAAGAGCAAGTTACAAAATCCTGCCAAACTTACAATATTTATGGAACCTTACAAGAACTGAACTTTTTACCCATCTCAAGATTATCTGTGATATCAAAATACAGAGTGTCATTGCTCCCAGCAAGAAGAAAATGTGTGTATGTTAGGTTACCACAAAATTGCAAATGTTGCAAATATATTTATTCCCCCAGATGTGAAATGGCATCCTATCTTGAACAATCTGTGCAACGTGTCACTTTTCAAATCGGTATATGCTAATATTTTTGTCAAACTACTAAATAACGTATATAAGTCAATGAGTCAGCAATATGGGATTGTTATTGCTTCTGACACTGGACTGGTAGAGGCATCCTTTTAAATCCTTACAATTTAATTAAGAGTAACTAACCTATGCTTCTATTTGACTACCGCTGACATTCAACTGTGCCAATTAAATAGTTTACTTATGCAACAGCTTATATATCACCATATTAAATAATATAATCACCATATTAAATAGGCAAGAATATTTGCTGCTATACAACTCTAAATTCATAGTCAGAGAAATGTTAGTAGTAGAATCCTAGCTATTCCAACTAGAGATATTAAATCGTTGTTAAAGTACTTACTATACAGAACTCCAAGTCTGGAGGTTATGCAGACAAAGACAGATGTTGGACAAAAATCAATTTTAAAATGTGAGTCAGCCAATTCATTACAGGACTTTTGTGAGGTGTTATAAGTCAGGAAGTTGTTGAGAAAAGGGAAGCTGTGGTATTCTACCTAAAAAGACAGGAAAAGAACCGTCAGCACACAAATAAAGTTCCCCAATTTAAACAGCTTACATTTGTCAATGAACAAAGCAGCAATAAATAGGGGGTTCTTTCTGTCTATCCATTCATTAATTTTCCAGTGGTTTGAGTGCTAAAACTTGATATACCTTGTTCATTTTATATAAAAAGCTTATTCCAGAATTATCATGTTTAAATCAAAATAACCCATGAGGAAAATGTTTCCTGGCAGTTAATTATTGATTAGAGATTGGTCTTTGGCTCTTTACAGAATCATAGAACTATAGGTTTAGAAGGGACTGCAAGGGTCATCTTGTCAAACCCTCTGCCACAATGCAGGATTTGTTGTTAATCCAGCCACTACTCACTGACATGAAAGACCTAACTGGAAGCCAGCATTACTGCTATTATCTATCATGAAAATCTAAAAATGTAAATAAAAGACTGAATTAATGTAATTACAAGTTTGTGGGAGTGGGGAGGAAGGCAGGATGGGGAAGAACAAAAGCAGGCTGATGGATCACCACTACCCAGATCCACCAGACATTGCCTCCTGTGGAACAGCAGTGTACATGAACTAGATTCACTGGTCTATTGCCCACAAACTGCTCACATGTCCCACCCCACAATCAGCCGAAATAAAGAACTGAAATGACATGCTAGTGCAAACATGTAACTAATGAGTATCCTGCATAGGTTTTCCAAGGTCCCCTCCCCACTTTCCCATGCAGTGGAACTGATGGATTTCTGTTGCATTTTGAGTAACTATGGATCGGCCCCTCAGATCTACATGTATTGAATTACAGTGATTGTCATCCAAAAGCCAACTTCTGTGAACAGTTTGTCATACGGTTACCATAGTTATTTCCTGTAGTCAACATATGGAAAACGTGTGGCAACTGAATGGTAGTTATTGGCAAATACTGACTTGTTAATGGCCACAGTACCTCATCTAGACAGACAGAACTATAGACACCCTGGAAGTTTTGCTGTGCATATATTTTATGAATCCATATGAACACACTTGGCCAAATCCTGCCTGTGTATGTAGGGGCAGACATTCCAGCTCCAGTTCACATGAAAAATAATCTTGCACAAGCAGCTTCTGAGGTTTTGCTGCAGTTGTACCCAAAGCCTTAGCTGGAGCCTCATCCAGGTCTGGATCTGAACACCACTGCCTTTTCTCATCTGTAAACTAGGTTATAAATCCTTCCTTTTGAGAATGATTTGATTCTGTTGTTATGATGATATATCACACTTGGACAAATGGACTAATCAGGAAAGAAGGCCCAAAGAAGCTCCCCACCCCTGCCCACCCCCACCCCCAGCATCAGAGCTGGGTTCAAAACCAGTGATCATGCCACTGCCAACTCATCTCCTCAAAGAGGCAGAATCTGCCAGCTAGGTCATTTGGCTAGACCTCAGACAGCGAGCGTGGAGTCTACAGCACATGCTTGCTGAGGGCACAGGCTGTCCCGATTCAATATGAGTGTGTCTATGCCCCAACTTCCACTACTTCTACCTTTCCTGAGCCATTCTGCCCTGCCCCGAGAGGATGATTCTTGTTATTCATGCATGGCTAGCACTGTTCCATTCTCCTTCCCTCAAGGCAGCTGTTAATACGAAGGGTGGGATTTTACCCATATTGACTGCCTTTTTCGTTCCTTTTCAAAACTATAATTAATTGTTCATTACACATAAGGAAAATTGTAAACTATTCTGAAGTCATACATGCTACGTTGTCTCCTCCCTATGAAACTTTGGGACAGACTAGTATAGTCTGGCTCTTACTACAGTTGATTTCCATTACAAAATCTATCTTTTCACATATGATCCATGAGAGCAAAAATGTCACTGGCTCCAAGGAACAGGTACCAGGGAGTGGAAGCATTATGCCAGACGGTCAAAACTTTAAAGAGATAGTCTAGATTAAAAGGATGCTAATGACAGTTAAAAGATAATACCTACCATTATATAAGAAACCACTCTGTAGGCATTTTAAACCTTCTAATGGCTCACAGGAGGAATTAACAGCACATGAGAATAAGGGCACTACATTATAGGATCTCTGAATTACTGGTATAACAGGACTTTTAAAGTAATGTTCATACGAAAAAATGTTTTGTGCAGAAGATCACATACAGCAGCTTAAGGCAAGATCAAAGGCGAATCTGAAGGAACATTTCCTTTTCAAAGGCAGGCTGCTGTGCATGGGATTTGAGACTGGACATAATGCTATAATCCATATTAACCAGTGTAGCCAGCAGACTTTTCTGAAAGTAACATTTCAAGGAAGTTCCTGCATCTGACGGTATTCACCCATGAAAGCTTATGCTCCAATACATCTGTTAGTCTTTAAGGGGCCACAGGACTCTTTGTTGCTTTTTACAGATCCAGACTAACATGGCTACACCTCTGCTACTTGATTTCAAGGAAAATCACTCCATTTTCCCCTAATGTTCTTACACCTGATCTTTAATTTGTACCACCATAATTAATACATAATAATTACAGTGCTACTGCAACACGTAGTAAGGACGTAGAAAGGAAAGGATGGCATTTGTTTTCCAACCTGACACTGTGTTGTTTAAAACTGATCAAACATGAAGACAACATATTTTATATCCAGTGCATGCATTCACAAGGCATTATACACGTGCAATGCTTAAGTTAAGAAATACTTTATTAGTCTAACTAGGATTCTAGTAAAATATCGAGTCAGTAATATTAGAAAGTTACACTATTTTTTGCTTAGGAAGAACACTGTGATAGACAGTACTAGAGGATTTTCAAGTACTGTATTCTTGTCTTCCCCATATCCTATTCCCTGTTTAAGTTTGAGCATAAATGGAAATTAGATCCAGGGAAAGATTTAGATAGTAAAATTTAACAGGTAAAGTTTCACAGCCAAAGTTACGACTAGACAGTATCTGGGCCTGGTTGTTAAAAAAACAAACAAACAAACAAAAACCTGTATTATACTGCATAGGCCTGATTCTAAGAACAACGAAGACTTTGAAAATACTTCCAACAATTTCAATGGACTTTGGATCAAGCTGTTTATCAAAAACATACAATAGCTTTCAGTAGATGTATTGCTAATATCTGATACTCACCTAACACCTCCCTCCACTGCCTCCAGGAGTCAATGTTCCTGAAACTGGTGCCCGAGCATCACTGAAGGCTCCAGGCCACCTCTGACATGGCCCTCATGACAAAGGTACTATGCTCATTCCAGGGTCAGGGGTTCACATGGATTCACTTCTTTTGTTGCATATGTTTGAGAAATCCGGCTGTTAAAACTTAACAGCATACTCTAGAACAACAAGCAATCTCTTAACATTTTGGTCTACTAGAGATGTGCTACAAGAAGTGTTATGTGTACTTTTGAGAATAATGTGGAATCTGAGGACACTAGTTTAAGGGGTCAAGATTTTTGCAAATAAAATTTTGTGTTTTAGGGACCAACAGAAATACAGGAAAAAAAATGAGTAGAAAATGTCAACTCATTAATACACTGAAAATCAGTTTTTGACAGAACACACCCCTTTTCCTTCATTTCTTTTAGTGCCCATAACAAGTCTGGAAAAATGTCTTTTGATCCAAGTATATTTTCTTGTGGCCTATAAAAAAGCTCACTGTCAGTATGACATATCTTAATATAACACACTTTATGGCATGCCAAAACTGCTATGTGTCTTTTTTCAAACAGAAGGTAAGTATAGCACACAACTATGAAAGTATACGGTATATGAAATATCATGAGACTATATCCCAAAACTATGGAAATCTTCTATTTGAAAGAGGATTCAAGAACACCAAGATTTTTTGAAATTATTTCTGAATATTTTTCACTCTTGGGTCTTCACTGAATACTTTAGCATGCTTAAATTGCAGTTTCACAAATGATTTCCCATATTCTCTTCCCCTGAATCAATAAGCCAATAATTGCACCTTGATTTGTCATTTTTTCCAACAGATTGGTTTTGTCTTAGCGATTCCGATTTTACTTTCATGCTCCACAATTCAAAATATAATTAGATCAAATCTTTCATCCAGTCATTATACTAGCACAGTTTATAAGGAAATGTCTACATATTGTGTCCTCTATATGGTACTTTGCTATAGGCTACAGAGTACTGTTCTAATACAAAACTATTGTACCTTACCCTGTTATGATTCCTGTTCTCAGTTTGAAATATTCCTACTTAGGTATTTCTTTAGTTGTATTTGTTTGTATTTTCTTTAGAAGAATGGAGAAGCAGAAGCTGGGTGGGATGGAGTTAAGGGAAATGAGGGAAGTATTTTTCCCATGATCAAACTGCAACAGTCAGCGTTGGTTATTTATGCATAGAAGCCAATAACACAATTTTATATTTATTACAAAAAAGAAAGGAAAACTACATTTTGACATAATTGTTTAAAATGGTGTTGCCTATATCTTCCCCAACCCCCATGTGCTTCCTTGGCAACAAACCTTTTCCAAATTGTCACACATATTTGACATAAATACTTCACTACCAATTGGTGGGGAGTATGATTATGTTGTACAGATTCAGGCCTCAATCCTGTAACGGAGTTGTGTGGAGGCAGTCTCCCACGCCCAGGTGAGGTCCCATGGCAGTTAGTGGGGCACCAAATAACTGCATGAATTCACCCATCTGAGCTCATTGCAGGATTGGGGCTTATATTATTCAGTGATACAACTTGTGGAGGATCCACATCAACTCTGAAAAAGGTGCCCTACCCATTAGGTTTTAATTCTAAACTAAACAGGTGTTTAACTTAACAACAAACTGAATATTAATATTCAGTTCCAACACATTAATGGATTTTAATTAACATTTAATAATTTGATTTAGTAGCCATTTGGGAAAAGAATATGGCTTAATAGAATCTCTCATGGATTTTGATAGGCAATTTCTATATGCTATAAAATCATTCTTTACATATAACTGGTATTTTATTGACATCAGGAACTTAGATTCATTATGTTCTACTAATCCACACGTACATATCTGCTAATATGTATAATCACAAACTGCTGCAATAATTACATTAAAATGATGCAACAATTATACATAATTCACTTTGACTGTAAAGTACTCAATTTCTTTTTAGCAACAATTTTCATTACAGATGGTTTATATTTCATAAAATATTTGCAAGTAGTCAACACGCCAGGGAAGCCAAATACAGCATGATCATCAGGGGTGTCCTAACAGTAGGACTTTATTTCCATTTGTACAGCCCCCTTTACAAGTATTAATTTCACAAAATTAATGGGCTAACTTCACTTTGTAAGTGCCTGATCCAAAGCCCACCTGAATCATTAGGAGCCTCTGTTGACTTCCAAGATCTTTCTACTTTCCCAGCTAGGATTTGACTTCAGTTTTTAAAAGATGTCTTTTTTGTCTCTAACCACCTCTTTTACTCTGCCGTTAAGCCAGGATATTTTTAAAACAAAACACAACTGTGTTATACATTTAGTTTGAGCCTCTATATTGGTGTTTTTAAATAACCTCCATGCAGTTTGCAGGCATTCCACCCTTGTGACTGCTCCTTTTAATTTCCATTTGGGTAACTCTCTCATTTTTGTATAGTTTCTTTAGCATTTTTCCCAATTACGAAGATGTTTAACTGTAATTACATTATGGTCACTATTACTGAGTAGTTCAGCTATATTCACCTCTTGGATGAGATCCTGTGCTCCACTTAGGACTGGATCAAGAATTGCCTCTCCTCTTGTGGATTCCAGGACAAGCTGCTCCAAGAAACAGTCATTCTACAGTGCTGCTGGATCAACACATCCACAAAAGCTCCATATGCATGTCGGGGTTTTGGAAAGATAATAGAGGAGCTGAGTGGGCAGTAGAAAGGAGATACTGACAGTAATTCATGGTATCCAAATAAGGGCTAAAATTATATGCTATAGTAATTGGGTACAACTCCTTTCAAGTCTCTAGGCCAAATACGCTGGTGCCAAAAACTGGTAGTGAAGCTTACTCATCTGGTGTAATTCTGTCACAAAATTGAAATAAAGTATTAATAGTTATTAAGCTGATTTACAGTATAGAGTGACAAAGTGATACAGCACAGAGGAAATGCAAAGAATGAGGACAAGAATGAGAACATATGAAAAAAGGTAGCTAGTAAGAAAGTAAGAGGTGAATCAACATAGCCTCTTCCCCTCTCAAAAGTTAGCTTGTTATTGTCATTATCACATTAATTAACACAGCACAGATAATCAAGTTATTTAATAAATAGAAAGCAGAGTGGTGTGTGCATAGGGAACCAATGAGCAGTCAACTGGGAGAGGATCAGTTCTCATAGAAACAGGTCAGGGCACAAGGCCTATCATATCATATGTAGTAAATATGGAATTTCTGCCTTGCTGGTGCTCATGCTATGCCACAGGCTCTCCCTATGGTCTACTTTTTCAGAATTGAAGTGTGAGTGTGAGTCTGTGAGAGAGAGAGAGAGAGAATGACAGAGAGGTAGGTTGGTTGATTGATTGATTATTCTGTGGAACTATTTTGGGGAGCCAACTCAGATTTTTTTGAAGTCAGAATAGTCTTTCCTATGCAGTCTGCCTAGTTGTTCTTTCATCACGTCAGTTTGCACAAAGCAATATAAGGAGATAATGTAACAAAGTAAACGCCTTTGTTTCAATAAGCTGAGCTGAAAACATTTGAAAAGGACATAGTTTAGGAAAACTGAACATAAAGTATGTGTTTTATTGACTGCAGAGGATTAACAGGGGATTTTTAAAATATATTACCTCATTTTGTGATTTCTGAATATCCACAATCCGTGAAAATATTGGGTGTAGTGTCTGCATGAGAGGGATGTGTTAATCCTTCAACTAATCCTAGCTGTTCCCTGCAGATAGTTGAATAAAATAATAAAGCAGTAATAATTTATACTTTCCTAGTACTTTCTGTAAGATGATCTCAAAGCAGTTTGTCAAAATTACTGAATTGAGGCTCACAACACCCTTCTGAGTCAGGGTGGTACTATTATCCATATTTTACAGGTGTGGGAATTAAGCCACAGTTAAATGACTTGCTCAGGGTCACACAAGTCTACAGAACCAAAACCAAATCCTTCATGTCTGGAACCCCAGGCCTTTGTTGTAAACATTATGCAGTGCTTGCTATTGCTGATAGAGAAGGGTGAAGATGGTAATTTGTGTGTTTCTTTGTAACTCTTAGTGCCAACATGGCATAACATTGTCTTTGTCTTAAAATCAGCCACCCTCAACTATCTGCAGGTATCTTTGTATAGCACTCGGAGCCCCAGGAAGAACAGATTCTTTCTGTCTCCCCCTTGGGCCTACCACCTGCTTGTGCAGATGAGTTACGTTATGCATGTGAAAAGACTCAAAGTTCACCAGTGTTTGCACAGCTGGGATGACACTATATGCTCTAGCTGGTGCCTCAATTTCCTAAAACTGGTAGGCACCAGCTCAAGTTATAAAAAGGCCTAAACAATTATTAAAAAAGGACAAGTTTTCAATACTAGTATTTCTTTCCAACCAATAGTTCTATCCATTCCTTTCTTAATTCAATTGCAGTTCTCACATTTCTATTAAGCACCTTAAGTTTACCTATGAATTAAAATCAACGTAAGACTCTCATTGGATTTGGAGTAATTTATATTAGGGCTGTCAAGCAATTAAAAAAATTAATTGTGATTTATCGTGCTATTAAAAAATTGATCGCAATTTATTGTGCTGTTAGATAATAGAATACCATTTATTTAAATATTTGTGGATGTTTTCTACATTTTCACATTATATTGGATTTCAATTACCACATAGAATACGAAGTGCTCACTTCATATTTAATTTTTATAACAAATATTTGCCCTGTAAAAAAACAAAAGGAAGAGTATTTTTCAATTCACCTAATACAAATACTGTAGTGTAATCTCTATCATGAAAGTTGAATTTACAAATGTAGAATTATGTACAAAAAATAACTGCATTCAAAAATAAAACTATATAAAACTTTAGAGCCTACAAGTCCACTCAGTCCTACTTCAGCCAATAGCTCAGACAAATAAGTTTGATTATAATTTGCAATAGATAATGCTGCTCACTTCTTGTTCACAATGTCACCTGAAAATAAAGGTTGATTTTTTTTTTTTTTTGGTGGTTCGGGTTCTGTAGTTTTCACATCGGAGTATTGCTCTTTTAAGACTTCTGAAAGCATGCTCCACGTCTCGTCCCTCTCAGATTTTGGACGGCACTTCAGATTCTTAAACCTTGGGTGAAGTGCTGTAGCTATTTCTAGAAATCTCATAATAGTACCTCCTTTGTGTTTTGTCAAATCTGCAGTGAAAGTGTTCTTAAAACAAAGAACGTGTGAAAGGTCATCAACCGATATTGCTATAACATGAATATATGGCAGAATGTGGGTAAAATAGAACATGAGACATATAGTTCTCTCCCAAAGTGTTCGGTCACAAATTAACTTATCAATTTTTTTTTAAACGAGCATCATCAGCATGGAAGCATGTCCTCTGGAATGGTGGCCGAAGCATGAAGGGGCTTACAAATGTTTAGCATATCTGGCACATAAATATCTGCAAAGCCAGCTACACAATGCCACGCAAACGCCTGTTCTCACTTCCAGATGACATGCAAAGCACTCATATTTCCTACTAAATTCGGTTGCAGTTGAAGGCACTCTTCTCCTCACAGAATCTGTCTCTAAACAGTACGGCATGTTTAGTTTTATTTCCCCTCAATGTTCAGCAAATCTAGGATGGAAGGAGAGTGTTTTGAGAGGCTCATTTGATTTTTACATCTTTGCTCTTCAAAATGCATTTTGACCCTTCTCATTGCCTCTCTTACCTATTGCCTGCTGTAATTTATGTTCTTTTGTTGGCTTCACTAGGGTAGGATCTATACATTTGGAAGGACTTCTGTTAATCTCCAATAGCTTCTCAAATCTTGCCATTTAACTGCATTGGTTTGCTCCTTGCCTTTCTAGGTCCTTTTTCATAAAGTGGTATGCATGTTCTGAGACTATTATTGTTTTTAAGTAGCATCCATTCAACCTCTTTCCTTCCTTTACTTTTAGCTTTAGGGCCTCTACATTTTCAATTTGTCTTTTGTTACAACAGGTTGGGCTTTGGGGTTATGTTATCAGGAAGCAAAAAAACCCCAAACAAATCTATATTTATGATTATCTTTTGATACCAGAAGCAATTTCTGGCAGGGAAATTATGGTGTTACATCGACACATTTTACAATTTATACAGTAATGGTTTCCTTGCCATCAATTACACTGTGTAATTTTGAAAAAAGTCACCACTTATCTATTAAAAGAATTCCCCTGTGCCTTCAAATGGATATAGGCATGACAAGTGATCACACTGTACTTGTGAAAGTTTATTTCAAACTTCACACTGTATTGCCAGCTATATGCACAACTCTAGACTTGAAGTCATTACAAAGATTGTTCTGTTGTAAGCAAAATAACCTACACTGAGGTCAGAAAACAGAAGATGTTTCCACTAAAAAAAAATAATAATAAGTTACTAGCCTTTATTATGGCTCTTTTTTACAGGAAATAAAGTCATATTATCTAGTGCAATATTTGTGTGGCTTACAATGAGGTTTCCAAGTTGTCAGTCATGGTACAATGCATCTCCAACAATGCACTCCGAAGATATTACACAAGGTAAATCATTTAATATTTTATTGACTGCTGTTGATATGAGGCACTTCAGCCTACTGAGTCTCTTTATTACTTTCTTTCATTTATTGTTGATAAGCTTTTATCTCTGTCCACTGATTGCAAAACAGTTTTTCCAAAGTTTTTATCTGCCATTGCCGAGCCAATTAAGTTAAATAAATATGATTATATCCTTGTATTGGAGATTATCTTGAAGGAAATCTGAACAATTGCCTGCAATTTGAAAAGCTGAACTACTGCCAGCGATAGCAATCTTCCCATACATCTCTTTGTATGTTTAGTTAGAAGTATCTATCTCTACCACTGAGACAGACTATTATTTATAGTCAACTCAAGACAGACATTCTTTCACTAGCAGTGGAGTTACATAACTGCTGGGAAATTCTCTATAAGTTTTGGTCTAAGGAAAGAAATGCACCTGTGATAATTGTCAGGCACCATTCACTAATAAGTCGCATTCATTAATAAGTACAGCAGGCTACAGATACAGATTGTATTTACTATAAGCATTAGACATGAATTTCCCATAAGCTTCTTATGGAGTCCTCAATTCTGTCCTCCCCGAATGATGCAAAAGAACTTTTCAAATATGATAAAAACATTACTGGTCTTTTAATATACTCAAATTCAGAAGTCTGCTTTTCTGAAACTGCCACATTTTAGAAAGTTCCTGCAGCTGTTCATGAAGGACTGATCATGAACAGTTCACTGTGAATATTTGATCATTTGTATTTCAAAAAAATCAACTATATGGGTTAGCTACAAATGACATGACAGTGTTTCTGTTACTTTGTTTCAAAGGGTGACCTCAGATACTTGTTTGTTTTGCTGATCTGCCTGTTTCAGTTCTCTTTAGAGAAGTTTTGAAAATATTGTCTCACTATAGTGCTGATGAGAGTCCCATTACATATATAACTTCCAATAGAATTGATGCTAGTAAAACTCAGCTTCTGTACAGAAATGTAGTTATTTTTGTTGACACACTTTGTTGTCAAATTAGCTGAAGCCTAATAGCTCCAGCCCAGAAGCTGAGGCAAAATCAGCTAGTGTGGGAAATAGAAGGATCATAGGAACAACCAAATATTAGCAGAGCGCTGGCTAACTTTTGTTTCTCTTAAAATTAACAATAAAAGAAACCTACAGGAAAGAGTATGGCCCCTATTCAAAGGGTGTATACACTTTCTGGAGTTGCTTCTACCCACCACAGTCACCATAACAGCAACCAGTCTGAGACCTGCTCTCTACCATTATATGGCTGCTATTGCATCCAAAATGATGAATAAGTAAATTACCTGGATATCTCTACCAAAATAAGCAGCAGTGAAATAATTCACAATATTGACACTTAGTGTCACAATTAGGTTTCAGAATTAATACCCCACTAAGATGAATGGAAGCAGTTACCACCACCCTTAAAAATTATTTCATGCTGTCAGCAGAGTCAGGACAACAGACCTTCAAATTATATTAGGTTCACATTTGGAAAGCTGTTTTCCCAACCATAAGAGTTAGGAACTTAAATTTCTGTTTTAAATGAAAACTTGGAGTCTGTAGCCATATTTTGCAGAAGAGGTGGATTCTATGCCCAGTTTTAGTATCCCTTTTGCACACAATATGCTGTAAATCCAAAGTACTTTATTATTGTTTAGATTTGTTTCTAGTTGCACTTCTCTCAGACTTCTAGTGCATATTGAGGTAGACATTATTAAAGACATTTTACAGATGAGTAAACTGAGATGGAGCATTTAAGGGTTGATCAAAAACCCACTGAAACCAATAGAAGTCTTCCCATTGAATCCAAAGGGCTTTTTGCATCAGGCTGCAAGTGCCCAAAATGGTATTCCAATAGGTAATGGCAAAGTCTGGAATAAATGCAGCCCTGAATGTAAACCTCCTCTGCTCTAACCAGCAGATAACACTCTCCCCGTTAGGCAGCTTGATATCTCTCTTTCAAAGCCACTGCATGATGACTTTTGATCCCAAAACAAGCATTTCTCTGCATACAAACAAGGCCTGTCCTGCAACAGTTATCCACTTTAGATATTTTACTTTCATTTTTACACAGTGGGAATGAAGAGAGACAAATGGCAAACTTCCATCTGTCTTAAAAGATCTGAGACACAATCATGTCACAAGGCAAAAGAAAATTGCTAACTATATAATGTCAAAATTAAAATGCTCATCTCCAGATACATTTGTGGGAGATTTTAAAGATGTTATTAGTGATAATGAATATTAATCATAATTCACTTTCAGTTTGAATTTAAGAAGTTGTTTTTCTCATGCATTAAAAGAGTCATTTTGAAATAAGTGGTTTATCATGACTTAACAGCATAAAGTCTAGAATTTTAATGACTTCACTTCACAATGTGACAGTACTCTAATTATTATACAAGTGTCTCAGACACCTAGCTATCCCTTTTAGCCTTGACCTCACCTCTTTTTGAATAAGCACAGTGTTACACTGGGTAAGGACGACCTTCCTTTATTCATTTTAAATTCACTGTCCTTTTATTTTGGATGCTTCCTGTTACGTGCCTAAGTGCTCTGCAGGGACGAGACACACACACACACACACACACAGTGAGTGATATGGCTTTTAATGAAGCTAAAGAAAACACACCCGCAACGGGGACTCTGCACGTTGCTAACTCAAAGCGGGGAGCGAGTCCAAAGCAGCAAAGCAAATTCTGATATATATAACTTTATGCTAATAGCATGTAAAGCAGCTCATACATAGGCATGTGGGAGCTTTCCCACAACTGGGCTATCTCTTATGGCAAAGGGCCAGGCTTTTCTAAACACGCCGGGCTTCCCAGGCTAAGCGGTTCCAACCGGCTACAAACAGCATAGGCTAGTATACAGCAACCTTCAATAACCTGTCCTTGAGAAGGCGAACAGCCTTAGCTAAACCGTAACAAAATCTTCCGCAGTTCCTTACATTCCTCCCCTCGCCTTCTCAAGGGACAGCACTAGACATAGTCTCATAAATTGATTCGGATGATCCTATAGCATGATTAAAATGCCAAGAGCAACAACACCCGCCACATAGGCGAACTAAACCGCAACATATGCAAAGGCCCACTAAAGCAAAAAGGCCAATACACAGGCTCTGAACAAAATGCGCGGCCCAGCCACGAAGGGACGTAAGCCAGGACCAGAGCCAGGAATCGTCTTGTTGTTGGCCTATACCATCTGCAAGGTGGCATAAATCTTTCAAGGTCGTCTCAATCGAGCTGCCAGCATCTGTAACATTAAAACAACACATACCAGCAAACTCTTGACATGTATGGCAGTGCCGCAGCAACAAATAAAATCAACAGCCAAGCATTCCTGCAGCATGCTCTGGCGTACGTTCACCTACTTCATGAGAGTAAGCAGCATCCAAACGTAAGACGTCATATTAATAGCTTTAGCAACGTTACAGGCAAGGTGGGCAACGCATGATAATTATGCGCACGAATAAACCAGGTAGCCCACTAGGGAAATCAGGAGGCGGCTCCCGTCCTTCTTATTTTACTATTCTGGGAAAACAGAGAAAATCAGTGTAAGCAGACACATTTAAGAACAGTAGGCTTTGGGTCCCATTTGCAGAAATGGAGATCATTAGCTGAGGTTTACAAAAAAAAATAAATAAGGATGTTTTCTTTAAATGGGCCTGATCTTGCATTCCTGCACACAACTCATCTTTACTGTACACATGTACCACCATGTACAACAGATACAATAAAACAGACTGTGCTCCCATTGTTTGAGACCAGATGCAAACATTGAAACCAATTTGTTTAATACAATGCATAAAACAGTTGCATCTCAACAGCTCCTGGAACTCTAAGGGCCTGACCCACAGCCCAATGAAATCAGTGGAAAGATTCCGATCGGTTTCAGTGAGCTTTGGATCAAGCCCTGTCAATGGGCCTGATCCAAAACCAACTGAAATCCATGGGCATTTCTCCATGGATTTTATTAAGTTTTGGATAAGGCCCTTAGATTTTCAGGCTTTGGATCAGAATCTTTGGCCCACTGTAACCTTTCAGACATACAAGTCTATTCCCACATATTCAATAAAAAGCAACAAAGAGTCCTGTGGCACCTTATAGACTAACAGACGTATTGGAGCATAAGCTTTCGTGGGTGAATACCCACTTCGTCAGATGCATGCGGGTATTCACTCACGAAAGCTCATGCTCCAATATGTCTGTTAGTCTATAAGGTGCCACGGGACTCTTTGTTGCTTTTTACAGATCCAGATTAACACGGCTACCCCTCTGATCCATATATACAATGCTATTTAGAAGGAAATTATATCTACTTGCTTACATTGGTGTTGTGAGGGATATTAACAGATACTGGCAATTTTATAGTATTTATTAGCAAGTAAATGTTGGGAGTTAAGGGGAAATATACACCATACCTGCTGTATTTGATATAATTTATTCTAACACATTTTACTTTTTCTTATGTTTGTAGTTATTTCAAATGCTCCTTTCATCTGAACAAATGAAAGAATACTGGGGACAAAGTGTTATTTAACAGAAATAAGGGTACCAAAATCTGGCCCATAGCAGATATCCAAAATATAAATTGTTGAGATTACAAAATTACTGCAAATTGTTGCCAGTTATCACTCCCCCACCCCCATGCCCTTTCCATACTATTTTTCTAAATATTGTTTTTCCTAGAAGATGTTGTAAAAAGTCATTGTAATCTTTGTTCATTTCTCTCCTGAAGAGTGAAGATGATCATAGTAAGCAGTAGTTTTGGGAAGATGTATTTTAATTAACTCCAAAGATCTTTCTGAGTCTCTAGACTTAAAGTCTCATTTATTGGACACAATCATTTATAGTGAAGATGTGAATAGACTGAAGCAGTTTTTGTTAATAGTGTAATGGGGGTCACAAAGGTAACATCACTCTTGAGCCTTGTGTGAAATAAATCATGGACTACTGCATACCAGAAGACTTATACAAAGGCACTTGACTCCAAAACCTCATCACAACAAAACATTTCCAGTTCCTTAAGCAGAATCACCACCTTGCACTGTCTACGTATGTGGCAGAACTGAAAAAGTGAAGACAGCACTATGAATTTGGGCAAATTAAGATGATTCTTTGAGGGATCATTTGGCATATGGTCTAATAAAAAGCAAACATTTGTTGACAAAGGTTGACTTTATTTATTCCTGAACTGTGATTACTGCTTTCTCAATTGGAAATTGAAGAAAGAGAGAAACAGGAAGTGATCCAAGATAAAAATTATGTAAACCAAATTAACTCCGTGTTAGCTGTATCAAATTAAACATCCCAGTTAAGTATTTTCTCTATGGCTAGACCAT
Source organism: Chelonoidis abingdonii (assembly GCF_003597395.2). NCBI lineage: Eukaryota > Metazoa > Chordata > Testudines > Testudinidae > Chelonoidis > Chelonoidis abingdonii. Next base: position 31,135,101 of record NC_133778.1, on the reverse strand, counting down.
TAAAGAACTTATTTTAAAAGGGTGTTATATTGGAAATACTGTAAGAAAGGACCCATGTAACGAGCTGTGTGAAAACAAATGCATCAGGGATAAAATCCACAAGAATGAAGCTGTTCAGGCAGCACATGTGAGTGTATGCAACAAAGTACCCTCCCAAGAGAGTCTAAAGATACCACTTTCAGCAGAAGCATCAATGTGCATCAAGTGATCCAACTGCAAGATAAGAAATGAGCTTTACCATATCAGGTTCTGAACTGACTAGAGAGTTTACCCATATTTAGCACCGATAAACTAGAGCAAATTTCTTTGATGCTTCAGCATAGCACAGAGTGGAGATTCATGATCAAATGCAGGCATAGTTGGATATGTAAACTATGTACAAAGACAGCCCAAAGGCATGAGTATATTAGGCATATGCATTTGTGTAAGCAAAGAATTTGGTAGGCACTAAGAAGCCCCCAAAGCACTAAGATCCACAGAGGCATTGGATATGAATATGCAGATCTCTGTGACTAGGAAGTCATTTTGCTCTGTGTTATTAGTAATTACCCAGCATGACTAAGATCCCAGAATTGTGCAATACTAAAGCAGGTTTTTACTTTTCTCTGCCTCTCTTCTTCCTTCTTGTATGTATATTCTTGCTCATTCCAGTGTCTATTTTCACCCTTATTCTTCTACTGGTAATAGCTATCATTGATCCACTGTACTCCCTGGCCCTCTTACTGCTAACTTCCAGGTACAACCTTAGGCCTAAGCAGCCTATATTTTGCATAAGACACAACGAACCCCTGTACCACTGCACCTGCCCAATCCAAGATTCATTCTTTTGCACTATGGCCCCCACCACTCTGGCCCCCACCTATCTTTCACTCTACCAGGAATTTCCACTACTGTTTGCTTGGAGGTGGACGCAAGATGTTATGGTTTTACAGAGTGGTGGTGGGGACCTGGATAAAATCCCACATCTTCACACATGGCTCCATAAATGTAAAAGCAGGCTGTGCTTCCGTCCCCTTACTGATTTCAGGCATGTCCCCTCTTTTTCCCCCATTACTGATGTATGTCTGCAACTCCCCATTCCACTCAGGATTTCACAGTAAGTATTGCTCTGTGATCTATTGCAACAGAACCCACACGTTCTACATTCCTCACCTGCTATTCATCAGTATTAAGAAAGGCTCACTAACAACATGACCAGCTACATTAGGGTTTCTCCCCATTAGCAATTTTTAATAAGTCTTGAGAAAGACATCCAATTTCACAAACAGACTATGGCTTTTCCTCCTCAAGTTCTCAGTATTTTCCTATTCTGCCCTCTGTCTCCTGGTCTTTACATGTCCCCAAACCACTCTGATTGCTAATTAATTATTTCAGTTAAGCAGGAGTTAAGTTAGCTTTGTTCACTGTTAACTAAATGAATGAGCACTTAAAAAAACAACACACTTCATTTTATCATCCATCATTAAATTAAAGTTTAAGGATTTGGCTTGTGTACTGTACACAACAATATGTACACATATTTCTTTATTCCAGTAAGTATATCCTTAATATTATTTTGGAATGCTTGTTAACATATCTGTCTTCATTTACAGTATAGCAGTTTTTCTTCTTGGACACCAAAAATTGACAATTTATTTTTCCATAGATAGACAGAGACAGAAATGGGACAGATTTTCAACAGCATTCAAAAAATAATGTAATTTAAAGAGACAAGCCCCTACTCTCAATGATCTGATATTTTAAGAACTCAGGTTATTGTCTTTAGATTTATTAGTGCAACTACTCGGCAGCTCGCTTTGCTTCCAAATATTCATGTCTTTTAATTGCCTTTTTCATTATTGGTCTTAAATGGTTTGCTTCTCAGTCTGTCTGACTTTAGTATGTCTGAAGTGTGACTTTTTGGAGACACGACTCAGCATGGATGTGTTTAAATTGTACGAAAAATTTCAAAAACTTGCCAAAGTTCACACTTCTAAATGTCACCAAAAGCATTAATTAAAATTCTCATCCAGAGGGATCAGATGTTATACGATGACATCTATCCTTGCACATCAGAGCTACTCTGGATAAGTTTCAATCTCTACTGTCTGAATCCCATTTATGAGACTACAAATAGTCTCCATAGCTACAATAGTGGGAACAAAAGATACAATGGTAATCAGTCTTAATGCTTGACCACACAACTGACCAAGTTTCCTCTTGGTAGTGCAACTGGATACATTATGGGGGTTCTATGCCTCTATCTAAAGTGTTGGGTACTGCCCAGTTCAGGACACAAGACTAAGTGGCAAGTTATTTGCATCTTTTCTACTATGGCAATTCTTATACTTTAACAGCCCTATTAAATGTTCATTGACGTAAAAGGGAGCCTTTCCATGAACAGTGGATCAGGCCTCATATTCATTTCGGAGAATGTCGAAATGACAGATATTGTTGCTCATTTGGCCAAAGCAGTTAGCCAAAATTCAGGGATTTGCAGGGTTATTTCAGTTTGGATGAGACATCGGTGACAAACACGTGGCATAGTCTTTGCATACAGTTTTGTGAACAAACAAGACTACATTAAGTCCTGTTTACCTGAGCAGAGAGGAAGCAAACATCAGGCAGTTTCCTTGCTCAAAAATTCCACAGTTTGCCATTCCGGAAAGCTCTATGCCTAGCATGCGCTGTCTCTTTTTCTTTTCAGGGTCTTGCTTCCTTCTGCTGGCTTGTCCTTTCAGCACACACAAAGGCTGTAAAACCCCATTGCTTCACCTAGTTTAGCTCTGGCTTGGTCATGCAGTCCAGTACCCCCATGTCTACAGCTGGTTTTACTATATAATGGCTTCATTGCTCCACCCATTGAGGCTAAAAAACAGTACTTTGCACATATATTGGCTTTCGATCCAAGAACCCCCTAAGGGCAGCCATTAGAACTTTTCATCATAACAGTTTCATCCTGCTCACCTACATATTTTAGTATAGGAAGTTATTAATCCTCACTCACTTGAGTTTGACTCCTGTTCTTCCCTCAGAATATGCACCTATGTCATAAACAGATGGTTAAGGGTTAATGTCTCTTTTACTTGTAAAGGGTTAAGAAGCTCAGTAAACATGGCTGACACCTGACCAGAGGACCAATAGCGGGACAAGATACTTTCAAATCTTGGTGGAGGGAAGTCTTTGTTTGTGCTGTTTGTTTAGTTCGTTGTTCGCTGTTGGGGCTAAGAGAGACCAGACGTACACCCAGCCTTTCCCAATCTTTCTGAATCAGTCTTTCATGTTTCAAAATTGTCAGTAATAGCCAGGCAAGGCGGATTAGTCTTATGTTTGTTTTCTTAACTTGTAAATGTGTCTTTTTGCTGGAAGGATTTTTATCTCTGTTTGCTGTAACTTTGAATCTAAGGCTGGGCCTGATTGATTTTTCCTTGTTTTAAAATCCAAGGGATTGAGTCTGAACTCACCAGGGATTGGTGGGGGGAACGGAGAAGGAATGGTTAATTCCTCCTTGTTTTAAGATCCAAGGAGTTTGAATCAGTGTGAAACCTCTCAAGACAACCCAGGGAGGGGAAAGTCTGAGAGGAAAAAGGAGGGGGATGGTTAATTTCTCCTTGTTTTAAGACCCAAGGGGTTGGGTCTGGGTTCCCCAGGGAAGGTTTTGGGGGAACAGAAAGTGTGCCAGACACTACATTCTGGCTGGTGGTAGCGTACCAGATTTAAGCTAGTAATTAAGCTTAAAAGTGTTCATGCAGGTCCCCACTTTTGTACCCTAAAGTTCAAAGTGGGGGGAAAAAAACCTAGACAACCTATTTCAATCCACTTCAACAAGTGGAGTTATGCACACCTTCAAAAGAGGAACGGAGACCCAATCCATTACATCTAGTGTAAGAGGAAGAAAATGTTACAAGTTTTTGTTCATGTTTTAAACCAGTGGAAAAAGTGAGGTGCTATTTCTTAGACACTGACTTGTTACTTTCTTCCTTTTTCTGCTGGCCTCACAACAAATTCCACCACACTAACCTGGGATGACTTTTCTGGATTATTAGCCTGTTCTTCTTGACATCCAATATACAATGATGTTAAATATAAAGAATAACTGTGAGTGCAGTTCTGTGTTTATATATGAAAAGAAATTGTGGAGAGATGGAATAGGATGGATAAATGTAATGTTCTTCTTTAAAAGCAGACATCCAATTCACTAAAGTGTGCACATAAATTAGACAGCAGTGAATGATGAAATTAGGTCATGTAATTTTCAAAAGAATGATACATCTATCTGACTGGCTTCCTTCTATCGATTTTAGGTTGCTACCTAAATTTTTCTTAGCTGAGGAAAGCTCAATATATCCTACAATGTCAACTGTGCAGTGAATAAACAATTTGAAAAGCACCTGAATCATTTTCATGCCACTCAGTGCATCTCTGACCAAATGAAAGATTTATAATCAATGGTGATTTTGTTTGGATAATTATTACATTGTTAAAGAGTGAGGAATGTTTTGAAAATGATGATTGATTTGGTGAAAGAGCAGTTTCTGGTGTCATCACATCACACAAGCTACTTGTATTGAAATGTCTTCACTTCAGCTCAGCTGGACTACGTATAACCTTTCTAGGCTTACTTAATGCTGCACCTAAAAGCATTTCAGCCATCAAGTTCAGGCAACCTAATGTCAGGCAGGAAAAAAAAAAAAAAATAAACCTACACAACTATTCACATTTGTGTTTCCCTGCGGGGAAGCAAACAGTTTTGTGCAATTTGTCAAAAGCCAGAATAGAATTGTGCTTTGATGGACAATTTATGTTAAATGGCGCAGTTATTGCAGAACGAAGGACCAGAGCCAAGGATAAAATCCATTTCCAATTGGGTTTAGTCAGATGGATTTAATTCTGTATGATTAACTAAAAATCTAATTTTTTATATTTCCCCACTATCTAAAAGCAATCAACTAAATAGTAAAAAAACTTCTCCTTACTTGCTGGGCTATTTCCCCCTCTATCATTGGTACGTAAAAGCTACCACTTTGCTACACCTGAGGCTTGGATAATGCACAAGAGACTGGGGGGCTGCTTCAACAAGTGTTGGCGGGGGAAATTACCTTTGTAAATGTACATTTAAATGTTATTGTTCAAGGGTTGAAAATAAAACTAGAGAGTTTTTCTTCCCAAGCCAGTGTGAACACAAAAAATTCATACTACTTCTCTTTACAAAATGAAAAAATGGTTGTATATAAACTATGGACCCAATCCAGTGCCTGCTGAACTCAGCCGAAGTGTCAATGTAGTCTTCATCAGCTGGTCCTGTGTCTTATTTTAGAGTGCTGCTGTATGGTGGGAGTATCAAAGAACACATTCAATACCAAACAGACTAGAACTGTGCAGATGGACCCCAATATGCTTTGGGGGCACTGAAATCCAAGTTATGTCTCCCCTCCCTCCGCCATTTGGCCTTGAGGAAAAACACCAGGGAATAAGCAAACAGAGGCTCCAGCCACCAGGAGCCGCTGGAAAAGTGGCTAATGCAGAGAGCTCTGAACATCCAGAGAACTTTCTACACTTTTGACTGGACTTTCTCTGCCCTGTGCTGACTGTTCCAACCTCTACTTCTTCCTCCCACTCCCTCAGTCTGACTCCACACCTGCCCCTTTCACCTCACCTTCCCTTCACCTCTCTTTCCATTTAGCTTATCCCCCAAATACACCCCCTAAAAATGATATTTGCCATCACATTGTTCATTCTGCTTGTATGTTATTCCCTTTCCACCAGCCTGTACCTTTCAGATATGTTTAGACTGTGAGATTTTTGCTGCGGAGACTGTCTGATATTCTGTGTTTTTACAATGTCTACCACAATGGAGTCCAATTCTTGGTTGATCCTTAGGAACTAGTACAACAAACATGTTTTATTAATAATACATTCCAGAACTCAAAGCTTAAAATTAAGCACCTATATGTATATAGAAGAACCTTAAAAAAAAAGTGTGGCCTGATTTTCAGAGGTGCTAAGCAACTACAACTCTCATTGGAAGATGAGGGTGCTCAGCAACTTTGAAAAACCAGGTCACTTACATAGGAATAGAGGGTACACTTCTGAAAATGAAGCCACTTTTTAGGCATGTAAAATATGGAATTTTGTAGCCAACATCAGATACTTCGGTGTGAAGGTTTGGGCCTTACTACTTCCATACACAGCACAGAAAAATACAAAACAAAACCACACCACAAACATCGGTATGCTCTTTCATGACTCCAGTTCCAATCTATTTATAATGTTCACCACTTCCATTTGTGGTGAGCTATCATAAGTTCCTGGGCTTTTTACAGCACTTTATAGTCTCTTTTCAAATTTTCTTCCATTTCTGCTCGAATTGGATGTTTACACACTTACCTCAAGTATAATATACAACCATCCATTTGCGGCCTGTGCTGAATGCTTGATATTCTAGATCTAGAATCATCCCTCGTTTTTCACAAGTTTTTTTCCAGGTTTTCCTGAGGTATGGTCAGGAATAAGGCCCTGCAGCTGCACCTGCTCAGTACTCCTGATGCCCTAACGAGCCAGCGAGGCTGACTGATGGACCCCTGTCTGATTGGTTGAGGAAGCCAGCAGGCCAGTTCTTAAGCTCAGAAGCAGCAGCTTGCCGGCTGCTCAATGCACACAGATACTCTCTCACCAAACCCTATTCCTGCTCCTGCTCTCCTCTTCCATAACTCTAGCCTAGATCCTGCCCTGCACCCAAGCCTTGCTCCTGCCTCCTCTGACTCCTGGTAATCCAGTTCTGCCCCTTGGCCCTGATTCCTGACTCCAACTCTCTCTTGAGGCTGGATTCTGACATTTTGACTCCAACCACTAGACCCAACTCCCACTCTGATCACTGGGCTGACTGCCTGTGACTCAGTCTCCTGATAGATGTCCACTGGTAGGTACTTGGCAATAAGTTGTATTGGAGGGGAAAAAAGAAAAGTGTGTGTATAATGATAACCTTACAGTTTTTGTTCTCTAAATGTCACTTTTTCTGCCAGTTTTCAGGGTTTGTCCCCCTCATGAAGCTAGTATAGGAAGTTGTCTTTGTGGTGTTTTGTTTGTTTGATATTCTTAAAGTGTAATCAGGGCCAGTGCAACCATTTAGGTGACCTAGGTGGTCGCCTAGGGCACTGGGATTTGAGGGGTGGCATTTTCTTCGGCAGCGACCGCGGCGGTTGGATCTTCAGCTGCCCCAGTTGCCGCTGGCATTTAGGCGGAGGGAGCTGAGGCAGGGGAGCGTGGGGAGGGCTTCCTGCAGCAAGTAGGGCGGAGGCAGCACGCAGGGGAACTCCCCGCCCCAACTCACCCCTGCCCTGCCTTCTCCCTGAGCACACCATGGCTGCTTCACTTCTCCCGCCTCCCAGGCTTGCGGCGCCTAAGCTGATTGGCACCACAAGCCTGGGAGGCAGGAGAAGTGAAGCAGCGACAGCATGCTCGGGGAGGAGGCAGAGCAGGGGTGAGCTGCTTCACTTCTCCCACCTCCCAGGCTTGCGGCGCCAATCAACTTAGGCACCGCAAGCCTGGGAGGCGGGAAAAGTGAAGCAGCAACAGTGTGCTCGGGGTGGAGGTGGAGTAGGGGGGAGCTGGGATGGGGGGAGCTGCTGCAGTGGGGGCACCTGAGGGCGGAGGGGGGGAGCTGCCACTGGGGGGGCGCCGCGCCTCAGGGCAGAGGGTCGGGGACGGGTGCAAGGTGGAAGTTTTGCCTAGGGCGTGAAATATCCTTCCACCAGCCCTGAGTGTAATACAACAGTGGAACTTTCCTCAACCACATTTTATTAACCCATACACCCTATAATTCACAGAGATAGTACAAGAGGTTACATGATTTACCCAAATTGCTGAAATAAATCCAGAGTTCTTGCTCTAAGCATTAGATTGCATTTCAATACTCATGCTGGTAGTGCACCTAAAGAAGGCCACCACTATTTTAAGCTTTTGACAATTTGAATCTATAAAGAAGTGTGTATAGTATTTTTCCCTCTGAGCCTCTCAAATACATTATGAGCTAGCTCAGTCACTGCCTTTATTTATTAACTTTTTGTATGAAAATATCAGTGTACAATACCTTTTCCAAATAAATACAATCAAGCTTGATGAGATATGACAAAAACACAATAGGCCAGATCCTCAGCTAGCGTAAATAAGTACAGTTCCATTGAAGTCCATGGAGTTCAACCAGCTGAGGATCTGGGAGATTTATGGCCATTGGCTTCAGTAAAGCTATATCAAATTTACATCAGCTGATGATCTAGCTCTCTTCCTCTTTTAGTTTTATCTATGCTCTTAAACTTAAGAATGTAAAAACATTTATCTGCAAAAAAATATTCTAAATATAGGAAATAAAAAAATTACAGGATACACCAAATGATATAAGACAGTCCTTCAGAGTCCAGTTTTGATCAGATTGAGTGCAGTAACAGTCTGTTATAAGATATTGCCAGGTTATTAAGTTTCATTCTAAAGTATAGCAAAAACAGTGTCATATATCCTCAGATAATTTTCTAGGTCAAGATCTGATCCATTGCAAGAACTATCTTTAACAAAACATGCTAAACAAAACATTTTAAACTGCAATCCAATAGCTCAAGTTCTTTGTGGCTTGACAAGAAAAGAGCGTTTGGCAAAGACCAGACATTTTGAAAAGCTGTCTCCAAAAAGCTTGGAATTTTTGGATATTATCATATTGAATGATTTTTAGGAAGGCAGAGTTGATTACTTTTATTGCAAAACTCTGAGGGAAAAACTTTTGCGTATGACTGCAAAGTCACACTGCAGTTAAGAACCTGGATTAAAATCATGACATGCCATAGTGTCATACACAGCTATGATAGCTCGTAGACTTCATTCCAGCTAAATGTGTTTTTGTACTCTTAGCAGATGGTGTATCTTAGCTTGGAATTTTAGAAAAGTCATAGCAGCAAGGGACCCAATTCTGATATCATGGAGCTACTGCCAGCCTACTCTAAGGTAGCGTCTTCAGTGCGGAAAAATAGTGTTCTGGAGTTAACTAACTCTAGGTAAAATCCTATGAAAACAAGGCATTTTGTAGTTTTCACACAAGCTAGAAGGTCTAGGATAACCCAACACTCCCTCTTAGTCTTTGACTCTGCCAGCTAACACATATGGGAACTACAGGTTGCCAGGTCTTCACTAGGATTTTAACTGGAGTTAGCTGACTAGTTAAGAGCACAACTTTTTCACAGTGAAGATAAGGCCTAAATTATACCACTAATTGTCATAATAGAGCAGCAGGGGATCAGCATTACAGAGCAGAGCTCCATCCTATTCCCATTCCCTTTCTGCTCTGAACATGCCCCTAGGCCAGGGACTAAGACAGGGTAGCAGAGGTGCCCAGTCATTTCCCATATGTCAGGGGAATTGTCCGCTGGCAATGTGTAACAGGACTAACCAGGCTTGGAATCAAGCACTTCATCCCTAGAACTAGGTGAACTGGTTCATTTACAGTCATTGATCAAAAGTTAATCCCCAGCTTTTTTAAAAAGTGATTAATAAAGTGTGTTCAGTATTTAATTTCCTTACATTTCTAAATTTCCTAATTTCACCTAGGACCAAAAGCATTAATATTACAAGGATAGTGACCATCACATCATTTCTGGTACATTGAAATAAGGCTACATTGAAGATCTCATGAAAAAGCAATATCCAATAAGATTGTCAGCTCAGTCTCCTACATAAGGTGGTGTTATGGATATCATGAGACGAACTTCAGATAAACATCCTGACTTTGAAGTACTCATGCAAACCAAAACACGGAACTTTTAGGAGATTCATCCATTGAGAGTTTTCTCCAAGAATATTTAAAAAGACTCATAAACGGCATCTTATTAGGAATTTTGTATTAATATTTCAACAGGAAGGAAGCAAAATGAGAAATAAGAGAGCCAGGACACACACATAACAAACTACCACTGGAGCTAAGGAAGTATCATTCAATGACACCTAGTTCTTACAGGATAAAAAAACATTAAAGAACATAAATTTACTGTATTTCATAAATACACATTTAATCAAATACAGGATTTTGACCTTGGACACTGAATTCACATTTTTTCTTGACATATGTCATGGGTAGTCTTTATTCATAAGACCTTGCATTTCATTTACAAAATACTGAAACTTTAAATCAGAATATTTTAGTCCTCCCAAAATGTAGCGGAGAATTGAATAGATACCATCTAAATCCATATTTAAAGTCAAGCAAATTGTGTTGAAAGCACTCTGAAAACAGTTGAACCTTATTTATTGAATAAATTACATTTACATTATAAATACGATCCCAAAGGTCTTAAGCATCAAGTCCTGTATGACAAAATATAAAAAAAACTTTCAAGACAGAGTTCTTGTACTGAAGAAAAATATTCAAGAACCTAACCAATTGTACCAATGCATCCTCAGATCTGAGGTTTCTGAATCATGTTTACTGGTACTGATTAAATTAAAAGCTTATTCTTTTGCTCTCTCCTTCAAGAGCTTCTGTAGATGTTCTGTGGGACCAGTTCCCTAGCAAATAAATTGAGATGGAGAGGAGTGAGGATTTCTCATTTAAAAAAAAAAAAGTATTTTTGGAAGGAACAAAACTGATCTGAAGATAAAAGGCCTTTAACAAAAAGATTGAGACCAAAACCTTTAGTATGTAGCAGATACATCTAGAATCAATTTAAAATATTCTGTAGACTCAGAGTAAAAAAATAATTATTTGATCAATGATTGTGTTTCCAACACTATGATTTTAAGGCACTTTCTGTAGTGATTCAATATATAACAACTTTTTTTAAACCTATCTAGCTTAACAAACGGCAACAAATTAAACCAAAACCACATGATGAAGGCTAAACAGTAGAGCACAACATGAATTTTATAATAAAAGAACCACATGCTGCACTTAATGTCCGTGACTTTCTATTTCACCACAAACTGTGACTATAAATTAGTACAGCAGAGATAAGAATCTTATTTAATCCTCCTATCATATGATCTTGAATATGGCATAGGATATTTTTTCTTTACAGCATAATTCTGGGAGATGTCATATCATCAGAGTTACAGATCATTTGTGTTACATGGAGATAGTTGGCACTTTCAGGAATGAGTATTGAAGTAGTAACCCTGTCATGCCTATTGCAAGAATTAGGGTTCTGCAGACAGTTATCTGTGCTGTATAATAGGCATTATTATATAATGCATCACAAATGGTAGCAAAATCCACCTACACAGAATTTGAAAAAATCTGTGGGGTTTTAAAGCATTTTCAATGTTATCTGGTAGGATTCAATCACATAGTCCTTACTCATTCTAATCCTTGTCTTTACTAGGACCACTCACATGAGTAAGGGCTGTAGCTTTGGGTTTGTTATTCTTGCCTACACTAGGGTATTTTAAAATGGGAATTCCCAACTACGGTATTTAAAAATGGCAGTTGGGAACACCAGTTCAGTTCCACCAGTATTGCTGTCTGGCTCTGACATCCATCTTAAGCACCATTTAATTATACCTGCTCAGAGCAAGTCTAATTAAGGCTGTGGTGAAAGCAACTGAGAGAACTGCCTACTCTAGGGTTACTAATGTTGCTAATGCCAGTGTAGCTGACTCTTGATTAGCAATAGTAGGAATTTGTTAGAAATATCTATCTAGACAAGAATTTTGTCCAGATCTATTTTCCAATTCTCTCCCTTTCACCACCCAAAATGCAGTACAAATTCTTGAACGGGTGCCAAAAAAAGTCCTAGTTTAGGTGCCTAAATACAAAGAACCTGATTTTCAGAGCTGCAGCTGTCTTTAACTCTGAAGTCAGGCCACACACTTGCTTAGATATTTTGGATCACTGAAGTTACTTAGAAAACTCTGGCCTGAAACAGTAGTTTCTTATAGTATTAAAGGTGTTTGGAAACTCAGTTGGATAATCTTGCACAATGGGATCCCATGCTGACAAATAATATCGGTTTTCAGTGAGATGGCTACCTCCAGGAGCCAGGTTCAAATGTTAGTTTTAAGTAAAATGTTTTAAACTCATTTCTAAGATTATTCCTGCAGAGAAACATATCTTAAATTGTGACCTTTCATACTATTGAGCCAAGCAGAATGGACATACCATCTTCTCTTCTTTCACGACAGTTTTCAAAGAAACCATTTAGTAAGTTAAAATTCCAAAGGAGAAGGCAAGTCCCAACAAAGCTACATTCTTTATTAGTAGAAGTAAGATGGAGTTATTTGACTTTCTAATATGGAGATAAGATAATAGGTGTATTTAAACTAAGGCCCTAATCCAACAAAGCACTGAAACCTGTGTTAAACTTTAAGCACAGTAGGAAATCTGTCTAGAGCCTCAACTAGTGTAATTAATGTAGGTCCAAATTTCAGTGGAGCCACACAAATTTATACTGGCTGAAGATCTGACGGATTCTCAGTTTTCAATCCAGTTGACTACTCGTGTTTAAAGTTCAGCATATGCTTAAGTGCTTTTCTGGAATTTGAGCCTAAAAAATATTAAGTCTGGGCCAGATCTCATGTGGCATAAATTGCCCTAGCTTCATTGAAATCTAAAGCTATACTAATTTACATTTATGATATTAGCATGCAGATACTGCAACAGATTTAAAGAGATAACTTGATGTTGTCAAGAAGATCAATGAACAGGGGATGACCCATGACTGCTTTCAGATTCAGGAGTGACAACAAAGAATCTGCAGGCACAACAAGGAGAAATGGGATGATATAGCGGCGGTAGTAAAATAAGAAGAATGTATAGCAAGAAATTAATGAAATAGGAGGTACACACAGTCCCAGTATCTTTCAGGAACTGGATGTCAGTGAGGGTGATTCAGTGGATGGGTTTATATAACACAAGACAATAAATAGAGGTGGCTATAGAACCAAGAAATATTAGGAGGAGGAAGAGGAGGCTCACTGATGTGTGCATTTTTTGTTAAAAAGAGGCAAGAAAGCAGGCAGTGATTATCCTTTCAGTGACGAACAATATTACTGGGAGTATTGACAAGCTAGTCAAGAGAATGGGAGGCAAGTATAGTGCATATACAATTGAGCATGTTGGAACAAACGGCAATCAGATATATTCAGAAGTTTAGAGTTTAGGCACCTCAACTGGACAAAGAGAAGAGTTTAAAACCACATTTTCTGTTATGGTACCACTTGCTGGTAAAATTGCTGACTTCGACAGCAGATTGTACTGGGTCATTTATAGCCAGTGCAAACAATTGGGATTTTTAGACAACCAGGACTTTTTGACCTTAAGGGCCCTTCTGGTCCAAATGAGGGTTTTTTTTTTTATTTGTGGATGCACGCCTGTGAGTTTAAGAGCCCATTTTCCCATACAATTCAGGGGAGAAGAAAGAAAGGCCAGCTATAAAACTCGATTTTTTTTCTGATTGACTTCTCTTAAAAGTGAAAATGCTAATGTTCAAAAACATTTTTATATACCACTTCTCTTTTAATCCTGTTTTTAGAATTTTTCTATTTTCAGGACAGATTTTTAAAGGCTAGGAAATGGCAAAAGTATATTATTGCTTAGAAATCAGCCCAAGACAGTGCATAGCATATCCTTTTTTGAGGAAATGCTTAACAAGTTGTGGGAGTCAGTTAAAAAAAAAAAAAGCCTACCCGGAAAAGCATAGTTTTATTCCAGATTTGAAAAAATATGGCATGCTTTACTGTATTTCTCTTTTCCCCACTGGAGCACTAAGCACAAGCCCAAGTCTTTGCAGAAGCATGGCCTAAGTACCCACTCCTAAGGTTATTTTCAATATAAAGGGATCGATTTTATGAGGTGTAACAGTTTTCTGTGTGAAAATGCTGTCTTCAACTTAGGAAGCTATTATGGTTGCATAGAGTTGATTATCTAATGGAAAGAGGGATCTAACGGTTGATGTTATCCCTGGATCCATTTTGAATTTCCCCAATTCCAAGTTCGAGAACATCAAATATGACCTAGCAATTTTTTCTGATGATGTCATCATAACAAGGAGTTTCATAGCAAAAATACTATTCCAAATCAAACCTTTCTATAACCCCAAAAAAGATGATGACAAGCCGAAGACTCGAAGAAGTCTACTGTTTCCATAGTAGGCACCGAGATTGTGTGACAGTAAATAGCAATATGAACTCTAAAATGACAATGGGAAGGAGGAGGGAGGAAAACCAAAGAATAAAAATATGCTGCAAGCCATTCCAGAAGAGTCTGGGTCATTTAAGGGTCATTTAGGCTTGTAAATAAAATGTAGCTGGATTAACAGGATTGTAAAACAACATCTATTAGACACACACACACACGAGGCAGAAAACATGTACTTACAGTTTCACAATGATGACAAAGGGCCACATCCAAAGCCCAAGTCAATGGGAGTTTGTTGCTTCAACGCGCTTTGGATCAGGCCCGAGGAGAGTGAGATAAGAGCAACAGAAAAGTTATTGGGGGAAAAAAATCAGTTCACTATATGGCTGCAGTGAAAAGAAGAGACAATATTGGAATTTGGTCCACAAAGGAAGCACCTACACGACATTGCAAAGAATACTGCTGAGTATACAAGGCAGTGATCAGATTTATCAGTGTGCAAGGGAGTCATGTGATACCAGAGTTTCATGCTGGGAGTTGCACCAACCACAGATTGCTAGAAAAGCATTCAGTCACAAAAAGTTAGCTCTGTTTCATGGTATTTGGCACATAGACGATTCCTACTGAGTACGTAGTTCGTGATGATCTGTTACTGGACACTGAATAAGCTGGAATAAACTCAAGCTTGGCAGTACTAAGAGCATATAGAATGTTAGGGTACTTAAGGCATGTCTATACTAGAGCGGGAAGGTATAATTTCCAGTTTGAGGAGAGAGACACCCACGCTAGCACTTGTGGAGCTAGCGCACTGAAAATAGAAATGCAGCTGCAGTGGCCTGAGCTGCTAGCCACCTATACATACTCATTCAATACACTACGTATGTACTTGGGTGGCTACCTCAGGCCCCCTCACCCTTACCTCTTTGCTGTTTGCACTGCTGCACCCACACTGTATTTTTAGCACACTAGTACCTCCTTGAACTGGAAATCACACCTTCCAGCTCAACGTGTACAACCACTAAGGGAGTAGCCTTATGACTCTGTGTGACAAAGAGGCACATTGGTGAATAACTACTCTGTGTCAGCAACTCTTATCAGGCATGACAGACTCACTGCACCCAACATACTTATGATATATACCCACAAGATGTCATGTAGTATCAACGGAAAACTAATAACTCACCGATCATTCAAATTGTTGTATGTACGTACTTGGCATGCAAAGAGTTACATGTATGCTAGAATTATGTTCAGCAAACAATTCAAAAGCCTAGGCTGCCTTAGACAAAAGAATATCTATTTGCTTATCTGACCAACCTGGTCATCAGGCACAGACAATGAAAGTACATTTACCTACAAGATAAACAAACCCAGCAAAACAGTGAATGGGGGAGATAGTTTCAGCTAGAAAGACTGGAGGTCTGAACCACAAATGATAAGCAATTGAATCAACTGATTGTATACACTTTTATAGTACAGTAATGTGGTAAAATGTATGCATTAACACTATATGACACCTAATGATATTATGCTTCAAAGTCTGTGACTAAACACAGGGAGAAATAAGTTCTCCCCCCAACAGAAAGAAAGGCAACTGTCTACCTGTCTTCACCATAAACTAAGCAGGGTAGAATCAAAACACTGAAAGCACAGTTTACATACATATCACTAGGGGGATGGAGACTGCACTCCCAGGAACCTTTCTGCCTCTTGAAGCAGGGGTCAATGAACTTTGGGAAGACAGCATGGTATCTACACCCCTTCAGGAGAGGGAAGCTAGGGCTAGGTTTACTTTCTAAAGAATACATTTCAGAGTTTTACTGGACTATAAAAAGAAAGGGGAACCACTCTGTTATCTATCACGAAGGGGAAACCAAGGGACTGGAGTGCTTGAAATTCCAGAATGCTAGGTCCTTCATCCAAGTCTCCTGGAACTAAATTTAGGTAAGAAACTTGCTTAGGAAGAGACGAACTTACTGAAATTAAGTGTTAAGTCTTGGAAGCTATTTTTACTTTTTGCTTGCAAGCCTTTATCGTTATTCCTTATACTTGAACTCATTTAAACCCTCTGTCTTTTTAATTAAACAAACTTGCTTTACTTTTTACCTAAACAAACCCTGCGCTTTGATTGAAATAAGTGTGTTTGTCCAATACCAGTTAAATTAATGAGCTGCACTGTATTGACTCTTTCAAGGAACAACAAACTTAACTTCTGTGAATGTTCTAGCAATGGGATAGGTGGTTTTGCAAAAATTCAGAACTGGGAGTGTTGGAGTCACTCTGTAAAAAATAACTATGCAGTAAAAGCCAGAGAGTGACCTGCATGCTTGTAAAACTGGCTGTTGGTGTCAGGGCTGTGGGGCACAGCAGCATAACATTTAAGGCATCTAGAGTTGCAGGGCAGGCAGTGACACAACCCCTTACTGGTCTGGGTTGAACACCAAAGTGTCACACTCCATAGAGGCCAAGTATGATAATAAAGTCAGTAATCATGGGATGAACCAGCTATTCCCACTTTACAAGTTTTATTTCTAATCTAAACTGAGAGGGGGAGGGGGGTTGAGCTTCAGGAGTCATGTTAAAAATGGCAAAAGCACTCTGGAAAAATATATTCCAACAGTGTTTGAAATTCCCTTTGGAAGGGAGGAAAAAAGTACTAAAAGTTGCCTCTGATCATAATAGCATTCAAAAAATATGGTCAGGTAACAAATGACCAGTATTTAAGGGTTGGGGCAAAAAAAGAACGGTTTATTTTGCTCTTTCACAAACACACTATGAAGAAGTCATATAAGCATAGATGAATCCCAAATAATTATATTTAGTAAATATACACAAGAACAGAAGACCAAGCCACATATTTATGCTGGTGTTCTGACTGGTTTCTGGTGGCTTCTAAAAACAGAAGACAGTGAGTCCCACTAGAGGGCTCACAAACTATTTAAGAACATACTTCCCTATTCTTATACAGCACCCAAAAAAGTAAAATTGTGGATTTTGTATATTAATAAGGATCATACTTATTTAAATATCCCCTGTGATGTTAGAATCCAAAAACATAATAGTTCGTTACTACTGCAGGCAAACCAGAAAGTAAAACTGACTCTAAAGAGTTTAAGTAAGCCATATAGTTTTACTATCCAAGTTGAGCAAAATCCAAATGCTTTGCATTTACATAGTGACTTACATCCATGGATCTCACTTCACACTGGATTCAGTGTGGAGAAGCTATGTGGGGTCCTTACCACCATTTCAGCCCTATAGTGAGGCTGAGAAGGTGTAGAGGACAGCAGTGCATCTGCACAGCTGAAAGGAGGAAGCCTGTATGCTGGCTACAGTTAGGCACAGAAAGGAACCCAGGCTGAAATATTGTTTATGAGAGTGGATGTTTAGTATTCAGATAAGCCATGTGGCCTTCTCATTGGTCAGGAAGGGATTCCATCCCCTGACCTTTTCAACATTCCCCTCCCAAAGCTTGATTACACCAGTTTACCTGAAGTGGAGACCCTTTGTGAATTTCATCCATAAGCCATGGCATACAAGAGGGTCCAGATAAAGTAATAAAAGAACATACAAATATGAATTGAAGGCCCAGCTATACTTTCCAGGTTGCATGGCAGATGAGAGATTGAGAGCCAGTGGGCTCTCTCCAACTCAGGATATTTAGCAGATAATTGCCTTAGTCTGACCCCCAGCTCTGGAAAGACTAACACCAGCCTTTTCCCAGAAGCTCTCTCAGTTCTCCATCCTGAATTATACCTGCAGAACTAGACTCCACTAGACACGTGACTGGGAGTTGAGTTAGAACTGCATTCTCTCAGTCTTCAGCATAGTTAAGTCTCTCTGGTGACTTGCTTCCTCCACCACCTAGTTGCAGAGGGGATTTGGCCCTCGCGCTAAACCCAGAAATTCTGCTCCTTCCAGCGTGGTCAGAGGAAAATGGAAGACACCATTCTTTCATCCTCAACTCATGCTGGGCACTCTACAGTCCCCATCCTGCCCTGTCTTTTCCCCTTAACATCCAGAGTCACCATCTTACCTCACCAGGTGGTACTATAGGGAGGGGACCGAAGTTCACCCTTTATAGGCTCCCAGCCCGGGGAACCCATAAGAGGTTGAAGAGTCACCATACCCAAACTAAATACAATAAAATAAAAGACACAGTCATTCCCAGGGCCTCTTCTACAGTACCAGGTTAGCTAGCTGGCCTCCTGCTCTATGAACAGCTGACCTTACTCATTTCTTCCACCTGCAGAGGAAGGCCAAATCTGGCACAGGTTCAGGTAAGCCCTCAGCCCTCTTCAAGGACCAGTTCTGCGATGCACAGTGGTAAAACATATTGATGGGTTTCAGAGCAGCAGAAAGGGGATGAGCCTGTTCTATGAAATTGTCTTTTTTCTAACCATTACATGCTTACGTCAGAAAAGAGTCAGATGCTTTCAAGGCAATTCAGTATAGTAAGGACAAATCTAAATATATTTGTTTTTTAAGTAATGGCTCTTATAGATGCTTTGTTGGTCATTCTGCGATTGTGAAAAAGGCTTTGCAAGTTAAAAGGTTCATGGGACTGTGGGAAGAACTGTCTCCATTGATTTGGAGAATGGCATAAGCATTCCTTTTCTTCTCAAAATACATAACCCTTACTTCTGCTGCTTCTTCTGACAAGGAAGAAGGAAGAGTGTGAGTGTGGAAAGAGGAAAAGATGCACCTGGAAATGCATCCAGACTCTCAGATGGTAACATATTTCATGAGCAGAAAACAGAATGGAGTGGTTAAAGCGGGAGAGTTGCCTGTTTAACTAGATGACATTTGATAAATACCCAAAACAGGAAAGGGAAAAACACACACTAGAAATGTCTAAAAATTTGTTTTTATAAAAAATTTGCACCAGACTGGTGACACTGTAGTAAGAATTTACATTCTACTTCTAAAAGGAAGAAGTTTACCTGTGAGTGTAACATAATGCTATCAACACTCAAACCACACTTGACTATTCCCTTTCCTTTGGCTTTGTTTTCAAGCACATCTCCCAGAGTGCAATCCTTGTTTGGATTGCTAGAGTTCTGGAGCTTGTCTAAAGGAAATTCAGTGGAGTGCCATCATTAATGCTTTTTTAATTAAATATTAAATCTGCTGTGGCAGAAAGTATATGAAGTGAACCAGTTTAGCAGCAACCTAAGCAAAAGCTGAGTAAACACATAAATAATTAGAACATCATTTCTCTTGCTTTTCCTGGGAGACAACTAAGCTGAATCAAAGAAATATAATGTATCTGGATACTTTAAGACAGATGAGATGAAATTTAAAATATGTTTTTCTCTACAGTACAAGTGAGGTGCTGATTGTTTTATTTATATTTTCATGTTTTCTGAATGCAGCGGGAAATTATTTCCTCTAAAGCTGCTAGCTAGAGCTGAATGTTGCTTAATAGCATTTCATTCTGCAGTTTCTATTCTTGTGGCCGCAAACCAATATAAATAAATAATTTTTTTTCAGTGACTCTGTTACAAAATTACAATATAACAAAATTTCATATTGATAGAGCTCAGGAAATAATTCATGGTCAACAGCACATTTAATAGATTTCAGCTCTTTTTCTGTTCATGAGTGGCCTGTGAACAGACTGCAGTTTTCTCAGATTTATGTGTTATTCATATTTCTGTGAATAATTCTCGGTCTATTTAGTTCAGGAGCAATTTGTAAGAGTATTTACAATACGAGTTGTTTTGGTTTGACAACTAGGTCATGTATGCATATCTGATTCCTGACTGAATGAGTATAGCTGGTACAAATAGTAATGATTACGAAGTCAAAATTCATTTCCATTAACTTTTTTTGCAGTATTTGCCCAACTCTATATACCAAAAACTGGATCTAAAGGAGATAAATTGGTATAACTTACATGAACAAAGTTTGGAATAAGATGTAAATAAAAATAAACCACCTACTAATATAATTTACATTTCCTACTACATCCCTCTTTTGTCCATTGTGGTGAAAGTTACAACAACTTAGGCTCCCCTGAGACCCACTTACACTTCTCAACTGATGAGTAATTGATACTTTATCTACTGGCAAAATCTGAAACTGTAATTGACCAGAACAGCTCTACCAGTTGGAGCAACAGAGGAGGCTCAAGAGAAGACAAGGTGAGGATAAAATGTTCCAAAGCACCTAAGGTCCAGATTTTTAAAGGTATTTATGCATTATTGCCTTTCAATGCCTAACTGGTTTAGAAGCCTAAATCTCATTTTCACAAGTGATTTAGAGCACTTAGAAATCTAATTACCATTCACTGTCATTGGAATTTTGGCTCTATTTGGGAGTTAGGCATTGCAATGCTGAGTGCAACAATGCCTAAATACCTTTAAAATTCTGGGTCTTAGAAATCAGGCTCCTAAATCACTATTTTCAAAAGTGACTTCAAGCCAAAGTCTCACTTGAGACTTGTGTACACTGGTCCCCGATTCGGACTACAGGAGTGTGAATAGCAGTGTGCTGCAAAGTGCTGCACTGCAACTCCTGCATGTGGACACCACAGGTGTAAACGAAAAGGGTCTTACAGTATGTCTACATGTCATTAAAACACCCATGGTTAGCCTCTGTCAGCTAACTCGGGCTCACAGGATTAAGATTGTGGGGCTATAAAACTGCAGTGTATGGTTTTGAGCTCAGGCTGGGACCCCACGAGGCACTCCAGCCCAATCCCAAATGTCTACATTTCAATTTTTTAGTGCCACAGACAACTGACCTGTGTTTTATTGCTTGGCAGTGTAGATATAGCCTTAGTGTACTCCTCTTCAAATAGGATATTAATGCAAACTAGGAACCTTTTCATTTGCACCTGCAGCATCCACATATGGGAGTTACAGAGCAGCACTTTGGTGAGCACTGCTATTAATGCCCCTGTAGACCAAATTGTAGGGCAATGTAGACACAGACTTTGGCTCATAAGTGCCTAAATCACTTTTGAAATAATTCAACCCTCAGGGATTTTTCTACCACCAGATTAGCCAAATGCTGTCTACTGCCACTTCAAGTTCAGGGTTTTATTCTAACTACTAACTCATAGGTCAGATATCTTTGTAACTAAATGCACTAAATATACACAAGCAACAGGCTAATACTGATGTCAGTCATGCTAATAAAGGCAATTCAACTACTCACATGCTTAAAAGTTATGCATATGCTTAAATACCTTGTAGATTCAATCTGTACATGAGCTAATTAAATAGAAAGATTGACCTTTCGAAATAAAGATGAGGTAACTTTTGCAATACACAATTTTATTTGCTATGACATATCAGAAATCTGTTGTAACTCATCATACTGTGTCTAATACTTTACCTCCCATTCTAGTCATGTAATACTATATATAATGAATTAAATGTTCTTAATCTTTGCTTGTTAAGTACTGTTGGCTACAATACTATGCTGCTTAGTGACTTAATTATGTTAGACAGACTGAATTGTTTCAAATGAATTCTTACAAAAGGTCCTTAATAAAATAAAACGGATTTTATTTTGCCCTTTCTACTTGCTGCCAGAAACCTCTCCCAGGGTATTGTACGTTTTCCCCTACTAAGCAGCTAGCTGTAAGTCATTGAGCCTATGAACCTTAGCAGTAGCTTGCACTGTTTCTCTCTCCCTTTTAAAGGAGGTGTAGGGAGATTTCGGACCTCTGAGCAATACGATTTAGTAGTTTTCTCTCAGGATGAGTGACACCAGTATGGGGATGGGGCAGAGTGTCATAAAATAGCCCTGCCTGGGGTGCCTTCTAATGGCATGATAGGTGCATGTCTCACTTCCTCTTATCTTCCAGAGTCCTCAATAGCTCCACACCAGCTTTCCATGTGTAAATAGCTCTTGCTGGATTAATTTGTTACAAAAAAGCCCGATGCATATAAATCTTAACAGAAAGTACCACAACCGTAATCCAGAATTCCTCAGCACAATCTTAATGGTACACTCAATCTGTCATGTCCCAACAGTCCATTGACATGCCAAATACAGCTCCAGCATCTCTTATGCCCCTCCTCTCTCTGGCCTGGTCTACACTACAGGTTTATACCGAATTTAGCAGTGTTAAACTGAATTAACCCTGCACCCGCCCACACAACAAAGCCCTTTATATAGATATAAAGGGCTCTTAATATCGATATCTGTACTCCCCCCCAGCGAGGGGAGTAGCGCTCAAATCAGTATTGCCATTTCGGAATAGGGTTAATGTGGCCGCAATTCGACGGCATTGGCCTCCGGGAGCTATCCCACAGTGCACCATTGTGACCACTGTGGACAGCAATCTGGAATCGGATGCATTGGCCAGGTAGACAGGAAAAAGCCCCACGAACTTTTGAATGTCATTTCCTGTTTGCCCAGCATGGAGAGCTGATAAGCACAGGTGACCACGCAGAGCTCATCAGCACAGATAACTATGCAGTCTGAGAATCGAAAAAGAGCTCCTGCATGGACCGCACGGGAGGTACTGGATCTGAGTGCTATATGGGGAGAGGATTCCATGCTAACAGAACTCCGTTCCAAAAGACAAAATGATAAAACATTTGAAAAAATTTCCAAGGCCATGATGGAGAGAGGCCACAGCAGGGACTCAGTACAGTGCCGTGTGAAAGTTAAGGAGCTCAGACAAGCCTACCAGAAAACCAAAGGAGCAAACGGAAGGTCCGGGGCAGGGCTGAAAACATGCCGGGTCTATGCTGAGCTGCATTGACAAAACCGTAGCTGCGTATTGTCCCCGGTGTTTTGCTGGCATTCAAGCAACACCATTCTTTATCTCACTGTGTTATCCTTAGGAGAGTGATAATTGTTCATGGTAATCTGGTTGAAATATGGGAATTTAATTAAGGGGACAGAGATGGTTGGGCTGTTTGCCTGTGCTTAAAAGAATCCTCCTGCATTAAGCCAAGCAGGGGGAGGTATGGGGTGATTAGCGCTGAGTTTTTTGCGTTGGCTAGCTGGGATCTTCCCTGCTACCAGCCACGCGGTTGGGGGAGGGTAGCTAGCAGCGATCTTCCATGATACAGCCACGCTGGGGGAGGGGTAAAGCGATCATCCCAGAGAATTGGATGGGTGCTGCCGTTAACAGGAAAGTAGCAGCACTAAACAGGCTTTGCTTGCTATTTGGGAAAGGAGAGTCTGGATAAGCTGAAAGACAATGGCTTACCATGGCCACAGCAAGCCGATTCTGATTGCCCGGACCTGCGTCTGTGATCTCTAACACCAAAGCCGAAGGCACTTCAATTATTAAGATGCAATATTAAGATGCAAATGCGACCTTGTAGTGAGATCACATGTGCTATGTAAGATGAATAGTGTTGTTCACCGTGAAAGAGTACAAGCATCATTCTGTAAAATGTATTCTTTTTAAATACTTCTCTCCTTTTTTCCCTCCCTCCTGCAGCAGCAATTTTTCAAGTCTCCCTCCTCTGTCCTGAAGGCTATCTCAGATAGCAGTGGAAAAAAAGATTGTGAGAAGAAATGTTCTCTGGATCATGCAGTCGACCTGAATGTGAAAGAGCTCTTTGAATAGATGGAAAGGACACGGTATCACAGTACAGGAAAGCAGCCAACGAACGTGAGCACAGGAGGGACACTCAAGATGAGAAAGTGGTGGGCAGAAGATTAGAGGAGGCATGATACAACACTGTGGCTGCTGCATGATCAAAACGGACATGCTCTGGCATCTGGTGGAGCTTCAGAAATGGCAGCAGAATCACAGAATGCCGTTGTAGCCCCTGTATAACTGCCCTCCCCCTAACCATGTTCCTTAGCCTCTTCACCCACCAGACGACTAAGAACACGTGGGGGGAGGCTCCGTGCACCCGACCATTCCACCCCAGTGGACAGCCCAACAAAGGCTGTCATTATTTTGAAATTTTTTTAGCGCCCTTTTCCTTCCCTCCTATCCTCCTCCCAAACCACACCGGACTACCTTGTCAGTTCTCGCCCTCTTTTAATAATAATTAATAAAGAATACATGATTTTTAAATGAGAGTGACTTATTTCCTTAGGAAGCAAGTGGTAATCGAAGGGGAGGGTGGGTGGCTTACAAGGAATGAGTCAATGGCAGGGGCGGTTTTATCAAGGAGAAACAAACAAAACGCAACAGTCGCTCGTACTCTGGTCCGTGGTGAAACTGATTTTCAAAGCCCCTCTGATGTGCACCGCTTTCTGGTATGCTCTTCTAATTGCCCTGGTGTCGGCTGCGTGTAATCAGCGGCCAGGTGATTTGCCTCAGCCTCCCACCCTGCTATAAAGGTCTCCCCTTACTCTCAACAGAGATTATGAGGCACACAGCAATCAGCAACAACAATGAGGACATTGATTTGGCTGAGGTCTCAGTGAGTCAGTAATGTGTGCCAGCACGCCTTTAAACGGCCAATGCACATTCTACCACCATTCTGCCACTTGCTCAGCCTGTAGTTGAACAACTCCTGAACTACTGACCAGGCTGCCCGTTTTATGGCTTCATGAGCCATGGCATCAAGGTGTAGGCTGGGTCCCCAGGATCTACAGGCATTTCAACATCCCCAACTGTTATTTTCTGGTCTGGAAGCAATTCCCTTGCTGCAGCTGTTTAAACAGAGTAGTGTTCCTGAAGACGCGAGCATCATGAACCCTTCCGCCATCCCCTATGGATGTTGGTGAAATGTCCCTGTGATCACCAGTGCTTGCAGCACCATGGAAAAGTACCACTTGTGGTTTACGTACTGGTGCCCTGGTGCTCCGGTGCCAAGATAGGGATATGGGTTCCTCTATCGCCCCACCACAGTTAGGGAACTCCACACTGCAGCAAAGCCATCCACTAAGACCTGCACATTCTCAGAGTCACAACTTTCAATAGCAGCAGCTTAATGATTGCTTTGGCTACTTCATCACAGCAGCCTCCAGCAGTAGATTGCTCCCTCCAAAATGATTCCGGCTGACTGGTAGCTGTCTGGAGTTGCAAGCTTCTGGAGGGCTATCGCCACTCCTTTCTCAACTGTGAGGGCTGCTCTCATCTTGGTATTCTGACGCTTCAGGGCAGGGGAAAGCAGTCACAAAGTTCCATGAAGTGCCCTTACGCATGCGAAAGTTTCCAGCCTTACTGGATATCGTCCCACACCTGCAACAGTATGTGGTCCCACCAGTCTGTGCTTGATTCCCGGGCCCAAAATCAGCATTCAATGGCTAGAACCTGCCCCGTTACTAGCATGATCTCCAAAGCACAGGGGCCAGTGGTTTGAGAGAATTCTGTGTCCATGTCCTCATCACTCTCGTTGCCACACTGCCGTAGCCACCTCCTCCTCCCCTGGTTTTGCAAGTCCTGGTTCAGCATAGACTGCACGAGATGTTTACAAAGTCCATGACTGATGTCTTGAGCTGAGCAGACTCCATGCTTGCCATGCTATGGTGTCTGCACAGTTCACTCAGGAAAAAAGGCGCGAAACGGTTGTCTGCTACTTGCACAGAGGAAGGGGGTGAGGCTGTACCCAGAACCACCTGCGACAATGTTTTTTGCCCCATCAGGCACTGGGATCTGAACCCAGAATTCCAATGGGCGGGGGAGACTGTGGGAACTATGGGATAGCTACCCACAGTGCAACGCTCTGGAAATCGACACTAGCCTCGGTACATGGACGCACACCGCTGAATTAATGTACTTAGTGTTGCCGCGTGCACTCGACTTTATACAATCTGTTTTCAAAAACTGGTTTCTGTAAAGTCAGAATAATCCCGTAGTGTAGCAAACCCTCTCGGGCAGTTCTGGCATCTCTCACCACAACTCACTCCAGCCCCTCTAGTTGGGGTGCTTCTCAGGTATGGTTATAGCTCTCACCCAGAGATATCAACTGGTCTCACCTTTTCATCATTGCCCAGCCTTCAGCTCTCTGGTCTTCTGGCAGGGGGTGGAGGCAGAGCCACCAGGCACACCAGGGTTGGCAGGGGGGCTGCAGCAGCCCAATGCTGGGGGTGTTCTGGGAAGGCTCCTGTGGGGGAGGGGGTTGGCCAGAGCCTTGGACACAAGGGGGGGGGGGCCAGGAGCTAGCCTCTCTCAATGGCCAGGTCACATGCCACCCAGGGGTGTCTAACTATAGTGTAGACATAGCCACTGAATTTTGTTGGCCCTTCATTATTCTGTCACAGTTTCCCAAATAGCCTCTCCACTAAGTGTCAAGTTTCTGCTATAAAATTAATGCTCAAAGACCACAGTAAAGGTTACATTCAAGATGGAGTTTAAAAATATAACAAGGCATTCACAAAACCAAAGTGGAATTCATCAGCTGATACAGACGTGGGCCCCAAGTTGTCATATAATTGATTGACTGAGCACTATGGATTGAATTAACCGAGAACTTGCAAGTTTATGCAAGTCTTAACTTTAACCCCATTGAGGGTAATCGCCTGCATAAAAGTTCAGCAAATTCAGGCTCAGGACTATATTGTTAAAGTGAATTTTCAGCCTTGGTTTTGTGGATCTTCATTCAGACTATTGACATTACTTGAGCAGACTTGTTTTAGTGCATATGCAAGTGTCATGAGTGATACTAAAATTTTGCCATTATAAACCTCTAGTTTGAGGTGAACTATGATGAATGTGCCCAGATACTATTCCAATCACAGAATATATTAGCTGAACCTAGTTGCACAACCTATAGTTAAGGTTGCCCAATGTTTCCCATTACAGGGCCTTATTTTCAGTTGCTCAAAATTTTACCAGAGAGTTTGACCTGAAGTTTTCTATGCTGAGTCTCTGCCTTAGGCTGATTTTTTTTTTTAATATAAAAGTATCAGAAAAAATGGTTCAGTCGTTTAGAAGAATGAGACCAAAGGAAAACACATTGTTTGCCCATGTTAAAAAAAATAATTAATTGTATTAAAAAACTAAATAAAAAAGTAAAACCACATTTTGCTTTTCATAATTACCCTATATAAGATTATAACAATCATTGCTTCCTTTTACATTCACTTCATCCAACAGATATAACAATCTAATAGCGTACAACATTATCCAACTCAAGCCACATAATTATCCAACATTTGAGTAATTACAGGATAGAACACTTTACTAGCCGCTTAAAAGTTTTATAATTATTTGACAGATAGTTAAGTAAGGCCGCACTACTGTCATAAAAGCATTGTGAAAATTTATTATGGAGAAAAGTACAAGTGAAAGATTGTTATATTTTATCTTTGCCAAATGTCCTCCTATTCATCTTTACAAATATAAAAAATTCTCTTTAGTGTAGCACCTAGAGAGCAATTTCCAGGAAATTATCTTGTGGCATGAGAAACTAAAAACAAAGACACTTGAAATCCTAATGTGTGTGTCTGTTTCACGTTACCAAAATAGATACCTTATAAAAAACAGGAAGAAATTAAAAAATGTGGCTAGAGAAAAATCAAAATTTAATGACCAAGAAATCCAAGACTAAGAAAAGCTGAGACAAAAAAAAAAGAATAAAAACCATAGTATCCAATTTAAAGGATGGCTGAAAATGAACACTCAAGCCAAAGACTGCTCCCAGGGGAAGGAAGTGGGCTGGAGCACAAGGGGAATCTAGCCAAAGATTGCTAAAGAGACTGGTTCTTTAGCTCAAGCTATACAGACTTAAGCTTTTAGTACTGAAAGTCCTTGAGCACTGAGATTACCCTAGTACAGGGTTTGGCAACCTCTGGCAAGCAGCTCGCTAGGGTAAGCACCCGGCAGGCCGGGCCAGTTTGTTTACCTGCCGCGTCCGCAGGTTCAGCCAACCGCAGCTCCCACTGGCCACTCCAGGCCAATGGGGGAGGCAGGAAGCAGCACGGTCTGAGGGATGTGCTGTCCGTGGCTTCCAGCAGCCCTCATTGGCCTGGAACGGTGGGAGCTGCCATCAGCCGAACCTGCAGATGTGGCAGGTAAACAAACTGGCCCGGCCTGACAGGGTGCTTACCCTGGTGAGCTGTGTGGCAGAGGTTGCCGACCCCTGCACTAGTATGAGCCAAACTGAAAGCCATCACATAAACATATTGGCTTTTCAGTCTTTCTGATTGGATGTATGAAAATAGAGATATTTGATTTGGAAAAGGTCAGTAATACTTGGATAGACAGTCATCTGCCTTTTTTGCAGATGCAGTACTGTACCATCCATCCAACATGTACAAGAAGATATGTAAAAGCATGTGCTAGAAACAAAATGTCCGAAGTTCTAAGGAATTGTTTTGCTTTCTGCAATAGTTTGGTGTATAGCATTGTTAGTCCGTATAGCATATGTGGGTCAGATATTTTTATTGAAGATTAGTTTTATTCTTTTTAGTTTCAAGGTTCTTTCACAGCAATTTTAAGAGGCATTTATTGATCCACCTGTCATTTAGAGGCTACAGAGTCATTGGTCTGGGAAGAGAAAACTAAATATAGCTTTCAGAGAGAACTCTATTCTTTTTTTATGAATACTCTATTATATCAACAAACATTTTCAAGCCTTGGATTGTTCTACAAACTAAGCTTTCATTATTTCTATTATAAAGTTGTGTCGCTAACTTTAGAAAATGTTCTTCCACAAAAGGTGGTTCAGACATTGGTTGGAAATCTCAATGCTCTCAGACAACAGGGACAGAAAATGTGTGTGTGTTTGTATTTAAAAAAAGTTACTATTTTAACTATCCAGCAGCTCACTTTCTGCAACTGATGCACAGATTGATATGTAACATGACAAAAAAAAACCTAAGCTCTCAAGTGAGACTGCTTAAGACTTTGAAGCCAGGTAATCAGGTTATTTCTAAACAAAAAAGAGCCTGACAGCAATAGTCTACCAACATTGTATACTTCATGCTACTATACAAGTTAGCAGCATGTGAGTAACAAATTGACCAAAGGATGCTAAGGACACATACTGAGTTAGTGAGATAATTTATACATTACATGGCATTGGATTTATCTACAGGTAATCCATTTCTTTTCCTGCTTTTATCATAGAGACTGTAATATTTGAGGAAAACTAATATTTCATGTACAATATAGAACATTTTCAAATGGGTTTTAAGCATCAGCAAGAAATGAAAGTCAGATTAGAAATGTACTAAAGAATTACAAAAGTGGCTGCTAAAAAATTGGAAGACAGAGTTGATCAGTAGGTCAGAGAGAAAGCAAAATCCTTCTAAAGATCTGTGAAACTGAAATATTCCAGTCTTATTTATTTTAAGAATACTGTTCAACAGTCACGCATTCTTTGCTATGAATTAAATAAAAATGATCAAAGAGTACGCCTACAGTAGTGACAGCCATCAGTCTCTCCCCACCCAAACCCACTAGAAGGGGGAAAATCCTTTTAGCCCATAGCTCAAGATTGGCATTGTAAACATCAATATCAGTCAACAAATTTACATCTGCTGACCAAGAAAGGAACAAATTCACAGTTGGCAATTCTCCTCCTGGGGTCCCCAAGAGTTCAAATCTCAAGACTATCAACAGAAGCGTCTCAGTTGATCTAACTGACTTTCATTTAAATGCAGTTTGTTTTCTGTGTTCATTTATTTTATCTTGAGCAATAATAATAAGCTGGTCATTTTCACCTTTGTTTGTAGTCAATTCTTAGTGAGCTTCTGATTCCATATATATCTAGGATGAAATCCTGGCTCCACTGAAGTCAATAGGAAAACTCACTGAATTCATCAATGTGGTCAAAATTTCACCCCTCATCTTTATACTGCCCTCAGCACTTTAGTGTCCGAGCATCACTGTTTCCTTCAGAAGTTTTCCCTGTCCAGCTGTCTCAAACTAAGTAGATATTTGGACATTAAGTCCCTCCTCACAGCAGTTTGCATGAAAGGAGACAGGTGTTCATGTTTTAAACCTTCATCTTCGCTTTTTGCTACCTCTTTAGTTCATTTTGGAATGTTGCTTGGGTTTGTAACACTGCAGCGAAACTGTGTTATGTCCCTGCAAGTGTTTTTAACTAGAGGATATTACAAATATGTCTGACAACAGTTGGTTGGGAATTTTTCAGCAAAAAATAATCATCATCATCATCTTTTTTGGTCAGAAAATGCAGCTTGGTCAAAATTGAACTTCCTGTGGAACATATTGGTTCCGACAAAAATTTCATTGGGAAGGCATCACACATACAGGATGGAATTTCTGGTCAGAGACCAAAACCTACCCAGAATAGCCAATACAGTCTCCTGAGCTATGGGAGATCCAAGTTCAAGTCCTTGCTCTGTCTGATTCAGTGCAGGGATTTGAATCTGGGCCTTCCACATCACACCCTGATGCCTGGGGCATTCTGGGCTGAGACAGACAGACAGATGGACACACTTCTGTGAAATATTCTGGAAAAAGGTCTCTCTGTTCAATGCAGAACTAAAAAAATTTCAAAACCAACATTTTTGGCTAAACGGAATTCTTGTTTTCCATTCAGTCCTATCTGCAACAACTATTTGAAAACAAAATGTTGTGCATAATATACAAGCTCTCCTGTCCATTGAACATTAAGGAAACTCAGATTAATTTTACTCTTATATCTCATCTAATAGGAGTGAATCACAAGAACAATTTGCTGAACAAAGACAATTACACAAACAATGAAATTAAAATGGTATGATATGAGCTTTTCTTATCTACCACAAAAAATTGGTGAGACCAAAAAATAAGTACTAAATCAGTATCTAATCTGGTACTGAAATACGAAGCATCATGCAAATTAGCAGGGCAAAATAAGAGACTCCATTTCTAGCTTCTTCAAAGTAACCTCTCTCTCAAACTTATGAGTGCTCGCAAAGTACAAAAATAGCAATATCCTGTATGTACAATCAGGTTCAAACATTGCAGTTTGTTCCCAAATATCTACTTGTATATTTTTTTCTGTGAGCCTGAAATACATGCTAGGTATTAGCATACCAACCAAACATTCTTCGTTTTAGAATTAACGTAGCTAGTACTGCCACAACATGTAGCTTTCCTGGTATATGCAGCATAGCTATTACATACATCCCAGTGGCCAGCATAACTGCACACATCTAGGATTTGAGAAAGAAACCAGAACCTTTTGCTCAAAAAATCTAGGCGTCTGCCATTATTGCCAGCAGAGTAGTATTAAGGCTTTTATTCTCTACAGTCTGGTTTCTGCTATTGAAGCAGTGCATTGAATAAACAGTATCTGCAGTCATGGACACTCTATTCACCATTGAGGATTCATGTGTGTAGTATAATAGCCTGTCAACCTACCATCCCTGTTTTAGCTTCTGCTAAAATATATTGAGTTTCTGCATGTTTATATGGGCACGTTGATAAAGTGACAGATGACATTTCAAATGAAAAAAAAATTATTCTCCCTCAAACAATTCCTTGTGCTCAATTCCTGATTTATCAGATATATTGTGGTTGGACAGCTTTAATGAGTGGAAAAGAAGTTAGGATGTGAGAGAGAAGGTGCCATCTCACCATTCTGTGGTACTGCCTGGTTACTAACTTTAAAGCTAGCACTGCTGCCTTGACTGAGGAAGTGGCCTGAATTTGCAGAATGCAAGGTAAATGGAGCATGGGTGCCAAGTGAAAAAAGAGAAGGGGTGAAAAGCAGTGATCCAGAACAAAGGTGGATGAACGATTTGTGACAACTGATTCACAATTCCCTGTCAACCACAGAGATTAAGGGCTCCATGGCATATTCCTTTGCCAAGGTCAGACTGGAATAAAGAGGAGAAAAAATTATTCCTACTATTTAAAATCTCCATTATTCACCCACTGTGTGACATCACACTTGCTTTCATCATTCCAAGAAGTGGAACTTCCAGGATTGATATAGCGTCAGAAATGTTGATCTGCTAATACAGTAAAGAGATTGCCAAAAGTACTGCAGAGCATGATCAGTGGGTCTTTCTGTATGTATATCAGAATTCTAGTACATTTTATTGAAAACATTTGGTCTAGTGGTCAGAGCATGGGATTGGGAACCTGAAGTTATCTATTCTGCCAAGAGAAACAACCAAAAAACACCACATTTCTGTGGATCAGTTGTCTTATCTGTAATTTAAGGATAATACTTCCTCTAACAGGTATGTTGTGAGACTTAATTACGTTTAATTAGAGCCAGTCAATTTTTCATTCATGACTTCTCCCTCCCAATGAAAAATGATCTTTTTTTAAACTAGGAACCTGCAAAAATGTTCCAAAATTTCCTTTTACCACTCTAACAAAAGGAAGCAGAGGAAAAAGAAAACGAAAAAATGAAAAATCACTACCACTTGGTCATCATTCATTTTATTGCATTCACTTGTTTAAAAATAGATATGGGAAAGGTGATAAAACATTTCAAATATTTTTCAGAACTATTTCCTTACAAGTTTTCAATAAAAGTTTTTCTAGAAATGAAAATCAATCATTCAAAAAAATTCCTTTTTTGATCAGCTCTAATATTTACAAATTGCTTCGAGAACATCTGGAAGGAGGTGCTATAGAAGGGTAAATCTAGCAGCCTTATATGTCAATATATAAAACCTGGTATACCAAGTTTTAGTGTTTGTGAACAATTAAAAAAAAAATGCAAGAAACTGCCAGATTGGAAAATACTGGTGACCTCTACTTTATTCAGAACTAGCGCACTGACGGTTGAGAGCTGTCTGCTGTTGGTCAGATATTGTAAGCATGCCATTTATTATGAGTCTTACTGTGTCCTTTAGGTTTCCAAGAAGAGTAAATCCAAAACTGCTACTACTTAAAAAGTACATTTTAAAATAGACATGGCCAAGGAGATGGGATTTATACCCATAGTTTAGTTTGTCCAAAGGTTTGACTTTTAGGCTAGGTGATAGCTCTTCTCACAAGAATGTAGCCCACCATCATGAATCAAAATATCAAGAGTGAAATCCTGACTTTCTGGAAAGTCAATGGCAAAACTCAGTGGAGTCAGAATTTCACCCCAGAACATGCTCTGGAAACATCGGCCCATCTAAACTAGAAAATAAAGCAGCTTGTCATCTTTGATGCAACCAAAATGCTCAGGGTGTTACCCAAAGTACATCTCATTGCCACCCTTGAAATGTAAGTGAGAATTCAGGAATGGCCCATCTATACTGCCAACTTTTATACCTAAAAAACGCCACAAAAAAGGCAGGCAATACAAACTGCTCCAATTACTGAAACAGAAGACAGAAAAGGCCAAATTGCTACACATCAGAGGAAAAACCCCAGAGCAACCAAACAGTGAAAACCCCAGATTCATGCATTATCCCCTTAAAGCTATAGAACAAGTTTGAAGAGTATAGACAGCCTGGAAAATACTACTTTTGTTCAGTGTGAATTTAATTTCCAAGTGTTGGAAATGGAGAGAGAGTGTAGAATAAGCAAAACCATCTCAAAGCAAATGCCTCAGCAATAAATGATTGAACATTCAATGTTTTGATTTAGTCAAGTTATCAAAATTTGGAAATCTGTCAAGAAAGATGTGTCCCTAACAACACAGGATCTGAGAGCTTTCCCCATATACATAGATTTATCCTCACAACCCCTTTCTTCAGGGCGGAAACTCTTATTTCCCTTTACAAAAGGCATGGAAAGATTAACTGTCACCATTTCTTTACTTTGCTCTCATTGAGTACCACTTTACTCCTCAAATATTGTCATCAATTCATAGAATTGGGCAAGGAACTTCTCATCCCACAGATGAAAATTTTTTTCCCTGTTCCAGATCAGGACAAAGTTTAAAATCTCAAATTTTCACAAACTGAACATTTGAAAAAGATATCAGTTTGAATCAAAATGTTTCATTTCACAACTGTAACTTTTAAAAAAACTCTCTCTAATTACCTCAAATTTCAAAACAGTCATTTCAAGCAGAAAACTAGAATTTTTTGGTTGTGGAAACATTAAATGTAACAATGACAAATTCTATACTTTTTGAAAAAATTTCAAGTAGATAAATGTTTCATAACAGACTTTTCCATAAAGTTTCAGTTTTAACAAATCCACATTTTTTCATGAAAAAAATGTTTTCTGGAAAAATTCTTGACCGGGTCTAACAATAAATTCAATGAGAGCACTTAAGAAGTAAGTTACTACTCAACATGAGTATGGATATCAGAATCTGACCCTGAGGGCTTGTCTACATGAACATTTAGTTTGTGGCAAGTGGGGGTGTGAATCTACTCGGCACTAACCTACTTCACACCGTCTGTGTGGGTTACTGATGCACGTTAGCATCAGGTAGGGCACCACAAGCTTCTTTTTGGGTAGATTTATACCCCAGCTTGCCACAGACTAAAATCTCATGTAGCCAAAACCTAAGTGACTTACTCGTGGCCACACACAGAGTGGCCGTGCTTCATCTGAAGAGAGTGAGAGGTTGATGTAGTACAAACTATTTCAAAAATCTGAGAACAAGAACTAATCAGAGTGGAGGGTTTACAGCAGCCAAGGGAGAGAACTGTGTAAAGTCACAGGACAGTTATCGAGAATCCAGATAATCACAGAGCAATTATGCATATTGCTGCACAGTTTGGCTAATGCCTCTCAGCCAGACTACAAGGATTCTCAGAATGATACAGTCAAGATATAATGGTTCAATGATTGGGTAAATTGGATACTCCAAACCAAAACACAGGGAATTATGTACCTGGAAATAATTGTACAGTTCTAGGTCAGTAACAGCACAGTATCCCTGCCCTCTGACTGTTGGACGCAATTCCATTTCTGTATGATCGCTAATAATTAATACTTTCCAGTTATATGCCACTTCTCTCACCCCACTTCAGAAACTTCAATTTACAATTCCATTTTAATAAGTTAGAGGCAGGAGATAATTCTGACCCATTGTTCATGGTCACATGCACATGTCTATACATATTTCTATATAAAACATTCTCAGGTATTTTATTATAGGCAGGGCTGAAGGCACCACCAATTATTAAGGTTTGTAACTCTTCTCATTGTAAGACCCTGTTTTCAATTGAAACTGAACCATTTAAGCTAAAAATTTTCCAGGCTAGGTAGCTACCTCCAGCTGAGTTTTTCTGGAAAATGTCCACCAAAATGGTTGTGTCATTTCCAAGAATGAGGCTAGGGAACCAGACATTATTTTCACAAAAACAACAAGGAGTGCATGCATCTGAAGTAGTGAGGTTTTTTACCCATGAAAGCTTATGCCCAAATAAATCTGTTAGCCTTTAAGATGCCACCGGGCTCCTTGTTTTTTTTGTGGATACAGACTAACACGGCTACCTCCTGATACTAGACATTGTTTTGACCATGTTAAAACATTCTGGTGACTTTTAAATGCACTAGCAACCCATGCTTTGGAGCAAAGACTTCAAATTAGAAAGGGGGCAACAATTCTGTCAGGTATGTGCCTTTTGCCATCCCCATGAAAAGCCATCCAAATTTGGCCAAGTGATAAACCTTGAGAGGAAAAAATCATCGCACATTGTCATAAACAGATAGCTAAGGGTTAATGTTTCTTTTACCTGTAAAGGATTAACAAAGGGAACCAAACACCTGACCAGAGGACCAATCAGGAAACCGGGATTTTATTAAAAAGCTCAGGGAGGGAATTTTGTGTCTGTGTCTTGTCTGCTCTCAGCTATGAGAGGGGGGTGTCTTTTTTTCTATCTGTAAGCTTCTAATCTTTCAGTTTCAAAGTTGTAGTACGAAAGTAGAAAAACAATGGCTGTTTATTTTTTTTTGTATTCATGTGTGTTGTTGCTGGAAGTTGTAAATGTTTCTCTTTTTGAATAGGGCTGTTTATTCATATTTTTTCTTTAAGCAATAGCTGTGTATTGTCAACTTGATGCGAGAATCAATTTATGTCTTTTTCTTCTTTTTATATAAAGTTTTCTTTTAAGACTTGTTTGAGTTTTTCTCTCTGGGTAGGCTAAGGAACGAAGGGAGGGAAATTCTCTTTGTGTAGATCTAGGAGGGTAAGCTCTGCAGCACCAGGGAATTGCGTGGGAGGGGAAGAGAGTGAATCATTTCTGTTTCCTTGTATTTGGTTTCTCTTTGTGGAAGAGAAAAGACATCCTTCTTGGTATTGTGATGTAAAGGAGGTTGCATCAGTAACTCTCAGGTTAGCCCAGAGAGGCAGAATGTGGGTGGGAAGAGGAGGGGGAAGGGAGTGGGTTATTTCCTTTGTTGTAAATCAGGCTTCTGAGTCTTGGGGTTCCCCAGGGAAGGGTTTGGGGAGACCAGAGGGAGCCAAAACCCTGGAATTTTTGGCTGGTGGCAGCGAGATCAAATCTGAGCTAGTAATTAAGCTTAGAGGGGTTCATGCAGGCACCCAGATTTCTGGACACTAAGGTCCAGATTTGGGAATGCTTATGATACACATACAAGCTGGAAATTGACAGCTAAAAATCTCTGATGATTTCATCTGGACTGGTCGTGCTTTATCCCAGGACTGAGCAGCGCTTTCCCTGCAATGCATCTTGAGGCTGCTGTGCACCATCCCAGGTTTCAGCACCTGAACTGAGAGCCTGTTTCTGCTCTGTTCTCGAAGTCCCCACTCAACCCCTGCTAGGACAAGGCAGCTTAGAAGAGGAAGCTGCCTCATTCAAATGCAGAGGGTACAAGGACTAGATTGGAGAGGGTCGATAAATTAGTTTAGAACTGGAAATTGCTTGTGGGGCTTTGGAGGGAGCACATGGACTAGCTGTTCAAGGAGACCTGGAATCCAGAGTGGCAGAGGAGACTAGGACTCGCTGGGCAAGGAGTTTGGGAGAAAAAACTGAAACAGGATCAGGAAGCTGAAGAGGGAGACTGGAAACCAGCAAGGTTAGGGAACATGGATCTGGGGGAGAAGGAGAAGTGTGCCTGAAGGCCAATGTGAGTAACAGACATATCGGATGAGGAAAGGGACAGGGTGGGGACTGGGACAGGGATGAGGAGCCTGAACATTAGAGACTGGGACTAGCTAGATAAGGAGAATGGGACTTGGATGAGGTGCCTGGCATGAGGAAGGAGAGAGAACTGAGACAGAGACAAGTTGGCGGGGATGGGGAAGCTTAACCTCTGTGGATTGACTAACATCACATAGGAAGTCTATAGCAGAGGCAGGGACAGGGCAACACTCAACTGCTTTAACTATAACAGCAGTCTCTCTTCCTACAATCCTTTGCCTCATCCATTCACTACACAGCTTCCAACTTCTACAACAAACAAGGCAAGGGTCCTATAAACGACAGCCCCCCTTACTACACAACTCTGATTCATCCCCAAATCAGACCCATCCCATGGATTGGGGGACATGGGTCCTATAGGAAAAGTAATTCATGATCATATAATTAAAGACTATATCTTAAAGCAGTCACAAGGGGCAGCACATTAAAGCTCTTTTAATATAGTCTTTGTGTGTATAATATATACATATATGAGGTGCAAGATACAGAGTCCTTAGTATCTTTCCAGATTTGTCACTTTTTAGACATGCCAAGGCGTCAGATTGATATAGTATGTAGCAGTGCCATTGAAACAAAAAGCAAAATGCTTGTATTCCTCCCATGAGGCAACATCCACCCACTAAATGAATACATAGATTTGGCTTAGAGGATGCAGATTTTCCCTTTTCTGTCATTTACTATAACAGGGAAACAACCAGGTACTACATGCACAGCAGTCATCCAAAGCATAGTGAGCAACTGCAATCTGCTGCTATAGCAGAGACAACAATAAACCACAAGTGTCTTCAGGACTTCACTTATTTATATGAAGGATAATTCTCAGGGCTGGCCTTTAGAGGACAATATAGAGTAAAAGGCCACGTCTAGACTACGCACCGTATCGGCGCATTAAAATCGATTGCTCGGGGATCGATATATCGCGTCTGATCTAGACAGGATATATCGATCCCTGAGCGCGCTTATATCGATTCCAGAACTCCACCAAACCCAACGGAGTTCCGGAATCGACATGGTGAGCCGCGGACATCGATCCCGTGCGGTGAAGATGAGTGAGTAAATCGATTTTAGATATTCGACTTCAGCTACGTTATTCTTGTAGCTGAAATTGCGTATCTAAAATCGATTTTACCGCGTAGTGCAGATCTGGCCAAAGACTCAAAATTCCAGGTGTTTGGGTCAAGATGGAGGAGAGGGGAGAAAGAACAAATTTCAGGATTACAAATATTTATTACACCTTTTACGAGTGAAAGAAAATGAGCCTTTACCTGCCCCTGTGACTAGCCAATATTAGCATTTCCAGTAGATTTTAGTGATCATTTTTGTCTGATATCTGAAATTGTGCTGTTCTGAAATATGCTGGGAAAAGATGTTGTGATGACTGCCTCCCCGAGAAGCTCACAGAGAGGAGACATGCTCTCATGGGGCTAGCCTAGTGAACAAAATCAGAAAGTAATTTAAAAAATTCAGAATGCTTTTCAATCTTATTTTTATAATAGTCCTTGAAGTCCTCTCAGCTCTTTTTTCTATTGTCTCTGGTGGTATAGATGAATATCAGCTTCCAGCACACACACTCCGTTTTACACGTATGACATGCTGCAAATACATCAGAAACTACAAGGGGAAACAGACATTTATCTATGGTAAGTAACAAATGCAGTAGAAACTACAGATCTTGAAAATGTGACTGATAGAATGAATTCAAAGTCAGTGAGAGACAAATGTTTTTAAGAGCTCCTCTAGAATATTACCTTCTCTCTTTGTGGAAAATGTTAGCACTCGTGAAAACGGGGGAATAATACCACCAACTAAAAGTCTGATGTGGATAAAGATTCTTTAGGATGAGTTTTAGAATTACTAAACTCCTCTCACTTATGACCTTTTCTAATGTGAACCTAGGCCTCAGGAGGTGAAAAGGTAGGGAGTGTGTGTGAATTCTGACCAGCAGATACTACCCTCTACAGACAGTGAAGTGTTCTTGACTCAGTGGAAGGCCCTGATTCTACAAAATTATTGAAGATTCAGATTCAACAAACTTTGATAAGGTGAAGTAGTCACTGTACATACAGCTACTGCAGTCAAGAGATGAATTTTATGGCATTTTATGGTACAGCTGGTAGGAAAAAGAAATTCACCAGAACAGTTTTCTATTGGAAAATGCACTTAAGTCAAAATCTAAACATTTGTGGGAGTATCCTAACTGAAAACTTAGCATCAAAAATGTCATCAATGATTTGATTCTATTTTATCATTCCATTCCAACTTTAGTAAATTAAGATTATGTATTTGATATTTATATGTAATATCAAAATGAAATTTAACATTATTAAAATTATTCAATATTTCCAAGTCAACTTTCTTTAGAATTTTGATTCTATGGGAAATTGTGACTTTTTGTCACAATTCAGGACAATGAAATATTTTGAAGTGTGAAATATTTCCATTTTCCAATCTATTTTACAGCTTGGAAATGTCTTTACTGAGCAGACTTAAAAGAAAGAAGTATCCTGAAATGCTTACATTTTTCACTGCTTTTAATGCTTATGTATTTATTTATAAGGATGCAGGGATTTGGACTGGGACATGTCTTTTTTAATTACTCTGATGGTTCCTGTGTCATTTTAATTAGTTTGGGGTTAAGTTCTGTATCGAACAATGTGGTGGAAGTTTTCATATCTTCATTGCAGTATTGTACTGCTTTGGGGATGATTAAGCTTTCAACAAGAAGCCTGTTATCTAGGGAGGAACTAGAGTTTCATCTGTACACAAAACATATAGGGCTGAATTTCTAGGACGCATGGAGGGAATAAGTAGAATCAATAATATTTAAAGACCACAGCTCTTGACTTACCATGTTTGCAGATTTCATGCCAATCAGTCACTTCCTAAGTTTTTTCTTTAAGGATCAAAAGAATGTTAAACTTCCCTAAATTAGTGATTATTGATAATGTCCGCTTTGTATCTTAAAGGAAGATTGCCAAGACTGGTAGTAATAAAATTAGACCTGCCAGCTGAATGCATGTCATAAACCTCCTCTTCTGCTTGTGTATGCCATATGATCTGGTGAGGTGTTGAAATTTTCAGGAGTTTTCTGTCTGGACAATGTATTGCTCTCTAAACCCATAGACAGAGCTACCACTGACATCAGTGGATGCACAGATCAAGGACACAATATGTAAGCAGAAGCACTTATCTGCACAAAACAATGAAGCAGACAAGTACAACAAAGGATGAATGGTGGTGAAAAATGTCCAATATATATTGTTTTAGATTTTCAGTTCATCTTCAGTTCAGGAGCATCACTAGAAAGGCCAGGAAAGTTAGAGACCCCAAACTCACCAGAAAGTGAAAGAAGTGCCCGAATTACAGGAGGATGTTTCAGTCCTCATTGTAGGACCTGTGTGCCACAAAGTTCCCAGCCAGAACACAGTCCAGCACTGGACTATAAGATAAACACAGGTGTCCTCACTTTATTGCCCACCACGAACTCCAAAAGCAGAAATCGAGAACAAGAAGGTGAGGGAGAATTCAAGTAAGAGCCTCTGCAGAGATCTCCACCAACAGCCACTTCCCCTTGCCCTGGTGGAATATCCCAGGACAGTTCTTACTGTGTTCTGGAAAGTTTGGTTGGGTTTTAAAGGGCCATTGCATCACAGTAATCTCTCTGAAGTGGCCCAGGAGTGTTTCATTCACTGCTCTCCATTTCAGAGAGAATCATCAAACCAGCCTTTTCATAAGGAGTGGCCTCCTTCATCCCAATTCCAAAACACTCATTCCATTCGCCTGGATCATGAGAACACCTTTCCCACAATCAAATAGAGCAAAGCTTTATTTTAGTACTGCTATGTAAAGCAAACACAGAAACATATCACAGCATTCTTAGAAATTTGAAAATATCAACAGAAAACTGTTTCACAATTTCCTCAGTTCCTCACCGCTACTGTCAAACCATTGTGTAGAACACATATTAAAATTTAAAAATAAAAGTCCTGCACTTATGCTGACTCCATTTTTAGCCATATCATATAGTACATCCTATAGAAACCTGGGGTTTACTACAAAGAAAACTCATAAAGGGAAATTGAAAGATGTTCATTGCAAAAAAATTGAGCAAATTTCCTTTAGAACCCTGAGTCAAGATCATTCTGACTATCTATAACTAAGACCTTCAGATGCTATCTTCTCCAGTACGAATTTGATAGTTTCTCATTCAGGTTGCCTCTTATTAACAGTTTCAAAAAAATGTATTCTTTTAGTCTCATTAAGTTCTATATAGAAAGGAAAGCTTCCTACAGGCTTTGAATGTAATATTACATAGGATGATAAACACAGGAATATCAAAGAAATTACTTATTTAAAAAAAGTTTTGTCAATCCTCTTAGCATTTCCCCTAGGCACTGACATGCAAATTTTATAGCCTGAGTAGGTCATATTCTTCTTTTTCAATAAGGGCTATTAAAATCACTTTGGGAGCGCAGGAGTAGAGGCTCCTATCAATAATGGACCTTAAATACTTTGTGAATTGACTTATTAAAGGTGATTTCTGTGCCACTTGGGGATCTAAAACAAGGCCAAAGTACATGTAATGCAAGTAGCTGTGCAATTTTAAAAGCAGAAGGTGCATGGGAGATCCTGCGATTGTGCATATCAAGCACTCTTCATCAGATAATTCGTGTGACCTAATGTTAACAGATTTGTTCCAGTAGAATGTGCTTACAGACTGCTCCTAGAGTGTACAGTCTGGCCATGTTTGACAGCCACATACATTCAAAAGTCATGGGTCAAACACTAAAATTTCACAGGTTGGTTGAAGAATTCATAATATTTTGAAAATATAATACCTTTTGAGCTGATTTAGTTTCTGATGTTTGTGCCTTTAGGATTCACTTTTTCAAGTTGTCCTACCCCTTATAGTTACAGAAATTTTATTTTTTTATCTTAAATGAAAGCAGAGATTCTCACATAGTCACATGACTCCAGGGCTTTAAGAAAATCTAAACATTGCAAAACTTGTAATGACCTCCCAAAAGCTGCAAACAGCACACATCCCATTTTGATAGATGGTAATACTTTGAAAAAGGGTTGATTGCGTTCTATACATCACTGTGGTACAGAGGCACTGGACTGAATTAACATGTAAGACAAATGGGGATTCAAGATACAAGACAACTCCAAATCCATTCTCCAGTTTCCATGGGGGTATTTTTTTTTGATTGCTGGTTGCATTGCTATATGAGCATTGTCTGTTCTGCAATTAGTACATTGGGTAGAACTTCCAGCAATTACTTTTTTTGAGAAAAGCCACACAAAATTCCCTCTGTGTCAGAAGCAGGGAGATCCTAAGAAACAGGAAAAATCTGCTTACAAAACAGCTAGATTGTGACACTGTGGTCTGTCCCCAAGTAAAGGACAGCACATTGCTGTATGGCCCTTGAAGAAGCCTAGAAGTCTCAATCTTTTCCCCCCATCTCTCTTTTGGTCTAGCAAAGGAGTACGCTTCAAGAGAGCTATAGTCATACATATGCTCCAAACAGGCCAGCACAGCAATGCAATTAGCCATTTTGTTGAGGCAAAGTGAGATACCACCACCCCCTCCTGCCCACCGGCACAGGCCTGATAAGCACCATGCTCAGACAGTGGTCAGATGATATACCAGCACAAGGTAGCAAAGATTAACGTCATATTCCTCCCCAACTCCCTTGCGTCACTGTGTGCAGCACGGGCAGCAGCCTGTATTCAGTATTCTTCAATATTCATTGTGCCAAGGAAGAGAAAGAATGAACACGACTCTATAGCCTGGTGATTCACGCTTAGGAGGTAGAAAATGTGGATTCAAATCCCTTGTCTGAATGAGGCTAAAAAGCTTCCTTCCAGGTGAGTGCCTTTAAAATTCACTTCTCAAATTCAACCTTTTATTCACTGTAAATTATTCACTGAGCTCTGGATTGAAAATATATGGTACAGTATTTGAAGTCTGAACTGTGTTGATTTTTGATTGAACAGAATAAACATACCCATGTGACTTAGCTGGATGAGTGTAAATTAGAACCACATTTCCTGTCTAAATCCTATTTTAAATTCCCTTTCCCTGAAAATTTGCTTAAAATTTGTTGTTTCTGTTAACACTCTTGCCTGTTCTCACTTACCGTAACATTCATGGATTACAAACACAAAGGGGCTGTGAAACTAATCAAGTCAAATCATTTACATATTTGCTGGAGTACATGCAGCATTCATCTTACTCTACAGCTAACTGTGCTGCATTTAGTAAATAGCATGTTGTTTCAACTCCTACCTCCCTCCAACATCGCAGGCATGAATGGGATCATCAAGCTAAGATCAAGGACAATATATGTCCATAACTAAGCAACGCACCTGTTACCTCAGGATACTGTTGGCCACCACAATTTTAGTTCCTCTTTAGAGAGAATTCTAAAAGCCTGTTTCTTAGTGTCCCTTTTAGTCAACAACATGGTACTATTCCCAGAAGCAATGCATTTAGGAACAGCAATTACTGAATTACAACTTGTAAGATGTTGACACCTACCAGCATGGAGAGCCCAGTCATTGTTTAAAACAATTTAATGTTGGTCAAAGTCCAAGGTTTGATCTATAGAGACTTTAGCCTGCTTGGTACCATGGCAAACACACTAGTAAAAATCCTTTTAACATTTTATTTAAAAGATACAGGAAAACAGTTAAAGTATTAAGTAAGGCTTTCATTTTAACAGCATCCCTTGTTCCCTGTTTCTTTAACTGGAGAGTTTTTAGAACTCTTCCCCGACAAGTCTCTTCTATGGTAATAACTATCCTTTTGGAGAAAAGAGAAGTTTGTTGATGTTGGAGCTGCTGTTGTTGAGATCTGATCCCTTCTCCTAGAAAACAAAACAAAACAAACCCACACAAAAGATGAGGGAACAGAACAGCAAATATAGAAAATGCAGCTTCTATCTCTGATGTTGACTCATCTGCAACCTCACCTCTGGAACACGACAAGCACAGTACCTGAGACCTAGCAAACTTGTACCAGCAATGAGCTGCTTAGGGCTTTACATTTAGCAGTTTCTTTCTGGTCACAGGTTTACAATAGTATTGCAAAATATACAGTCATGGCAGAAGGCAAAATGAGAGAGAGAGGAAAGAGAAGAAATAAGACTGGGAAGGAAGAAGATATGACAGAGAGATGTCATCTGGGTCCCTCT
The DNA here is from genome assembly GCF_003597395.2 of Chelonoidis abingdonii. Lineage (NCBI taxonomy): Eukaryota > Metazoa > Chordata > Testudines > Testudinidae > Chelonoidis > Chelonoidis abingdonii. The sequence goes on along the minus strand of NC_133778.1, from coordinate 31,090,959 downwards.
CTTTGGCCTGGTCTCACCAGGGCATCTGAGGATCAGAATGACAAAGGCCTGAGGTCGCAGGAGACGGTGGGAGTGGAAGCCATGATACTGAAGCTTGCTCCATTCACCAATTTTCAGTCAGTCAGACAGCACTTTTCCAAAGTTTGTTTTTCAGGATGTCAAAAGGGAACGATGGGTGAATTAGTCCATCCTCTCATTATTTTGTCCACCAATTGGGCCTAATTTCTGACACACCAGTTTGGTTCATTTTTTTCTGGTTCCACTTTTCTTGTTACTAAGCATGATTATAACAGAGAATCCTGTGGCACCTTATAGACTAACAGAGGTTTTGGAGCGTGAGCTTTCGTGGGTGAATACCCACTTCGTCAGACGCAGGTAGTGGAAATTTCCAGGGGCAGGTATATATATGCTATCCAGAATTCAGTGGCACTGCTATGGGCACCCGCATGGCCCACAATACGCCAATATTTTATGGCTGACCTGGAACAACGCTTCTCAGCTCTCGTCCACTCACGCCCTTTCTCTACCTACGCTACATTGATGGACATCTCATCATCTGGACCCATGGGAAGGAGACTCTAGAAAAATTCCACCACGATTTCAACAACTTCCACCCACCATCAACCTCAGCCTGGACCAATCTACACGGGAGGTCCACTTCTAGACACCACGGTGCAAATAAGCGATGGTCCCATTACAACCACTCTATATCGAAATCTACCGACCGCTACGCCTACCTTCATGCCTCCAGCTTCCATCCTGGGCAATCACACGATCCATTGTCTACAGCCAAGCACTGAGGTACAACCGCATCTGCTCTAACCCCTCAGACAGAGACCAACACCTACAAAATCTCCACCAAGCATTCTCTAAACTACAATACCCGCACGAGGAAATAGGAAACAGATCAACAGAGCCACGTGTACCCAGAAGCCTCCTACTGCAAGACAAACCCAAGAAAGAAACCAACAGGACTCCACTGGCCATCACACATACAGCCACCTAAAAACCCCTCCAACGCATCATCAGGGATCTACAACCCATCCTGGACAATGATCCCACACTTTCACAGGTTGTTGGGTGGCAGCCAGTCCTCGCCCACAGACCAACCTGCCAACCTGAAACGTATTCTCACCAGCAACTGCACACCGCACCATAGTAATCCAGCTCAGGAACCATCCATGCAACAAACCTCGATGCCAACTCTGCCCACATATCTACACCAGCGACACCATCATAGGACCTAACGAGTCAGCCACACCATCACTGGTCATTCACCTGCACGTCCACCAATGTAATATACGCCATCATATTGCCAGCAATGCCCCTCTGCTATGTACATCGGCCAAACTGGACAGTCACTACGGAGAAGGATAAATGGACACAAATCAGATATCAGGAATGGCAATATACAAAAACCTGTAGGAGAGCACTTCAACCTCCCTGGCCACACTATAGCAGACCTTAAGGTGGCTATCCTGCAGCAAAAAAACTTCAGGACCAGACTGCAAAGAGAACACTGCTGAGCTTCAGTTCATTTGCAAATTTGACACCATCAGCTCTGGACTAAACAAAGACTGTGAATGGCTTGCCCAATTACAGAACCAGTTTCTCCTCCCTTGGTTTTCACACTCTACTGCTAGAACAGGGCCTCACCCTCCCTGACTGAACTAACCTCGTTATCTCTAGCTTGCTTGCTAGCATATATATACCTGCCCCTGGAAATTTCCACTACCTGCGTCTGACGAAGTGGGTATTCACCCACGAAAGCTCACGCTCCAAAACCTCTGTTAGTCTATAAGGTGCCACAGGATTCTCTGCTGCTTTCACAGATCCAGACTAACACGGCTACCCCTCTGATACTTGACATGATTATAACATAGTTCTTGAATTTTATCAGTAGGCCTTTTTGTTTAGCTAGTTCAGGCTGTCTCGCTTTTGCACCTTTTCACATCAAACATTTATTGTTGAGATACTATGAACTTTCACTCCCTTTTTGTTGTTGATCTCATAATTAGGGTAAATTTGTAGGTCCAATTCACAACAGACCAAACTCAGGACCTCGGCACGTGGACAAACTCAAGGTTTGCTGAAGGTTTTTGGCCTAGTTCCATTACTGATCAAATATACCAATTGTCCAAATACCTCTCCATAAGCATAGCACATTCTTGCAGTTCTGTATCCTGCTTACCGATGAACACTCTTTGGTTACAGTTATAGAAATGTGCAGAAGCAGCAGCAGAAGTTCAGAAGCAGTTAACAGGAGCTAATGATTAAGTACGAAACTTAATCCAGCCAAAGCATTTTCTAAATATCCTCATTAAGATCTAATCTAAGGATAATTACTAAAATGCTATAGGGGACATCCACTAGCACCAACTAACACTCCCACGAATGGTCAATAATACAACTGTGACCTATAAAACTCAAAAAATCATTTGAAGTCAAAGTCTTCAGCTCCTTCAGTCCTTCCCCTGATAAAATTAAAAAAGTTTGGCACTGGCAGTTAAGTTGCTATGATGTACAGAAACTGATGAAGATGCATAAAATGATGTGTTTTATTACTGTAATTCCCACGTTACGGTGAGAGGGTGATGACTCAGAAAACCAAGCACTTTGATTGAGTATGGATTTGTGCTTAGAGGGAAACCATTCAGGCTAAGATTAAAATTCATGTGGTAATGAGAACTCATACATTAGTTTTTCACAGCCCCTATTACACACTCGTTCCCATCATTTCTAAAACATTTTCTTCATTATTTTCCTTCCTCCTGGAAATAATGACCCCTTTTTTCAAGCCATATTTCTAATTTCTGTATGTCAAACATTTTATCTTTTTTCAAAGTAACTTCAAATGTGCAAGCTGCTAGAGTTGTTGAAATTTGGAGCTCGGAGGAAAAAACAAATTAAACAAATTTGTTTAAACCCAGTAGCCTTATAAATCTTTCCTTCAGCCTTCCACAGCTCCAACTGAATGCCGATCTCTCCAGCCTCACATACAGCTTTAAACTTGAATCTTGAAAAAATTCCTGTATACCATTTTAAGAATGGGCAGGGCTTTCTAATAAGGAATTAATACATTACATTAACTTGATATGCAATGGAATAACATTATGCTCAAGGAACTCATTTATATTTGTATTCTTTAGCTCACATTTGAACTTTGATAGTTAAGGTTTACATGTTATAGTTTTGCCAATTTTCAGTTTTATGTTTTTATATAACGAAAACCTTCCTGTATTCATTTGGTTGAAAAATAACTGTGCTCAACCTTGATACCTTTTAATCTGATTAGGGGTCATTGCTTTTGTGGAAAATAATAAAATCAAAGGGAGGTGAAGAATTAGTATATGTGACTTTGACCTCGGGTTTCGTTTCAATCCAGTTGCTTGCCACTTTAATTCAGCCTTTCTCCCCCACTTCCTCGTAGGCAAATATTTCTCCTCTGAGCCCCTACAGCCAATCCAGAGTTTGAAAATAATCAAATAGAATAGTGTGCAATTTAAGGTCCTGACAACAAGTACAGAAATGTTGTTTTATGCTTGAGGGAACTGTGCACAGACCATCTGCTGCCTTGATGATTCCCATGATGCCTGTCAAAGTGAGTATGCATGAAAAGGCAAGAAATGGAAAGGGAGATATTATCACGTTGTTTGGTGCAAGAACCTGAGAAACTTCAGCATCCCTGCTGGACGTCATTTTGATAATAATCAGATCCACATGGAATATTGCAAGCTCACCTATTGTACATAGGCCCCAGGGGAGCATTCCTACTGAGTATTTTCATTAGGATGACGTGATTATGTATTACATGCACAGTGATTTAAGATATTAATAATATGAACAAATGGCCCTGAATCATGGGAAGTGATGGGACAGAACACATATTATGGTACTATTTTTGTTAATATCAAAGAAACTCTATATAAAAGTTTAATTCCCCTATAACCTTATCCCCTTCTCGCACACACACATACCCCACCAAGGGGGGAGGGGAAATTGCATCTAGAGAATCAGATGGTTGTATTTTTAAATCACATCACAGAAATTCCCTGAGTTGTATCTAAAAGAATCAGATCTCTGAAACTTAAATCAAAGCATAACAGGAGAAAATAATTCCTACAGAATTATATTTTACCTGAAAGAAACATACAGTATATTGACTCCTTCAAGTTATACTACAGAATTGTGGCTATTACATTTATTCTAAATATAAAACAGAGTTGTACCTAAAACTTGGGCTATTTGCAACTAAACATTATGTTCTTCACACAGAAGGGAAAAAATTATATTTATATGTACATGGAAAATTAAGTTAAAAGAACATTAAGGTTGCAGAGCAAAGTGCTCTAGAGTTAGGAAACGCTTGTATTAAGGTTGCCTATATAATCTTAGTTCATCCCCCTTATGCATATGTATTATGCTACAGTCTTTCATTTCATGATTCTATACTATTTTTTCCACAGTACCCTTGCCTCATTCAGTGCACAGGATAGAAGGTGCTTTCTTACTAATCAACTAACTGAATCATGAGAAGAAAGCAAAATACTGATGTGTGCCCTCCCGTGGCTTGCTTACTGCACTCTGAAGATAAAATTATTAATTGCCTTCTGGGCTTTTCTACAGCACTTACCACTATAGTTTGAGTGCTTCACAAATATCAATTTTATTTCCATAAGTTGTCTATGAGGTAAGTGGGTGGCATTATCTCCATTTTGCATATGGGAAACTGAGGCAGAGGGCTTAAGGCCAGAAACGTCCACTGATTTTGGGTGCCCAATTTCAGACACCTAGGACATAAGTGAGCATTATATAGCACTTGATGTGCTCAAAATACCGTTCCAATTGACTTCAGTTACAGCTGTGAATACTAATATTTCTGCTGAGGAACACACAATTAGTAAGCATCTGGGAAAATGTGGTTTAAGTGATTTACCTAGCATCACACAGGAACCCAGTAGCAGAGGAAGAACTCTCCAGGGTTGCATTCAATTGCCTTGACCATGAGATTACCCTTCCCTTTCCCGCAATCTCCTGCTTCACTCACTACACCACACCTTCAAACTGCTGGAACAAACAAGGCAGGGATCTACTACATAACCCTGATTCATCCCCAGAATACTTCCATCCTGTGCACTGAATGAGGCACAGGTCTTTTGGGGCAGAACAGTACATAATGTTTAACTGAAGACTGTTATCATAACGCATACACACAAAGGGGTTGACAAGATTGCATGGGTATGTCCTAATTTAAATGCTTGATTTTGCAGTATTAATGCTCTTTAACATAGTTTGCATATGTAGTATCTTCGGTTTAAAAAACAGAAATTTGAAAAGGTTTTAGCTAGTCAAACAAGTCTCTACTGATCATATGTAAAATGCGATTTTTGAAAGCCTTATAAAGCTGTCATCTTTGGGCAGATTTTCATGGAGATGGCCAAAAGCACATCCTTGACACAAAGGCCTTCCCCCTGCCGAATTTCAAGTCTCTGCTGCAAAGTATGGGGGCACTAGAGCTGTTCAAAATAAGTCTTAAAAAAAAAAACATAAGCAAAATGTATTTTCCTTGGTCCCATTCTCAGAAATCGCTGAACTTTTTTTTTTCCAAAAAGTTTCATCTTGAGGCAGATACCCAGCCTGGAAAATTTCAGCTTGAACATTTAAAGTTTGGGAAAGCTTTAAGCATTTGAAAACAAAATCTTATAATGGGAAGAGTAAGACAACCTTAATAATAATACCTCCCCTGTCTATTTTACATATAGTGTATGTGATGCACACCATACAGTTCATCTACATTCTCTCCTGGCTGCATGTTGACATGTAAATAGATGTAAATGGCAGGCGCTGTAATAGACACAGTCACAGTAAGAGGTGGTTTTGCATTAAACACCGTATGCAAATATAGTGATTGTTTCTTTTTCAAGCACCAATATTATTATATTGAAACCCTGACACGAGAAGTATCTTCTTGGCAGGTTGCTTGCACGTACCAGGCTTTCTGGACATCAGGTTGGAATTAATCTCCACACCAATCATACTCCTTGTTTGGAATTGTTTTCCTTTTCAGGATGCTCATTAATAGTGCACTTCGGCATATACCTGCTTAACAGTGGGCTTGATGCTGCCAGGTGCTGAACACCTTGGCCCAGATCTCCAAAACACTAAAAAATGTGCTTAATTCTGTGCTTGAAGAGTTGAGGCCTATTAATAACGGAAGGTTTTTAACTCTTTCTTCCAGCTGGTTGCCACTATTATATGTAACAGTGGAAGAAAGCTTAGGAGTGGACATCCTATCACTACTCTTAGATCTATCATCATATTTTCCTGCTAATTTCACTCTATTTCAAGAATATTTGTATTTTGCAAAAATTTGCAAGGAGTTTGTTTAAAGTTATCCAATGTACAATACCCCATCTTGGTACCATTTCATGATTAGGGCAGTTCCGTGTCACTTCACCACTAAAGAAGCGACTGGGATACCAAGGTGGCATCAAATATCTGTCTAAGGCCAGGTCTACACTACACGCGAAAATCGATTTCAGATACGCAATTTCAGCTACGAGAATAGCGTACCTGAAATCGAATATCTAAAATCGATTTACTCACCCGTCTTCACCGCGCGGGATCGATGTCCACGGCTCGCCATGTCGATTCCGGAACTCCGTTGGTTTTGGTGGAGTTCCGGAATCGATATAAGCGCGCTCAGGGATCGATATATCCCGTCTAGATCAGACGCGATATATCAATCCCCGAGCAATCGATTTTAACGCACCGATACGGTGCATAGTCTAGACGTGGCCTAAGATAGACCAGCTACTGACATCAAGCCTTGAGAGTTCCAGTGCCTCCTCCTTCCCCAGGGCAGTCGATGCTTTCTGGCAGAAGGGGGACCCACAACATAGGGAACCTCCAACATATCCAATAACTCACCCATAGGAGAGCAAAGGCAGTGATAAACCTAGAGACTACAGATGAAATACGAAAGTTAGAAGGCATATTCAGAATCATTATGGTGCTATTTACTCAAATTCTTACCTGCTCATTTTATCACCAAGAAACTCACCCCCCTCAAAAAAAAGTATATATTATACACATAAATGGAATAATACACAGAACAAAAAAAAAAAAAAAGAGTTGTTTTCCCCCCTTCCCAAGGACAATATTCCATGTCCCCTTGTTTTCTACTTTTTGTTGAATGTCATTACCCCAACCCACCAGCAACTTACATTCTTACTCGGTTACACTGATTTGGATTGTATGCTCCTAAAGACAAACACCTTGCCTTCTTATGTCTATGTGATTTAGACACATGATTCATGGTACTATTAATGTAGTAATCAGGAAGTGGGTGGGAAGAAACAAATGGTCTTTGGGGCTAGAGATATGGTAGATTTTGGATCAGAGAAATTGAATGATTGGGGGTGGGATGAAAAATTAGGTGGCCTAGTTCTGGATGAAAAGAGGAAATAAAAAAATGGAGATAGAGTTTATAAAGAACTTCAGCATATGGACAAGGTGGGTGAAAACAAAAAGGATATAGTTTGTTTAAAGGAAGAAGGCTGGACTGTATCACAGAGAAAGAGGAAAGAGAAAGACCTCAGAAGTTTGGACAAGCATTTAGCTATTTGGACTTTCAAACTGCTGACGTCACTTTTGAGTCGACTGATCTTTACAGCTTAAGACTTTTTCCTTTCAAAACAATCTTTTTATAGGACTTGACAGAACACCATCAACATCTGATAGAGAACAGATTTTATAATCAAAACCAGAAAACCTCACACAACAGCAAAAACCAGTAAGTTCTCACAATTGCAAATGTCCTTAATCTTTATTATTTACTCAAATGTTCTCTTAACTATACCAAAGCTGTTATCCTGAGATAATAAATCATTTTCATGACAGGGACCATGTGGTATTTAATTCACTGATGACTCAGTTTTTCAAGTGAGCTGTATCACTTTGAGAGTAAAATAAATGCTCCTCAGTGAAAACAATCCTGAAAATTCATACTATACATTTCTCTGGAGCAAAAAGTCAGACTTGAAAAAGGCATCGCTGTAGGTTACGTAATGGAAGGCATTGTGACATTCTGAGATTCAACCCAGACCAGTAAGTCATGTGCCACTACCCGCTATGCAACTCTGGGTGCCTTAAATGCTATGTTGCTGTGGATCACAGCCGTAACGCTAACTGGCACCATGGGAGCATGCAGGTCACTCCCTGCCTTCCACTGCGCAGTTACTTTTTGCAGGGTGACCCCAACATGCTCCCAGTCCCAAATTTTTCCTAAACTGTCTGCCTGTAGCATCCAGTCTTCTCCTGGAACACTCTCAGAAGTTGAGTGCATTACTTTTTTAGAGACCCAATGCATTGCAGCCTGTTAGCCTAACTGGGGTTAACACAGCTTTCCCTTCAATCAGTGCACTGAACCGATTTATAGTAAAACAGGTTTATTAACAAAAGGACATGGGATTAAGTGATACCATGTATACGATATAGAGACAGAAAGGGTGATAAGCAAACAAAAGTAAAAACAGGTTTCTAAGACTGAAAACTTGATTTAACAAATTAGAATCTCTTGTTCAAAGATGTGTCTGTCACCAAGTCTCTTTTCCAGCATGGCTGACCAGACTATCTGGCCACGACCCTTCACATATCTCAAGCGCTCGGTTTCTTTATTTCTTCAGGTGAAGGATGCCCACACAGCTTTCTGTCCCTGCTTATGATCCCGAAGTTCAACGACCTTGCTTCAGGAGGCAGGAAGCCTATTATTTTCTAATTTGCGTTTTGTATCTTTAACTGTACTAAGGTACATATTAAAATGCAGCTTTGCAGATGCACAGTTAAAGGGATAAAACAGAAAATGGTTATTTTAAATGGAGTATAACATATATAATGATACAGCATATAGTTACTTCAGAGATTAAAAGAATCTGATCTACAATAAGCATGTATAGAGGGCACAAGTAAGGTACCCTATTCCTCACAAAAGTACACACTTACGTCTCTTCTGAGGGACAGTGTGGCTTACAAAAATGTCAATGACTGTACATTTTCCCCTTTCTATAGGTTTTTCCATGGAATGAAAAAAATTTAGCCCTGGCTATTTTAAAATGATGCTGTATCTATTAGATACTGTGCTTCCATATGGAAAACCAACAGTCTTATTACACTTGTGCTATGCTCTTTGACATAATTGCAGCATTTGGACCTTTAACGATTGCATTTTTATATAGGCCATTTTACAGCATTTGCATGAAACTCTCGTTTTGAGAGTTCAGTTGCAAGTGATTTGTTATTCTCATGACAAATGTTAAGAACTTTGTGAACCAAATGTAATCTTCCAGTTGTATTTCACACACAGAATAAATCATGGTCAGTTTACTGCACACGTTTTACTTTGCTTCGTAAGTATAACATGAATGACATGCTAACAGGAACAATACTTAGTTTATCCACATGCTTTATAATGAAGAAATAGACATTTACTATTTCATTTTTCTTAAAGAGTGAATGTACCATTTCAATTTTGTTAAGCTGGTGTATTACAAAAGTATGGCATGTTGCAATAGTCCAGTGCAATTTATTAATTAACACAACTGTCCTATAGTAGCAGGTGGTACAGGTGTTCAGGAGAGCAAGCAAATTCATACTGCAATATAGGTTGGTTATTTTAATGCAGTTTGTCTCTAATTTAAAAAGAGGAAGAAGAGAGAATAGACATGTAGTATAAATCATAGCAGAAAATACTGCTTTTGAATAGGCCTAGACAGCCTACCCCTACTTCAGCAGGCAGAGGGGCCTACATAAAGTTATGATGTTAGTCACACTCCAGTTCCTGGGGGATGACTACCCGTGCCTCACAAAACCATTATGGAAATTTACTGTGCTTGAAATCTATTTGGCAGTCTCCGCAGATATGCCGAGTATTGAATGGGTTATGTGGACTTAATGCCTCTGTCCCCTCAGGAATGGGTCAAGATCAAGGTAGGCTGGTGGGACAGTGTTGGGAATCTTGCATTGCCCCTGCCTTTTGAGCTAAAAATTCCCTATAGACAAAGCTTCGGCACTCTCGTGCCAACTCTCGTGATTTTATTTCAAGACCTGCACTGAAGTCAATGCAGGATCAGACCCTTTAACTGTATTATTGGTATTGTTTTTATTCAAATAAAAAATTAAAACATATGTTAAAGGACTTCAAGAGGGCAAATTGAGTCATCACCACAAAATTTACTGTGGAACAGAAAACTTCTCATTTGAAAGAGAATTCAATTGTCCCCACTCAACTGGAATGCTGTGATACACTAGGTCTTTGTATTTCAAAGCCAAGGTCTTTGGCACGCCAGCAATTAAACCCTAGAGCAGTGATATTCAGACTGAGGCTCACAAGCAGCTCTTTAATGAGTCTCCTGTGGCTCTTTGCAGCACATGATATTAAAACACCGTGTGCTTTAATCATTATAAATTATCAGGATGCTTTTACTGTGTTATTGACCAATTGTAGTTGATAAAATAATAATACTTGGTCAGTCATTTAGCAATGAGAAAAATTCAAGAAAGAAAGAGTAAATGAAACAATGAATTTGTCCTACTGTGGCTCTTTTGGGTAATGATCTCTGCTTTGGCTCCTGAACCACCAAAGTCTGAGTATCACTGCACTAGAGGCTTGATCACATGATGAGTTCCCATGAACACTGAAGTAGTCAGCTCAAGCGGAAGGATTAAATTACTACTGCCTGTGCTGGAAAAAAGTAGTCATAGTTACTGTAAGGAAATGATAAAAACATACAGTAATTCCCAATTTGACCTGTACGGAATAGACCTGATTCTATGGAGCTCATCACACCTAGTTCCTTGAGTGCCCCCTTTAGCCCATTTCTCTAATAGAGAGTATGTAGATATTGCTTGCAGCTCCCACAAGCCAAAGTTCAGTTCCACAATCTGTTGGCTCAGTTGGGGCTGCTCCATACTCTCATTCAGATGCTGTGGTTGACACAAACCAGCTTCCAGGCTCTTTTTTCAATTAAGCTACACACTTCACTCTACAGTTCCTGTTTATATAGGTCCTACACCTGCCCTTTAAGAGGACAATATCTCTGTCAGATCAGGCTAGTCTGGGGCACCTTGGCTACAACTACCTGCCTTCTGATTTCTCCCCCCGCCCCCCACTCAAGCTTGGATATGCTCCCTCACTATTTAAATAGAAAAAACTTAAATTCTGTATTTAATTCAAATATTCATAAACACCTAAGAAATATGCTTCATTGAAGATTCCTTCCATTACATGAATTTAGGAAAAGAGGGGGCTAATTGGAATCCGCCATTTAATTGAAAAGTAGTGTAGCAAATACCCAGCTTGAAATACTTCTGTAGATATTTCAGTGAACACTGAGCTGCATGAGATGAGAGAGTCCTCTAAATATAGAATAGAAGTTATGCACCATAAAAATTTGTAATCTCAAATTTAATTAGAGTATGCTTGTTGCCTTGGATAATCATCTGCTATGCTATTCCAACTATGTGGTATATATCTGATCATTGTTTACTTTTAAGGATACACAAAAAATCACTCTAATACTGGAAGAAAAAAAATCAGGTCCTAGGTCTCTCAAAGTTAGTGAGATCTTTTGACCTTAGTCTGCCAGTGTGAGTATATAGCAAGTCATTTACTGATGATCTATTAACTGTGAGATAATGTTAACATGAAATAGGGTTTTTTTTTAATTTAATCTGGTTGTTTATCATCAACCATTGAAAATATAAGACCCTATTTAAACCCATTTGTCTGTCACTTTTTAAAAGCTTTATATCTAAGTGGACTTAAAAAAGGATATCTGTGTAGCAAACACATGGAGTGCAGTCCTATATCAGGAAAAATTCCATATTCCAGTTCCCGCAAGTAGCAAAAAAGACCGTTCACTCCAAGTCCTTTAAAGTAATTCACTGGAAGTCTTAGCATTAATGCAGCATGAGAAATACCATAGTAACAATTACAAGGAAACCTGGTTATAAATTCATTTAATGATAGTATGGCATGAATACTCATTGTAGAGCAAGAAATGAAATGTTACAGATGAGACAAACTAGTATGAATCTTTCATTAGAAAATATTGTAATCATGAGTGAAACCCTGGCCACAATGAAGTCAATGGCAAAATTCCTGTTGATTTCAGTGGGGCCAGGATTTGACCCCATATTCTTATTTTCCATGCTCATATACCATGCCACGGTCTTAAGTGCCTTACATCTTCTAGTGTGACAAATAAGAGTATGTAACACATTTTCAGAAAGCCATGGTAACAGTGGCAACTGGGCATTACAACAGCCTAGCCAGCTTTTAAAGTTCAATAATGATCGAGGAGGCGGGAAAGGAAAGGTGGTCTCTCAAGTGATAGAAGCGGCAAACAAGTATTTCCTAGGTAACACCAAGTTTCCACAAACTGTTCTTGCAAATTGATTGCACTTTTGTGGGGAGCATGCAACTTGCTGTATCTTCTATGACTACTGTGGCAGCAATTTTATGGAGGGGAAAAGTATCGTATGTAATCACTGTACGACCTCCATTACAGTCATGCCCTACAGGGGAACTTATGGGGAGCAGTATGCATTGTGCACTGCTACATGGCTGCTGCAGTTAAACATCTGAACTCCTACAAGCAAATGGGAAGAGAGTGTGCAGATGGGTTAGAGTTATCACACGTGAATTTGGGCACTCATAGATAAACCAACAGCATTGGACACAAAATACATAATAGGCAGGGTGCAAGTTTTCCCCTCAAATAGGTTTGAGTCCACAGTTTTGTCATTACACACCAGAGGCCAAATTTGTATGCTACTTTATATCCTATACAATCCTTCTGATTTTAATGCAATTGCACAGCAGATAAGTAGGCCCAGATCTTGGACCCTGCTGTTTTCACTGTTTGTCCTTTCCTAAGGAAACAGACACGTGCTGGAAGTCGAAGTGCGGAGGGGGCAGCAGTACCCCCTGGCTTGAAGTGGTTTCCATCATATACAGGGTTTACAGTTTTGTTCAATGGCTTTCAGCTCCCCCTCTATAAAAACTGTTCCAACGCCAATGGGCAGGTGTGCCAAATTATGCAGTGATCTGGTGAATGATATAGGAAAAGATCTACCATGAACAAGGGTGATTTTTCCAAACTAATTTCACTTGACATGAGGAGCAGGTTTCAAACCAGGTCTCAAGAAGAAGAGTAGCACATTAACATATGCTACCATGCCACCTGATCCTCAGTTGTTTTATTACTCAATTGATAAGAAAGCAATTTGAATATCCTTGAAAATATATTGGTAACCTTCACTGTGGAATATTTTTGTAGACATTAAAATAACCTGATACCAAAAGATCACACAGTCTATTAAAGTCACAACATTTGAAAATACCTGAGAGGAATCTTGATATTTGGTTTGCGTTTTAATTTAAAATGAATCTCAAAAGGAAATACTATTAAGACACTGAGAAGAATGGCCTTATTTTAAATTATCTTCTCCCTCCTTCCCCCAAAAAAGCTATTTTTCTAACATAAATCTAGGTGCCAAAAAAGACAAAAGAAAAGAACTATTCACTCAAAGCATGAAGACATACGTAGGGTGTCATTTTCATTATGCATACAAATCAGACCCCTCTGAAATCTTCCTTCCACCTATAGACTATTCACTTGCTATTAGTTCTGATTTGCTCATCTTTACAGACACAACTTTATTTGTTATCTGATATATACAAGTTATTCCCCCCTCCATTTCTGACTTTAATTCTCTTCATCCATTAAGAGTCTGGCTTTTCCTATGGGACCACAGTACTATTTGATTAGAGTTTTCCTCAGTTAGCCAAACAGGAGGTGGAGTTTTCTCCCCCGCCCCCCACCCCCGACCTTAGCTAATTTGTTCATAATCTTCCCTGGACAATAAAACCTCCTTCAACAAAAATGTTCCCCCCACCAGATAGTCATCATTATAACAGTGGTAAAATATGCACTAGTGAAAGGACGTAACTTGTCTTTTCATCTTTGTACATTACATACATTACGCTTTTTTAGAAAAATAAATCTGCTCTTGAATTAGCAAATAAGTAAGTGACAATGTCCATGTATTTTAAATGAAAAATAATTAACTAAGCCAGTCTGTCCTTGCAAATGACAGTTTGCAGTAATTTATCAAACATCTACAGCATAATATCGCCATAACTTTCTGGTATTGGTCAATGATCTGCTACCGATGATTCATAAAAGTCAATTGTACATGCTGATATTAATAGCCTATGAACTAGAGCTGAATGTGAGGTGTTGACTCACCTGTGGACCCTAATGAGTATAAGCCATTCAGCAGTTTTATTCTCTGAATGATCATAAAATACTATAGCTTAGAGCAATCACCATTCTGCCCTGAGGGCTCTCTTTCATGAGGGGCTCCACAGAGCTCAACTGTCATTCCTTCTATTCAAAGTGCATGGGAGGCTTAAACTGACATGGGTTAGAGTTTTCACTAAGCTGAAACACATGACCTATCTCCATTTCATCTCAATCAGATGGAACAGTGAAGTGTGAACATGTGCATGACTTTTTCTCTCCATAGCAGGGATAGAACAGGCATAGGTGAAAATCATCTGTGTTAAAGATTGGTCCAGATCAGGCTGAAATGATAGACTGGAGAAAGCAACCAGAGGACATGGCAGAAATTCTATTAGTGCACTTCAGTGCATTCACTGATTGTCATTCCAGATCGAAATTTAGGTACCTGATGAGATTCCCAGTTAATTTTAGATGATCAGAGAGCAGCAGTGATTTGGTGACTTTCCATCTGCACTTGGCCAGGGGATCGTGACCTTCTCTCAGTATCATCATCCATACCTTTTTTGCTTCAAGATTAGATTCCTGCAATGATGTGTGCCACATGGGATTACACCTTAAATCGATTCAGAAATTGAAACTAGTTAGGATACAACAGCAGCTACAGCTCCTTGCTTGTGAAATGGTGTCTCACCATCAGTTAATACCAGGGCTCCTGGGTCTGCTATGGTTTTTCTGAGCGGCATTTAAGGTGCTGTGAAGTCCTAAAAGCACAGCATTTGCCTATTAAAAAGGCTACCTCTACCCCACACTCCAATTCCTCCCCCATCCCCGAGTGGGTGTTACCGCTATCAACCGCCCAGCCTCTGCTTCACTCAGACCTGTAATCTGAGGAATCATTTTTGACACCTTCCTCTCTCTTGTACCACAGACCCAAACAGCTGACAAATACTGCCACCTCTTCCTTCACAATGCCTCAGAGTGGTCCTTTACCTCAAGTCCTACACCACATGTTTGTTGAAGTCCTCCTCATTTCTTTTCTTAATTCCTCCAAATTCCTCGACACACTCAACATCCTTCAGTTTGTACAACACCATTGCTAAGATTGCATTGCTTGACTATCATTCTCAGTTTCTCGTCACCTTCTTCAATGCTGTCATAAGCAGGGAGGGGAAAAGTTATTTTCTTTTGTATTGTTCACATCACCAATGGCACCTTCTGCTCTGCCTCACCTTGTCACCTTCTCACACAAATGTCTCCTGGTCTTCTTCTACACCTCTCCTATACATGACATGCTATTCACAAGACCATTACTACCTCCGTATGGAAGAACTTCAGAAAACCCAGTCTGCCATGACAGCTATTTTCCCCAGAGATAAACTTACACTTGCCATTGTAAGTTAGGTCAGAATTATTTTATATGCCCTAGTTTAATGTATTAACAACTTTACAGTACCAAAATATAGCTAGTGGTCTTCTTGATCCCTTTTCCCCATCCTCTGTCTTTAGATGATGAAATCCTTGGAGCAAAGACTATGCTTTGTTAGTGTTCAGAAAGTGCCTAGCATATTGAGGGTGTTTACCAGAATTAAAATAAATAATACATCATAATCTTCTTGGTGAGCATTTCACTGATTTTTAAAAGTACTGCAGCACGGTATAACATGCACCATATAAATACACTTGATTCTGGGCAAACTACAGTAATTGACAATGTTGCTCATGAAGAATGTAAAACAATATAAATTTGCAAGTAAAGTAGTTTCCATAAGATTTTTGTGATATATCCGCCTTGGTTTATTTCTTGTTATGTGTGCTATACTATCCACAGGCCTCCAGTTCCAAGGGCCAGACAAAAGTCCCATGCATGGTTCAGATACAGTACAAGCGGAGAAGGAGGATGATCCCTGGGTGCCCAAGCGATGAGAGTCTTATGTCTGAAGTCTCATTCATATTCTGCATTGCCAGAAGAAAACAACTTCATGGATTTTAACTTCCCTGGAATCCAGTCATCTTTACCTTCCTTGAGATCCATGGCAGCATCTTTCTTAGGAACAGGAAGCCTTGACTAAAAGTGTTTTTGAGGTATCACTTATCACCTTCAAACACGGTCTCCCAAGCCAAGTATTGCAAGCTGTGCTGAGTTTCTTCCTGTCCATGTGGACCAGTGGTTGCTGTAAACTTTTCTAAGGTAACTGTGGCATCTGGAACTAGGTCATCACTATATTTGTTACATAGGTAACATGAGTTAATTTCGCTGCTATTGTGATTTCAGCATAGTACCTTTACCTTTGATCGGTAAACATTATATCCAAGGACAACAGCAGCATAAGTTGCTATGAGAAATGACAAATCATCAAGCCTCTGCACAGGCCTTCTCTACATTACAGCACAAAGTGAAACACGGACAATGGAACCCACAATCCCCAACTTCCTGGTTTTGCTGAAGGAGTAAATGATTCGAGAAATAAAGGAACATGTAAATTAACAACCTTTAAAATACTAGCATGCATTTTTTGCCCTACTCCCTTATTTCAGTGGAATTTGGCAGTGTCATGAGAGCAAGTCAAGGATGCTTTTTTAATCACAGGATACTTAGGTGGCACCTGTATGAAGTTAGAGATAAGCATTTGTCTCATCCTACCTGTAGAAATGAGAGCTTTCTCTGCCAGCGAAAAACCAAAAACATATGAACAGTCCATAAAACCTACTCTCAGTTAGGGATGTAATCACTCATCAGGTCATTAAAGAATAATGGCAGGGACTCCATATTTAAGATACTGTACAAGCATTTCCAATACAAGCCTGATTTTGACACCTAACCAGTTTTGTAAAAAGGCTTATTCCCGTGCCACATTTAAGTGCAATCTATGCCCGGAGAATATGTTCTGACGAAGGGAGAGTGGATAAACATTGGGTTTTTCCTTGATCTTGATTCAGGACTGCCCAGTGATGCATTGATTTATATAAAACTGTGATTTAATGTATTGCTCTGATGAATCACCTTGAATTTCTTTCCATCACAAATCAGACAACATTCCCCCAGGCAATGGCAGATAAATGCACAGACTCATGGGGTCCATGCATGGGGGCCCCAGCAGGAGGGCTGGAACCTGGGTAGAAGTGGGGGCCACTGGTGCTGGAACTGTGGTCACACCCCTTTCTCCTCCTCTTTTCCCTGAGGCCCCACCTTCAGCCATAAACTGAAGTCAGGTCTGGGTAAGAGCCACCCAGGGAGCCTAGGTTACTGTAGCAAGCCCCCAACCCTCCACAGCTGCCCATTGACTTTTCCCACTCATCCCTTTCAAGCATCCAGAAGTTCTTCAGGATAAGTGCTGGGGGGGCAGATGTTGCTAAGTAGTTCAGTGGATAACACAGTGAGCTGTTGACTTCTCCCCTTCATGCACCCTGCTACCCACTCCGAAGGCATCTGGGCCCCATGCTGGAAAGCGTCCCTTGATTTCTCAGCAGGCAGCACACAGTAACTGTTAGTTCTGGGGAATTTCATCCTTTATTCTTTTCCCAGATGATTCCCACCCTGCACTAAGGTAGGTGAGGTGGAGCGAGGAAAACTAGAGGCTCTGAAGCTTTGCTAGGGAAGACCTCCCCTCCAGCTGTTTTCCCAAGCAGGAGCACAAGGAGCATGAGGGCATAACTGATACCACTTCAGTGGGGGCTTTGATTGAGTAAAGACCTAAGGGCTGGGCCAAGACATGGATTATCTTCAACATACTTTGCCTTCTGGTACCTCTGTCTCATTGACATAATAATACTTTGTACTAAAGTTTGCTTTCTGCACCCACTTCATCTGAGTTCAATCTGTGACCTGTACATGTCCTCCATTTTGTACTACTACCAGCTGCCTCAATAACAGCACCACTGAAGTGATGCTTGTCCACGGAGAACAAATATGGCCTTCTGGAGGCTTTCTCATTTATGTGCATATAACTGGGGCGGGGGGGGGGGAACAGGATTTTCAATCAGACACATTGTGTGAGGGGAAGGAGAGATTGCCCTCGGGCTTTCAGCAAGAAGGGAAATAGATATTTAAAAAGAAGAGACCCATGCGATAGCTGCTCGGCATAAACTTTTTTTTAACATTCCCATCTTAGAGTTAAATAAACACTTTGGAAAGACAGAGGGCCAGATCCTCAGCTGGGTAAGTCAGTTGATAGAACTTTGCCAGTGTGCCAAAGCGAAGGATCTGGCCCAGAGAGATGGCTCATTATAGTGGGTTCTGGAATCTCTCCCCTTGAATTTTCTGTACTCCTGTTTTATTTATTTATTTTTGCAATACATTGTACTGGGTATCTCCATTATAAAATGATCAGCTAGATTGTGAAACTAGCACCTTTGTGGAAAGAGCTGAAGAAAAAAGCATCCTGTTCTATTTTAAGTGATACATTTCCATACAAAATGAAGACAAAAAGGATGTCAGCTTCAGCTATTCCCAAAAAGGGATCAATACTTCCAGACAGGCAATGCAGGTGGTTGCCTAGAGCAGCAAAACACTAGGGCCAGCAAATAGTAAGTGACTGTTTATAATTTAACTGTGGGCTGTGAAGGTCAAACATCTTCCAGTTTGCCTAAGTCAGGAGCTGCCCAAGTTAATGAGAATGTTTGTAGAACTATAGAAAGCCTCGTGATAGCTCATTTTAAAAAGTCTCAGTAAAAAGCTGTAAAAGAGGGGCATTGCATCCAAAAAAGGCAGAGGAAAAATCTTGCAGATCATCAGTTAATTTGAGCATAATTAAATAAAATATCTCTGTGTATGTGAGTCTCACTACACTTACTACAAGAGTGAAATCCGGGAATCAGCAGGAGTTTTGCCAATGGGACTTCAAGGTAGTGAGCGTTTCTCCCCAATGTTTAAGGGACCAACTCCAGCTCACCTTACTTAAATGAGTAGCTCTGTTGAAATCAGTGGGACTGTTGACAACAGTAAGATTAAGAGGATTTGGCTGCATACAGCATTTATGCTCAGAGATACTGGACTGAGCAATGGGCCATTTCTGAAAAAGAAGCTGAATGTATAATACCAACCTGTGTCTTCACTTCAGATGTTCATGAAGTACATGGCCATTCTGCTGTCAGTTACACTGAGTAAGCGTGTACTGTTTTCCCTTTTGGGAATTCTTATAAAACATTTCTACAAAAATTCCCTATGACTACTGTTTACTCCCCAGACATAAGCTTTGTGACTTTTCACATCTCAAGCTTGGAGCTTTGTGAATCCCAGTTAGAAGAAATATGTGAAATTCTGTCACATTACTCACTGTTGCATGGCCATAGACACATACTGCTCCTTAAATTCAAGTAACAGTTCGCAAGTCCCTTTTAATCCATCCATGTATCTGGTAGGAGCCATAGACGTATCCATAGTAGCATTTGAGCACAAGTACTTATGTGGATAGTTCTTTGAAGACATCCACGCAATGTGCAGCAGCAGTCAGAAAAGCAAACAGGATGTTAGGAATTATTTTAAAAGGGTAGAGAATAAGATAGAGAAAATTTTATTGCCCTTATATAAATCCATGGTACACCCACATCTTGAATATTGCGTACAGATGTGGTCTTCTCATCTCAAAAAAAGATACGCTGACATTAGAAAAGGTTCAGAGAAGGGCAACTAAAATGATTAGGGGTTTGAAATGGGTCCCATATGAGGAGAGATTATGGAGGCTAGGACTTTTCAGCCTGGAAAAGAGGAGACTAAGGGGGAATATGATAGAGGTATATAAAATCATGAGTGGTGTGGAGAAAGTGAATAAGGAAAAGTTATTTACTTGTTCCCATAATATAAGAACTAGGGACCACCAAATGAAATTAATGGACAGAAGGTTTAAAATAAATAAAAGGAAGTTCTTCTTCACACAGTGCACAGTCAACCTGTGGAACTCCTTGCCTGAGGAGGTTGTGAAGGCTAGGATTATAACAGGATTTAAAAGATAACTAGATAAATTCATGGTGGTTAAGTCCATTAATGGCTATTAGCCAGGATGGGTAAGGAATGGTGTCCCTAGCCTCTGTTTGTCTGAGGGTGGAGATGGATAGCAAGAGAGAGATCACTTGATCATTACCTGTTAGGTTCACTCCCTCTGGGACACCTGGCATCGGTCACTGTAGGTAGAAAGGATACTGGGCTGGATGGACCTTTGGTCTGACCCAGTATGGCCATTCTTATGTTCTTAATAAAGTTGATACTCACAGCCCCATTCTGAGTTAAGAACGTTTTATCATATTTTTTTTTACTGGACGTGCATGAGGCAGAGAAAGAGAAAGTGACTTGTCCATGGTCACACAGGAAGTCTGTTGCAGAGCTGAGTAATGAATCCAGGTTTCTAGTGTCTATCCAATGCCTTAATCACAAGACCATTCTCCCCTACAATACTAACAAAATGTATGCAATTTTTGTTAAATTTAGTAAAATAAAGACAATGTTCAGATACTTCTGGGATTAAGCAATAGGCTCAACTTAAATATTAAAATAGATTTACCTTCAATTATGTCAATATTTATAAAACTTCAAGTTAAGAAAATCCTCCTTTACGTAACCACCAAAATTTTAACTAAAGAAAAAACTAAGGGCAAAATGAATAACCCCTCAAAAATGGTAAACCCTTGCTCAGCTACACACAACACATTTGATAAATGGCTGACTTGGCTTATATCAAGCTATATGGCTAGCTTCCCTAGAGAATTCTGATTGACAAACCAACCCTAAAGATACCAGTTTTATTTATGGTAACTGTCCATTTCATATGTGAACATATAAATTAGCTATACCATGCCTTGCCTTCCTGTCTAGATATTGACCGAAGTCAATGTTTGTGTTATACATTCTAGAACAGTGTGGGACTGTCTCCCTCTAGTGGCTATAACTGAAACAATAAAAGCTTGGTTTTCAACATTGCGGGCTCTGGGTTATTGACTTCTCAAACCATACGTACTTTTGAAAGTCCTGTTTTAATACTTAGCAATTATAAAGTGCTTCACATCTTCTGATCACTGTCAAAACTAAATAAACCTCAATACCCTTATGAAGAAGGGACTGTATGTAATTATTTCTCCACCCCATTTTGTTTCAAACAGTTGGAAAAACAGACAGTTCAAATGACTTCTCGATGGCCAGACAGAAAGCACTCAGAAAAAGAACTAATCAGTTCCTGGCTCCCAGTTTCCCATCCAGTTAACTTTCAGTGAAATTCAGCCCTGTACAAAGGGTCAGCACAAGGGCTATGCTCCACTTAGGCTCTATTTTGAAGATTTAAGTGGCACAATCTTTGACTGGCCTTCACAGCATCGTTCCCTTTTAAGCATCCCTGTAATATTTGTATAATTTCTTTATGAATATTTCATTCTTTACTGTCCTTGCATTAATCCTCTTCTGATGGATTCCCAAAGCTTCAGCAGTGCTATTCACTACAGTGAGACTGATCAGACTAGCTCTCTAGTTGGCTGTAGTAACTCTCTGTGAGTATGCTGGATAATTGGATGAATTAAAAACTATCATATAAAAAAGGCAAAGTTCATCTTTTCTCTTGAGAAAGAGCCCTTCCTTTCAACCACAATAAAAATATGTTCAAGCACAATTAAATTTTGAAAAAATTATGAGATTGCATCTTTAAGTAGTACAAGCCAATTAAGACAAGGAAGTTTTAAGGCATCTAGCAGCTGTATCAATTTGTTTTAATCTACTCTGTTTAGAACATATTCAGATTTCTTACTCAAGCTAGACTTTATTTTGTTGAAGTTCCCTGCTGACATTCTTAGTACAGCTGAATAATGCAGAACACATTCAAGTTTTCTTCAACAAGAACACTGAACATTTTCTTCTGCACAGATTTGCATTACCTCTGCCTCTAATAGGGCAATTCTCCTTTAACTTAGAGTACATAGGCTTTAGATTATCTAATATATCATTCAGACTTTTTAATATAGATCTTGATTTTCAGTGCTAAACAATATTGGCTAAAGTTTTTTTTTCAAATCCCATTGGTACAAGTTAATGCCAAGCATTAAAATACTCTCTTTTGATATTGTATAATACATTTGCTAATGGCTTAAAAAAAAAAAGTATTCGGAAACAAAGATTGCATGACATTAAAAGCTAAGCCTTCCCAGACTCAGAGTTGTTTACTCCTGACCTCTCCTTTTTACTAGAGACAAAAATCTTTCCTTTCTGACATCCCTTTTATCTAGATCTAATCAAATTACTAATAAAACATAACTCGCTCAACCTAATCAATTCAGTACCACAGAAATGAAACAGATATTCAGTTTGTGTGAGGAACCTCACATTAAAAATGATTGGCGTAATTCTATAGACTTGAATTAAAAGAAAAAAATTAAGAAAAGAAACCTTCCTTCAGATCGAGAAAGTGATGACCCTAGCACTGAGAAAATCAAGGTTAGAATTCAGATATTTATGATTCAGCATGATTCATTCCTCATCTTTTACTCTCAGTTGTTTTACAGACATCCTTCACTCTCACCAATATAGGTTCCTGTTAACTACAAGTGACAGAGCTATGGTCCTGTTAAAAATGTACTTCTTTCCCCCTTATATCCCCAGGGTTGGTTGGTTGTTTTTGTTGTTATTGTAGCAGTCTGAGATAGAAACAAACACTTATTCTGGATCTAATATTATATTTGTGTTCTCAGTTTCTTTCCCTTTCGTGTTAGATTCTAAACTGGGATTCATAGGGAGATTTTAGTCTTTGCTGCAATATCTTAAACAAAGACATCCATGATGTTTCCTTTGCAACGGTTGGCTTTTGTAAGTGCGAGATCTATGAGAGATTCAGCAGAGAAAGTCTCTGTATTATGGACTGCTCCCCATGCAAGTGCTTGTAGATAAAAGAAAGAATAAACCGACAACATTTTCTCACTGCATTCTTCTACAGCGTGTTCAGTGCTTAAGCAGAGCCACTGTTTTTAATTTCTCACTTTCCCTAGACGACGCCATCAAATGTTCCATGACTGAATGGGAGACTTTTTTTTAAAATGAAAATTGAAAGGCACAGGAAGTGCTTTGATCACCAGTGCTTCTACCTATAGAACAGGTACACAAGGAGTAGTGCATCACTCCAAATGCATTGTTGAGAATGATAGCATAGTGTCGTGTCAACACATCTCTCTCTCTTCTGTTCTCTTCTCTCAACATCTCTCTTCAAAACCACACCGAGAGAAGAGAATCTTTTCTTCAAGTTGAACTTTATCACTGAGTAAAGTTGCCTTTATCAGTCAGTAATGATCCCTGGATTCCTAATGGGTAACTTGCAGTTAATATAAGTATCCCAGAATGTTGCCAGTTAAATGCAACAGCCTGAACAGCTTGAACTTCAATAAAATATGCCGTAAATGACTGAGCTAATTTAACCTCATTAATCCTCAACCCAACAGAACCATTTGATGTCTGCACAGCAGCTTGTGCACAGTCTAGAACGTAAACATGCCCCTGTAGGAAATCAACACCCAAAATTTGCTGCAACCCTAGCTACAGTATTGTCACTGTTGGGTAAATAGTTCCATAATTGCCATGACTTAACTCTAACTGTACTGCATTATTCACACATTTTATTCAATCTTGTTTACAATAAGAACAGTTCTCTCTAGAATGGATGTACCTTGGTACTTTCTCCCTAGAATAGTTCATGTAAGAGGCACTAATTTATCAAGAAGCATGGTTCCAACTTGCATCACCTGTCTCTAACCACACTTCTACACATATTGTTAGTACAGTCTAATTCATTTGAAAGTTAAATTGTATTTGAGATACCTTAGCTAGCTAAGGTAACATGCATGACTACTGCATCTGTCTCCACAAAAACTATTCATTGCACCAGGATTTGTAACACTTAACTTCTAAGAGACAATCTTAAAAAACCTCTCAAGGAGGTTAATCTCCAAAATCTATTAATTAGTAGTCTTTGTTAAACTTAATTGGACACACTCAAAAAATCTTGAAATAGGCTATACTCTCAAAGTTACCACTAACCAAGATCAGAGATCGGCTTTTTTCTTCATTCAATTAATATAAAGCAATAACAACTGGACTTCATTACTATGACTCTAGTTACATAGAGAGCATATTACTGTGTGGTAGAAAAGTTTTTATTGGCCTGGGTTGGGGATGCTTGCATTACTCACAAGTGGCTTTGCCAAAGATAAGCCTTTCAACCTAACTATTTCGTAAAATCTTAAAATGTAGGGCTAGAAGGGACCTCGATAAATCATCAAGTCCAGCTGTCATAAATAGATAGCTAAGGGTTAATATTTCTTTTACCTGTAAAGGGTTAACAAAGGGAACCAAACACCTGACCAGAGGACCAATCAGGAAACCGGATTTTTCAAAGTAAGGGTGGGAACTTCTGGTGTGTTTTGGCTTTGTTCTTCTCTCTTTGTTTCTTTCGGCTATAAGAGAACAGCTTTTCTTTCTATCTCAAGCTTCTTTCTACCCTTCTGTTACCATTGTGGAGTACAAAAGGAAAAGCAATAGTTTTATATTGTAGTTGTATTTACATGTGTGTACTTTGCTGGACTGGTTTAAATTGATATCTTTTGAATCAGACTGTTTATTCCTATTTCTTGTAGCAATAGCCCTGTATTTGATTCTTGAATGCAGAGTTTCTTATATGTATTTTCTTTCTTTTTATATAAAGTTTTTTTTAAAACCTGGTTGAGGTTTTTTTCTCTGGTTAAAGCTACGGGACAAAGGGAGGGGAACATCTCTTGTGTTAGCTTGACTAGGTTTGAATGCACAGCCCAGGGGAAAGTAAATTGCCCCTCTGGTTTGTATTCAAGGAGTTTAAGTACAGTACACCCAGGCTAACCCAGGGAGGGAGAGCTGGGGATGAGATAAAGAGGAGACAAGGGGAGGAGCTTGTTTTCCCTTTGGTGGGAGACTCAGGGTTTCTGGGTCTTGGGGGTTCCCCAGGAAAAGGTTTGGGGAGACCTGGGAGTTATTGGGAGCTCTGAATCCTGATTGGTGGCAGCGATATCAGATCCAAGCTGGTAATAAGTTTGGGGAGGTTCATGCTAAGCCCCCAGATTTTGGACGCTAAGGTCCAGATTTGGGACAGAGGCTTATTACACCAGCTCCCTGCACTTTAGCAGGACCAAATAAACCTAGACCATCCCTATCCAGTGTATTTCCAACTTGTTTTTAAGAGTTTTCAATTATGGTAATTCCACAACCTCCCTTGGAAGCCTATTCCAGAGCTTAACTACCCTTGTAGTTAGAAAGTTTTTACAAATACCTAACCTACAGTTCCCTTGCTGCAGATTAAGACTTCCAAGGGAGGTTGCGGAATCCCTCCTTGGAAGTTTTCAAAAGAGGTTGGACAAACACCTGTCAGGGATGGTCTAAGTTTACTTGTCCCTGCAATAGCTCAAGGGGCTGGACTTGATTTCAAGGTCCTTTGCAGCCTGTATTTATATGATTCTGTGATGGGTTCAGTCATAGAGATCCCTTTGGGACTGTCACCTGATGTGCTGACATTACTTTTGCCCATTTTCCCTACCAGGTTGGGACTCCAGAACTCTGCCTTGTTGAGCCAGACACACTCGCCTGCTGCAACACAGACCCAGGTCTGGTCCACGCCCCCAAAGCTGCAGACTTTAACCAAAAACTACTCATCAGGTCACCTATCTCCAGCAGCCAGACACCCAGCTCCCAATGGGATCCAAACCCCAAATAAACCCATTTACTCCATATAAAGCTTATACAAGGTAAACTCTTATATTGCCCTCTGTATCATTGATAGAGATATGCACAGCTATTTACTCTTCAAAGTATTAATCATTTACTCTGGGTTCTATAATAAACAAAAGTGATTTTACTAAGAATAAAAAGTAAGATTTAAGTGGTTTCAAGTGTAACCCTTCTGCCCATCTGAGTTGGCAGCAACAAGGGCCAGGTTCAGTATCTAGGGGTTCTGTTTCAATAACACAATGCAAATGCCGCTTGAGCCCCCACCCAGTGACCTGGGACAATTACGTACCACCCCCCAGGTGCCTCTAAGAGGCAGTACTTCCCCTCTCGCAAGCACAGAGTCTGAGTGTAGCAAAATTCTTTTAATAAAGGAGGGAAAAAATGCAATACTATGTTGGGGAAACACCACAAACAGGATTCATAACACAAACCATGAGCAAAAGACCCACCCCTAAGTACATTTGGTAGTGTCCTTTTCCCCTCACTGTCTTAGGTCCAGCAACCAAAAAAATCACCCAAAGTCCTGAAAGTCCAACACCCCAAAAGTTTCTGTCCCTGGTCATTGTAGCCCCAAAGTTCAAAAGTTTATCTGCAGAGTTTTACCTCCCAGCCTTGGTGAAAAGGGGAGGGAGCAGAGGTGTTAAGGGGCACCTGACAGGGTTCGATGCCGACTGCCCCACCTCTCCATGGGGTTCTGCTGCAGCCTTCACCGCGAGCCACTCCACTCCACCAGCCATCCCGTGAGCCGCTCCAGCTGTCCCACAAACTGCTTTGCTCTGCCAGCCACTCAGCAATATATCTTCACACCCCTACAAGGCACTCAGCAATTTTAGCTCTTTAGTGATTTCAGCTTATAGTAGGGGACCCTCAGTGCTGGTGCACCATTGGCCCAAATTGAATTCAGCTCAGCAGCCTGTAACTAGACACCTAATGGAATCAAAATTAGCTCTGATATTTCACAGTGCAGAGAGGAGGAGGTGCAATTGGTGTTTCAGGCCCT
Source organism: Chelonoidis abingdonii (assembly GCF_003597395.2). Taxonomy (NCBI): domain Eukaryota; kingdom Metazoa; phylum Chordata; order Testudines; family Testudinidae; genus Chelonoidis; species Chelonoidis abingdonii. The sequence continues at coordinate 31,063,937 of NC_133778.1, read as the reverse complement.
CAAGGGGTGCCCATACCATCAGGTACACATATCTGTCCCCAGCCTCTCTCAGTTCATTGTGTTTTGGAACCCTTGTCTGGCAAGTGCTACTTATTTGATGGTGAGTTCATCTGTCATAAAACAGTTCCACTGTCCTCGATTCACATAATCAGGGTAACAACACTTTATTCTTCCTGCCCCAATAACAGAGAAACTGGGGATCTCACAGCAGCCAAAGTACCATTTGGGATGCTGTGGGCTCATGCTAGGCAGGGTGGGTGCGCCTATGCAAACAAGATCAGCCCCTGAAGTTCGTTTCCACAATTCACCACAAGATGTCAGGGTAGAGCTCATCCTGACTCTGCTTATACAAGTAATAACAGACAGAACAAAGTAAGTTACCAAGCAAAATAAAGCAAAAAACAAAACAAAAACACAAGTCTAAGCCTAATAGATTAAGAAACTGATTACAGTTTCTCACCTTCAGAGATGTTCCAATAAGCTTCTTTCACAGACTAGACTCCTTTCTAGTCTGAGCCCAATCCTTTCCCCTGGTACTGTCCTTGTTAGTTTCAGCAGAAATCTTAGGTGGAAAATAAGGGTTCTCTTATAACTGGAAGCCCCCTTTGTTTTGTTCCATCCCCTTTTATAACTTTGGCACAAGGCGGGAATCTTTTGTTTCCCTGGGTCCCTGTCCCTCCTTCTAAATGGAAAAGCACCAGGTTTAAGATGGATTCCAGTAGCAGGTGACATGTTCACATGTCCAGTGAGACCACAGCCTCCATTCTTCCTGGGTTGGCTTACAGGAAGGCTTGCAGGTAAATAAACCATTTACAACCAATTGTCCTAGTCAATGTGAGCCATCAAGATACTAAACCACCATTAATGGCCCTCACTTTGCACAATTAGAATAGGACCCTAGTTATACTTCATATTTCTAGCTTCAGATACAAGAATGATACATGCATACAAATAGGATGAACACACTGAGTGGATTATAAGCTTTGTAATGATATCTTACAAGAGACCTTTTGCATAAAGCATATTCCAGTTACATTACATTAACACTCGAAGCATATTTACATAAAGTATATGGAGTGCAATGTCACAGATTCTATGAAAATGTAAGGAAAAAAACCAGCTCATACCAAACCCACCTAGGTACCAAGTATTAGTGTTGAGTCACAGAGATGATCAGTGGAATTAACAAAAACAAATCTTAGACACTAAATAGATTCTGGTTGGCACATTTCTATACATTCTATATTTCTGCAAGGAATGTCTCTGCATAGCTAATCCACAGTTTACAGCCATCAGCTAACATTGTTCAAATGGAAAAAGATGGCTTCTAATCTTTGTGGAAAAAAACAGAAAACATTTGTATTAAATGCTCCTGAACCACAACTATTGGACTTGGAACAGCTTAAAAAGCAAAACGACAGTTACTTATAAACCCTCTAAGGTCTTGGCTTCTTTTCCCAATCAGTGAGTTAAGTGTATTCCCTATAAAAGTAACCAACATGGGGTGAATTACATGATCAAGTCATCTTTTAAAGTGCTTTCGTACTCTATTTTCTTCTCTTTGCTATATTAGTGTATTTATAGGATACCATTAAAGAGAGAGCAAAATAGTACATTTACTCTCCTTAGACTATCCATTGGGCAGGCATTTCCCAGATCATTAAATCCAAGCTTTCCAGTCCTTATTTTATCACCAAATGACTGTACTGAAAGAGCAGATGCTTTAACCACTCTTTTTTCTTCATCAACAGTACAGTATTTAAAGGAACAAAAACTCCATAAGGTTACATTCCCCCTCATACAGTCACCTTGTATCAAAGAAATCAAGTACTTGGAGTCCCTTCAAAATAAGTGATTCAGTATCTTCTGCAGGCTGCCCATGAAAGCATATTAACAATAATCTAAAATAAAGAGGCATTCTCACTTCACTAGTTTCATCATCTCCTACCAGGTAAGTTTTCTACTGACAAGTGGATTTAAAGTTATTTCACTGAAAACTTCTCATGAAACATGATTTTCTTTCAAATGAAACAAGCATTCTTTAAAAAAAAACATATAGTACCAGCATAATTCTCCCTTACTCCGAGCAGGTAGAGTGTGTTAGATTATAAATTGCTATTTAACAGAATGCTATTTTATATCAAAAACAATTTGAGAAAGTTACATAATTCAGGAGTGATAGAATCAGCTATAAATATTGTGAATGAGGGTTTCTTTTAGAGATAAGCTTTTTCTTAAAAGAGAAAAGATTGAACAATTTACATTTTCAAACTGCACTGCATGCCATCTTTTAAATCATTCGCCTGATGCTGAAAATATGAAAAAAATAGATCTCTGATGGTAAAGCAAAAATGCATCTCACTATTGATGCTTACCTTTCAGGAGCTGCATGAAAGATCAAAACTATTTCCTGGTTCTAAAAACATGACACCCTTAGGCCTGGTCTACACTATAAAGTTAGGTTGATGTAAGCTGCCTTGTGTCAATCTAGTTGTCCATGTGTCTACACTTAAATTTGTCTCCCACCACTGTAAGTGCCCTGTTACAGCAGTGCAGTAACATCACCTACCCAAGAAGCACTGAGCTCTGGTCGATATACTGAGGTCAACACATAGATAGTATAGTGTCTATATTAGCAATGTTGTCCTTAACAGTGGCTGTCCCACGATGCTGTCCCACACTGACCATGCTGCCCAGGCATTATGGACACTGGAAGGCACCCACCCCTTTAAAGTCCTGTGAAATGTTCCTGATTGTCTAGCTTGGCAAGCCATCCACTGTTATATGCAACTGCCCAGCTGACTATACTCACCAGATAGTGGATCTCCTGGATCTGTGAAGAGGCTGTGCAAGCACAGCTATAGATTAGCTGTAGAGACATGGACATTTACAAGCAGGTTGCATGGGGATTGCAGGAGAAAGAATACGACAGGGACCAGCCACATAAAAGCCAAGGAACTGCTACAGGCATATCAGTCTGGAGAAGGAAAGAGCAGACAGAAGAAAGGCCCAAGAGTCCCAGCAGGTAATGGAGAGAAAAATGCACCAGGACATAATGGCACTTCTCTGACAGCAAACACAGATGCTGTAGACTCTTGTGGACCTAAAGGTTAAATCAGGGGTAGACAACCTATGGCACACATGCCGAAGGCAGCACGCAAGCTGATTTTCAGTGGCACTCACACTGGACACCAGTCCAGAGGGCTCTGCATTTTAATTTAAATTTTAAATGAAGCTTCTTAAACATTTTAAAAACCTTATTTACTTTACATACAACAATAGCTTAGTTATATATTGAAGACTTATAAAAAGAGACCTTCTAAAAATGTTAAAATGTATTACTGGCACGCGAAACCGTAAATTAGAGTGAATAAATGAAAACTCGGCACACCACTTCTGAAAGGTTGCCAACCCCGGGTTAAACAATCACTGTCTCCCCTCCTTTTGCAGTCTGTAGAAAACTCCATTACAGCACATCCCTACATCCTCTTCCCCCACAATGTTCTACATGTCATCAGGAGCCACATCCCTACCACTCTATCCTGCATGACAGTAAGCACAACCACAGCTTCACGTTTACTGACCTGTGAAAGCCACGGTTGCTATATGTGTAGGGAAAATGAGCATGAATGTTCTTTCCCTTTGTTAAGTTCTGTTCCATTAATTTATTATGTTTTTAATGCATTGGTTTTTTGGTTATAGGTTTCTTTTAATTGGTTTTGTTACTGAATAAAATTCTACTTGGACAATAATAATTCACAACATATGCTGCAGAATGCCTAGCAGTTCTGAAAGCACCCTCTTACTTGTTACTGTATAGACAATTCATAGGATCAGTGACAGTGTAATAATCATAAATGTACAGCAAGCATCACAGAATTGATAGGTGTATCAATACTGTTATATTCATAGGTGTATACCAACCGCCACACAATTCATAACAGGCCCTGAAACAGCAGGACCACGCAGAGCACTGTACACCACAATGCATTACTGTAGCTCACTGTAAAAGTGCTCTTTCAAAGCCTGCCATACTTCCACACTGAGTTCTTCTAATAGCCCTTATTTCTGGCTGTTCAAACTCAGACAGCTGCTTCACCTCCATCCCTCAGCAACTCTTCCCTCTTTGCTTCAGAGATATTATGCAAGTTACTGCCAACAGCTATAACCATTGGGATGTGTTTTTTTCACATGGAGATCCAATTTGTGAGTAAACAAACACCAGCATCCCTTCAATCTACCTAAAGCACATTCAACTGTCATTCTGCACTTGCTTAGTCTGTAGTTGAATCTTTCCTTGCTGCTGTCAAGGTGGCCAGTGTACAGCTTCATGAACCAGGGAAGCAAGAGATAGACTGAGTCACCCACGATTACTATTGGCATTTCAACATCAGCAATGGTAAGCCACCTGTTGGGAAATCAAGTCCCTGCTTGTAGCTTTCTGAACAGGCTTAACAAGTTGAGTATCATGCACCTTTCCTGACCAGCCAACAGTTATATTGCAACCCCAACGATATACTAATGTTTGCATAACCTTAAGAAAGTAGCCCTTTCCGTTGATGTACTCTTTGGCAAAATGGTCTGGTACCAAAATAGGGATATGAGTGACATCTATCATTCCACCTCAGTTTGGGAACCCCATTGCTGCAAGTCCATCCACTATGTCTTGCACATTACTGAGAGTCACAATCCTGCATAGTAAGAGATGATTAAGGGCCTTGTACACTTGCATGACAATAGATTTCCCACAAATCTATAGTGTTTCCCCACTGACCGGTAGCAATCTGGCATTGCAAGTTTCCACAGTGCAATTGCCACTTTTTTATCCACTGTCAGTGCCCCTCTCATTCTGGAGTCCCTGCAATGGTGGGCTAGGGTGAGCTCAGGACACAGATCCATCCAGGAATGTGACCTCTCACATCTGAAAGTTCTGCAACCACTGCTCATCGTCCAAAGCCTGCATTACAATTTGATCATACCAGTCAGCGCTCATTTCTCAGATCCAGACGTGGTGCTCCATCACCTGCAGCTGCTTCAGGAATTCCAACAAAAACCTTGAATTGGTTCTTGCTATGTCCCATAGCAATCTGTCCTCTAAGAGACTGTTATATTTACTACTGATTCAGCAATTCTTATGCCTCTGCAAATACTGGAGGATGATGTATCCTGTACTTGCAATGCTTATGACAACAGTGCAGAGCTGTGCAAGCTCCATGCTTCCATCAGGGATGACGGACAGCGAGGAGGACTGTGTGGGTTCATTATATTTTTTAAAAGGATGTGAAATTATGGGATGCTGGGAAGTTGACTCTTTGCTACCAGTCACCCTTGCATTACTCATTTCTGCCCCACCAGACGTTGCCTAAACTTCCCAAAAGACAGTGCCCTGGATGGTGGTGGGTTGCATATTGGGATATCTACAACGATGCACAGCACTATACATGAAAACAAGCACTCCTGGTGACTACATGCAGCTCCAATGCAAGGACCCAAGTACACACACACAAAAGCAATATACTAACTGTGGCAGCTTTATGCCAACATAAAGTCCATCGACTAAAGTCTGCAGTGTAGACTTGGCCTTTGTTGCCATTTGGTAAAAAGTCACAACGGTGCATAGTTTTCTAACTCATTCTGATAGTATCCTAGCTATAACATGTAGGGTTTTCAAATTTCTGATCTTTGCTCACAAAGAAAAAATAGAGGTCTAGTCACGTACAACAATAAATTTCATTTAGATCAGTCACAGTGCTGATTCCATGCTAAGGCTGGAAAGCAGAATCCAGCCTGTGATCTTTCCAGGTATCCATCAGTGCCATTAATTTGTTTCTCACACCTGTTTTACAGCTATCAATGCATTTTTATGGACTGTGTGTGCCAGACTCAGTGTCATTCTTAAATTAATATTTGTTCCTCAGCCGTCTTCTGTGTCTAATATCTGCTCCCTACTTAATTTTTTTTAGTGTTGGTGCTGTAGTACAGTACTTTCAGCACGGTGTAATGAAGGACTACTTCCCTTGCCACTTCTTATATTAAAGCCCAAATAAGTTATTCCATTTCTGATCTCCTGAGCCTGCTTATCATCATAAGGGCTATGAACCATCAATATAACTGAAAGATATTAAAAGCTATAGACCCTAGTTATTTATTTTAAAAGGCCACTTCACATTGGTTGTTAAAGAGCAATTCAAGAAATGCCTGAAAACATAAAATACTGCAACTTTTAAGACAAAAAGACATTGTACATCTCTGGCAGACATTATCTCAGCAGGACTGGTATCACAGCCACACATTTTGGTAGTCTAACTAGATGCTAAAAGAAAGTTGAACTTGAAAACGTCCTCAGCATTGGTGGGCTTATTGAGCTACATTAGAGCACTGTTGAAACAGTAACCTCACTATTGGAAATTGAAATAATTTACTGTTCAAAGAGGCAAGAATGTAAACCAGAGAGGAGGAACCCTTTAAGGATTTAAATAGATTACTAGGAATCAAAAATGAGTGAGTTTAGGCAAGCTTCTACCTTCACTGTCAAATCAGAACTCTCTCAAAGGATTCATAATTTTACATTACTCAGCTACAAATATTTTGAACGCCTGTAAATATAAACGAGGAGGTCAAATTGGGACTTTGGGAACTCCCCGCAATAATGCTATTAAAAAAATTGGGACCCAATTCAATAAAATTTGAATTGCTCCTTAAAGGCACTTAAGCACATGATTAAGTACTTTCCTAATACAGGCTTTGGGCATAAGCATACTTCAATGGGACTAATCATGTGCTTAAATGCCTTGCTGGATTAAATTTAAAGTCACATATAAGAACAGCCATACTAGACCAGACCAAAGGTCCACCTAGAGCAATATCCTGTCTTTTGCCAGTACCCAATGCCAGGTACCCCAGGGGGAACGACAGAACAAGTAATCATCAAGTGATCCATCCCGTCGCCCATTCCTAGATTCTGGCAAACAGCCAGGATGGTGTCTCTAGCCTCTAATAGCCATTGATGGACCTATCCTCCATTAACTTATCTAGCTCTTTTTATAACTCTGTTATAGTCTTGGCCTTCACATCATCATCTTGCAAGTAGTTCCACAAGTTGACTGTGTGTTGTGTGGAAAAAAAAATATACTTCCTTTTGTTTGTTTTAAACCTGCTGCCTATTAATTTCATTTGGTGACCCCTAGTTCTTGTGTTGTGAGAAGGACTAAATAACACTTCCTTATTTACTTTCTCCATATCAGTCACGCTTTAATAGACCTCTATCATTTCCTCCATGTCGTGTGTTAAAAATCCCCCTCTGTCAAGCACCAATAAGGCCAAATATTCAGTCAGTTATGTCCTGGTGATCTGTGCTATTAATGCCCTGCATGCCGCTCAGTAAATTAAAATAAGGTTATTAAAATTTAGGATAGAGTGAAAAACTAGCATATACATTGGTTATTGTTCTTGTCCTTATTTCTGAAGGGGTGAGCACAACTGAAATTTAAGAGGTTAAAATCTCTTTTCACTGTACTTAATCACATTCCTTCCTTTGATATATCACCAGCAACACAATACCTTCTTCTAACACATTTAGGTATATTTAGCAATTCACTAATGCCAACCCGCTCCCCCCAAAAAAACACACACACACACCTCTCTGAGGCCCAATCCTCAAGTTGAAGAAATTGACATACCTTCATTGAGATGATCTAGCACTGTCTGGTAAAAGACCTAATAAAAGGACATTGCCTTAAAGATCAGCTCCATTGAATTATTTCCTGCATTTACCTCTAGTCTAAATGCTGTACTTCTGTAAATAACATCTGTTCCACTGGAAAAGCAGAGTCCATTGTGCTAAAGTGCCATTCCCAAAAGCACCAGGCCTTAAACAGAAACCACAATCATAAGGACTCAAAATGTCTTCCAAATCCATTAAAGAGGACATATATTTAAAGAAATAACCTGCAGCATTTTGCTACAAGCAATAGGAGAGTAAAGCACTTCAAGTGCAAAACCACTATGTATTTCAAAGGTATAGAATTATTTCTTCAACTGAACTTCCAATTAGTTGAAAAGAGCTTGCTCTTACTTTTATCATGGCTCAGTGCAGATATGCTTCTATACATACAGCTAGCAAAATGGCTGTCAAGGTTCCTTCCCCACTCTGAACTTTAGGGTACAAATGTGGGGACCTGCACGGACACTTCTAAGCTTAATTACTAGCTTAGATCTGGTAAGTCTACCACCATCCAGAAATTTCAGTGTCTGGAGCACTTTCTGTTCCCCCAAAACTCTCCCCTCCCTGGGTGGCCTTGAGGAACTTCACCAATTCCCTGGTGAATACAGATCCAAACTCCTTGGATCTTAAAACGAGGAGAAATTAACCATCCCCCCCTTCTTCCCCCCACCAATCCCTGGTGAGTCCAGATCCAATCCCCTTGGATCTTAAAACAAGGAAAAATCAATCCGGTTCTTAAAAACAAAAGTTTAAATTTCAAGAAGACAAGTAAAATCAATCTCTGTAAAATCAGGATGGAAATACTTACACGGGTACTCGATTCATATTAGCCTAGAGAACCCCTCTAGCCTTAGGTTCAAAGTTACAGCAAACAGAGTAAAATCCTCTCAGCAAAGAAGGACATTTACAATTGAGAAAACAAAAATAAAACTAATCGCTTGCCTGGCTGCTACTTACAAATTTGAAACATTAGAGACTGATTCAGAAAGATTGGAAACCTGGACTGACATCTGGTCCCTTTAGTCTCAGAGCAAACAATCACCAAAACAAAGAGCACAAACAAAGATTCCCTCCACCAAGATTTGAAAGTAGTCGTTGTCCCTTTATTGTGTCCTCTGGTCAGTCGTCAGCCAGGTATACTGAGCTCTAACATCTTAACAGTAAAAGATGATTAACCTCAACCATCTGTTTATGACAGTGCAATCATGTCTATCAGAAGTAAATAGACTGTATCAGCCTCTTCCAAATTACAGAATAAACCTTCCTAAATGATAACCCAGGGAAACACTAAAGTTTATGTGATAAATTAAATTAATGCCAAAGCCTATTGCAACTTGTTTGAAACTAACTCATTCTGGTCGTCTACCAACTACGGGATTATTCCGATTTACATAAACTGGTTTATAAAAACAGATTGTATAAAGTCGAGTGCACGCGCCACACTAAGCACATTAATTCGTGGTGTGTGTCCATGTCCGAGGCTAGCGTCGATTCCGCAGCGTTGACACTGTGGGTCAGCTATTCGTAGCTATCCATAGTTCCCGCAGTCTCCCCTACCCTTAGAATTCTGGGTTGAGAGCAGTGGCTGATGGGCAAAAATCATTGTCGCGGGTGGTTCGTAAATGTCGTCATCTCCCTTCCTCCAGGGAAGACTAATGCAGACAATCAATTCAACGCCCTTTTTCCTGGATTGCCCTGGCGCCAGAGCCATAGCATGGCAAACATTGAGCCTGTTCAACTTTTTTGTTTTGTCTTGTTGTTGTTTTTTTGTTATAGGTCACCATATGTGTACTGCGATGCGCGGACAAGGCGATACGTCCAGCGCTCTACAACAGCAGCATCATTGCTTTGCATGATAGCAGAACGTTAACCAGTCTATCTGTAACCGTTGCTGCTGGGAGTAAATTGCAATGACGAAGAATGTTATCTGTCCTCTGTACCATCTGCTGCTATCATAAGGGGCCCTAGGCTGAGATCGGCCGGGGCGCAAAGCGAAACTGGAATGACTCCCCAGTCAATCCTCCTTTATGGTTTCTAAAAATAGAGTCAGTCCTGCCTAGATATGGGCAAGTGTACTAGAGAACCAGTGTATCAGAGAGCACAGCTGCTCTGTGGTCAGATCCTCAGAAATGAAGGCTACATGCATTCACAGGGGGTCCCCGCACAACCCCACCATTGCTTCCTCTCCCCCAACCTTCCTGGCTACCGTTGCCATGTCCCACCCATTTTGTGAAGTTATAAAGAATGCAGAATAAGAACAGATTGTTGTAGTGAGATAAAATAGGGGAGGCAGCCTCCGGGCTATGAAAGTCCAGAGAATATAAGCGTGTGGAGGAGAGAGCCCAGCATCCACTGCTATGATAGCTCCAGAATACAGAATCTTTCTTTACACATGAAAGGAGGGCTGATTGAAGCTCAGCCCCAGTGTCTATGATGAAGACAGTTACAAAGCGTTCTGTCCCATCTACTGGAGTGACAGGAATCATTCCTATTTTTACCCAGACGCCCCCCCCCCCCGGCCGGCCTACCTCAGCCAGCCAGGGGTATTAGCAGTTATCAAGCATAGAGACATCATGTTGATAAGGACGGTTACCAGTCCTACTGCACCATCTGCAACCAGGAGGGGAGAGGAGTATTTTGCGCTTCACTGCTACAGCATTGCGTCTACCAGCAGCATTCAGTAGACATAGGGTGACATTGAAAGAAGTCAAGAACGATTTCTTTCCCTTTCTTTCAACGTGGTGGTGGGGGGAGTAAATGAGAGCTATTCCTCGCACGTTGACATGTGTTTTGAACCACCGATTGGGAGCTCAGCCAAAAATGCAAATACTTTTCAGAGACTGCTGTGACGGATGTGGATAGCTGGAGTCCTCAGTACCCCTCCCTCATGAGCGTCCATTTGAGTCTCTGGCTTCCGTTATGCTTGTCACGCAGCACTGTGTAGCCTGGAGATTTTTTTCAAAGCTTTGTTTGCTTCTTTAACGGAGCTTTGATAGAACAGATTTGTTTCCCCATACAGCGATCAGATCCAGTATCTCCTGTACGGTCCATGCTGGAGCTCTTTTTGGATTTGGGACTGCATCGCCACTTGTGCTGATCAGAGCTCCACGCTGGGCAAACAGGAAATGAAAATCTAAATTTTGCAGGGCTTTTCCTGTTTACCTGGCCACAGCATCCAAGTTCAGATTGCTGTCCAGAGCGGTCACAGTGGTGCACTGTGGGATACCGCCAGGAGGCCAATACCGTCGATTTGTGGCCACACTAACCCTATCCGATATGGTAACACCGATTTTAGCGCTACTCCTCTCGTTGGGGAGGAGTACAGAAACCAATTTAAAGAGCCCTTTATATCGATATAAAGGGCCTCGTAGTGTGGACAGGTACAGCGTTAAATGGTTTAACACTGCTAAAATTGGTTTAAACACGTAGTGTAGACCAGGCCTTAGTCAATTTTCAACACGTAGCTTATGCTTGGGCTTCTTAACCTTTGGACCAGTTATTTCACACTTCAAGTTAGTTGGTTCCCTAACCAAAGGGGCAACTGTTAGCTGTATCATTTTTAAATGAAATAATAGATTTATTTTTGTGAATCACCCAAATATCAGGTGATCTTGGACTGATAAGAAACAGTCCATAGATTAAGTCATCAGATACAGACAAGTAGAGTTGTCTTATTGACGAATGTAAAGTTTCTTAGTCAAGGAGACTCCCTGAGGAGGTACTCTGTATGTGTGGGCTTAAAAACCTTCTTTTGTATTCACATACTACATGTTCTCCAATAACTGAGACCTTTATTACATGGAAGTCATTTGTTCTCTGCAGAAGAGCTGGCCAGAATTCTTTTTATTATTTTAAAGCTGTAGTATGTTTTGAATTTAGGTCACATATTTTAAGGGTATACAGTGGTCATTGCATGTTTTGCCTAATTTAAAAATTACTATGAACTTTCAGTAAGGTTTCATACTGACTTTCAAGTTACTTTGCTTGCTTAAAGCAGTGATGAACCAGATGCAAAACCAAAACCTTAGGGGGCCTAATTTGGATTATGAGTTTGGGAAAGTAAATACTCATTCTCTACACCATACCATCCTATCCTGCCAATCTGTCCCAAGCCTTTCTAACTGCTCGACAGCTGCATTCAGCAGTTGCTTCCTCTCTGCTGTCAGCACTTCCTAACTCATTCTGATCATTCCCGATTTCTACACTGATATTAGTAGATTCCATTAGTGCCTGAAATACCACATCATAAATCTGACACCAAATAGCAATTACATATCAAGTAACCTTTCAGGTTAGGGTATTTTGTGGGAAGGGTAAGATGAAATTATTTTATATGTACAGCTTTACCAGGTAGCAAATACTAGAGCAGTTCATTCAATGAAAATTCCACTCACATCCAGTACATGAATATGTAGTTGTGTATAAACAAAAAACATGAAAAATATAACCTCTTTAGGATGAAACACAGAAATCCTTAAAATCCTGTAACAATAATATTGAATGTTATTTGGTTGCCCATTGGAAGACAGGTGAACACAGTATAAAGAGCATTACTGCTGTAACAACTATGCCTTAAAGAAATTCTATATAAAGTTTTTATGTCTACTGTACATATAGCAGGTTGGTGATTAAAATGCCATTAGTTAATGTTTGCTGTATTGCTGTAGGCATACTGGCCCCAGGGTACATGAGAGAGACAAGGTAAGTGAGGTAATATCTTTTATTGGTCCACCTTCTGTTGGTGTAAGGTACAAGCTTTCAAGCTACACAGAGCTCTTCTTCAGCACTGGACTAGGTAAGGAAGAAGAGTGTCTGAGGCTATGGCTACACTAGAGAGCTGCACCGATGCAGCTGCACCACTGTAAGATCTGCATGTAGCCACTCTAAGCTGACCGGAAAGAGCACTCTCCTGTTGGCTTAATTACGCCAGCTCCAGCACGTGGCAGCAGCTAGGGGTAACATGTTGGAGGGCGTCACTTGAAGTGAAATGGGCAATTGTGGGTTAGATCATTGGTTCTCAACCATGGGTTTGGGCCCCTAAGGGGCCTTGAGCAGGTTTCAGGGGGGCCTCCAAGCTGGGCCAACATTAGGGTCACTGGGGTCCAGGGCAGAAAGCCAAAGACCCACTGCATGGGGCTGAAGCCCAGGTCCCTGAGCTCCATCACCTGGGGCTGAGGCTGAAGCCTGAGCAATGTAGCTACATGGGGGCTCCTGCTATAAGCACTGCCTTTTATATGCAGAAAACCAGTTGTTGTGGCACAGGTGAGCCATGGAGTTTTTATAGCATGTTGCAGGGGCCTCAGAAAGAAAAACGTTGAGAACCTTTCAGTTAGATTGTTCAGCATAAAGGATATGAAGTGGGCAGTTAAGGATAGCAGCCAGTGTGGAGCCATACAATCAGGTCCCTGTTAAGTCCATGGCTTTTGGTGTCTAACAGAATAATGAATTTAAGTTCCCAGGTTTGCCTTTTGAAAGTGTTGTGCAGGTGACACACCCTGTATCCCATATTCACCAGTTGTAGATGGTTATGATATATTTTGTACAAAGTATGCCTTGTGTTATTTCTCCTGAATATTATGGTCCTGTTGAAATGTGTGTTACAACACAGCATGTGAAATCATGAGATTTTGCTGTATGATTGTTACTCAGATATGTTGCAATTTTGGCTAACACCCATAAGCCATTTCCTCAGAGACAAAGAAACAATGGCACACCAGCAAAGCGCTAAAGAACCATTACCCGGTTAATCAGAAATTCATCTGCTTAATCAGAGATTCTGTAAACAGGAAATTTACAATTCGTCTGAAAGACAGTTTGGAGCTCATATACGCAATGGAACTACTACCCACATGACCCAGCAAGGATTTTTCCAGCACACAAGGTTGGGGTATAAGAAGGGAGGAAAAATGCTTTCAGCCACCTCTCCTTTTCACTTAATACCTCTCTGCTCATAACATCAATGAATACCTGGAGAAAAGACCAGACTAAAGGGAGTGGTTCCAGGATGAAAGGAAAGGAACTGAGAATTGCCTGCAGCATCTAGTGTGGTGAGAATGATGTTTGCTTCAAACCTTATTTAGTGTGGTAAAGTTTAGGAATTAGCTTGCATTTTTTTTTCTTTTTAGGTCTTTTGTAACCATTTCTGACTTTTATGCACTACCATTTATAATCACTTAAAATCTATCTTTCTCTAGCTAATAAAACCAGTGTGTTTGATTCAAGTGTCTACTCAGGTCAACAGGGCTGGTACATATTCATTACCCATTGTTGGAATGACAGACTATTTATGAGCTTGCACTGTTCAGTAGCTCACAGGATTGTACAAGATACATTTTGCGGGGGGGCAAGACTAGGACTGAGAGATATGGGTATTTAGTAATTTGATAGTCTGCTTGAGTTGGCGGTTTTGTTTGGAAAAAAATTCTTATTTGCTGCCTCAAGTTTTTAGTTATCATGGTCTTAGGGAAGGATTGGTTTGCTCTACTTTTTAAAAAGGAAGCTTTTTTCCAAGTGGGAGAAGTATACATTTTTTCATCCATCCAGAGCTTAAAAATGGTTGAATAAATTTTGTTCAGATCTTTAAAAATAACCTTAAAAATCTTCTGAGGTCAAAAGGTTAATTTTGCAGAACTTTATTTTGAAGTTAATTTTGAACTTTATGGAGAAAAATCCTGAGAAAGCAAGGATTTGTATTGCCAGAGAAGTCACATTATCTTAAACCATGCCTTGGAATTATGGTAAATAACTCACTAATCAATTCCCTCTCAGTGCAGGGTGCTCAGGCTTTGGTTCACTTCAGTCCCTCAATAGTTTAGTCTCTTAAGGGTTTCAATACTTTGATCTAATTCTGGTTGTTGGCTTGGTGTGGAGGTGTCTGGATAGTGTTTAGTTGCCTGTAATGTATAGAATGTCAGACTAGATGATCTGGTTGTCCATTCGGGCACTAAACTCTGACTCCCTAAATGATGAGTCGGGGGGTGGGAATGTTGGAGTCGCCTCATCACTAGCTTATACCATGTTTTTCATGCAGTGTAATACCTGTTAAACATTTTTGTCTACAGTTCTGAGATGAAGCCTCCAAAACAATGTGAACTTGATTCATATTCTGGGTGTAGAATATTCATCAGTTCAGTAAGTGAGGCCAAATATATGTGTACCTTACATGTCCAAAGAGACTTCTGGCAAACTCCATTGGATGCAGACAAAATTGTTTCTACCATACATCAAATATTTTATTAAATTTCATTTATTTTGCAGAGTTTGTGTAAAGAGCCAACTACCTTTTAACAGTCGATGGAGTGACATTCATACATAGTATAGTATAACCTACTGCAGCAAAACAGCAATTTATAGAACTTGCTGGCAGGAATAAGTTAAGCATCTGGATTCAGCAACTGCAGCTATTTCAAATACCAGTTTAAATGTCAGCTAGAGAGAGTCCTTCCCAGCCCTTCAAAAGACCAAACACTTGGGGACATCTGGTAGGTCCAGCAGGCGTTTTAGCAAAAATTGGCATTTGAGAGTTAAAGCAGCTGGAGAGATTGACTCTCTGGTTTGTCAAGTATCACTCAGGAGAACATCCTTGTTCATGAAAGGTCTTCAGCATGTGCCTAAAAGTTAATCATCTGCTGAAGACCTTTCCTGAACAAGGATGGAATGAACTGAAGTACCCTCCTGAATTGGGGCCTTTGATATAAATCCCTCAGGACAGGGATTTTTATGCATTTACTGGGAAGTGCCAAGTTCATCTGGCTTCTATTCCATCAACACAAAGGAACTACAAAAATGTTACAGTATTACTATATAAATATGCTCATAGCAGTATAGCTATTACCATATTGGAAGAGGAATAGACAATATTAGTGTAAGGCATTTTATACCAATATAGCTACATCCCCACTAGGAGCTGTACCAGCATAACTGTATCAGTAAATATTAAAATCACCTCCCTAGCCGAAATAGTTAGAGGTACAAAAGCTGTAGCAGGCCTTATGTGCAGTTGATGCAATTACATAACTGGGAAAAGCTAGGGGTGGAGTTAAAATGTGGTTACTGCAACAAAGGATTCTGGGAAAATAACTGGCTATAAATAACTAGATTCAGCTGAAAGCAGGGAAGTTTGAACCTGATTATCAGTGCAAGAGGAGTTCTTCTGCAGTTAGAAAGGGCTTTTAAGCAGTTGTTTTGGAGCATTGCAGCCAAAGATATCAAAGGCTATAGAATCTCTTCTATACCCAGGACCGGCGCCAGGGTTTCTCACACCCTAGGCGCACGGCCATTTCACCGCCCCGCACGCTGCTCCCGCAGCTCCAGTGGAGCTGCCGCAGCCATTTCTGCAGAAGGTCCTTTGGTCCACGGCTCCGGTGGAGCTGCCACAGCTGTGCCTGTGGGAGGTCCACCGGAACCGCGCGGGACCAGCGGACCATCCACAGGCATGCCTGCGGCAGCTCCACTGGAGACGCGGACTAATGGACTCTCCGCAGGCACGACTGCGGCAGGTCCACCGGAGCCGCCTGCCACCTCCTCTGGGAAAATGCCACCCCCTAATAATGCTGGCGCCCTAGGCGATTGCCTAAGCCGCCTAAATGCAAGCGCCGGCCCTGTCTATACCAGTGATTCAAGTGGCCTTATTGAGGTTATTTGGTTAATGTTTGTTTTTCTCTGTTCTTTCAGCACAATTAAACCAACTGAAAGTTTGCTAATTACACTTCTGGAATGAAAAGTAGGTGATGGTTGGTTTTTTTGTTTTTTTTTTGTTTTTTTCCCCCCAGAGTGTCAATGCTCTATCAGAACACAAGCCTGTCATTGGGGCACATTGTGTTTGATGTTCAGAGTAGCTTGGTTTCTCAAGACCATTTCATTTTCAATCTTGGTTTGTGCTGCAGGGAGTTCACCTTGCCCTGCAAAAACACAAGTGCTTTCTTCTGATATTTGCTAAAAAATAATTAGCAATAAAATGATGAATTACTATCAGCAACATATTGAGAGGTGAAGAATTTATGCACTACCTTCTGTCTCTGCACAATTCCGTGGCATTCTGCTTTCAGTACTAGCAGTGGCTAATTTAAAGTGATTTGTTCAAATGAATTTTTTTTCAGATTTCTTGTGACACATGAGAAAAGCAACCAGATCATTCCTTGTGCTACAGCCACTTTGTCATCATACAACTGAAGCAAACAGTCCTAATGTCAGCATAGCCACTTTAATGTAGGGTGTGCATGTGCATTTGTGCCTGTCCTTCAGTGGTGAAAAGCTTCTACTCTTCACACCTAGAACAGGAGAGAACGTTACACTGGAACATGGGTGAGTCTAGAATAGTATTGGGTTAACTTCACAAATAGCAAGGGATCTGTCTAATCCTGCTTAACAACAAATATGGCTGCAATTCGTTTTCCTTACTACCCTCTCCTTGCCTAACAGAAATCAAACCTACTTTGAGCCTTCTTAGTTTACCAAAAAAAAATTTTTTAGTCATTTGCCCAACTTTCCCTTTGCCCCATTAGTTGCTGTTTGAATTAATTTAATACGTAAGTCAGCTCTAAATCTGTTTCCACTGCAGTGTGGCAAATACTTAGCCCTGCCAAGTTACTGTCACATTTCCATTCATGCCAATGGCAGCAGTAGCAGCCACTCTCTGCATTTTATTGTTAATATAAATGCCTGGAAGTAGTGGCAAACTGTAATACTTTTGACAGACAGGTTCTGGCCATTAAACCTACTATAGTAGCCAACAGTATCCTAGCGATTTCATTGAACTAATACAGCAGAGTGATGTCAAGTTGTCAACACATTAGAAAATGCCATCTCCGTATGTAGCCATTCATCCTAATGGCAGTACCTCCCTCCTACACCATTATGCACCTTAACACAAATCATTTTATTAGGAGAATCTGGTGAAATTATCAGTTTTATTTTCGCTTGGATAGGTAATTAATATTGCTCATTAAGCCCTACACCATTATTAATTTCCTTAGATCTTTAATATGGTCACAAGAGTTTGACAACTTCTAAACATCAATGTATACTGTTGTTAAACATAATTAAACCATTCTTTCACTTAGCCAAATGTGTAAGATTAAAACAGTTGAATCCATATAGTAGAGAACTGATGGGAATACTACAAAGAATCATTCTACTGAAGACAGAAATCCTGCAGTGAAAAAATGGACTATATCATCTAGCAGATCTTTTCCATCACTAATTCCTTCACTGAATTTTTTGTTTTTCCAGGGCTAAGAGCTTGAATACAATTTTAGTTTGACACAATGGACACACAACATACAAGTACAGAATGCTTATTTAACTCTGTTCTGCCAGGACTTTTCAAGATAAAGACAGAACTTGTCAAAAGAACAGTTTTTAACAACATGCCCATTTAATCCATCTGAAAAGGAACATATCTTTGCTCTCTTACTTTGTTTTAAGTTATTCCAAATAAACATGAGAATAGAGAGGAAAAACAAAATATGTTTTCTTCACAATATCCATCTTCAGGAAATAAAATATAATGGATTTGGGTTCATACAAGTTATTCCAAAAGCTCTGTACCATTTTGTTGCAGAATTACAGTCCTAAAATTTGTCTGTTCTGTTAAGTGCTATAATTTAAATTGGGCAAATACTGAAAAAAGTCAGTGAATATTCATTTAAAATTCGAAATGTATTTCATTTGACCTTATTCTCGTCTTGTTTTAACAATATATTCTAGGAGATCAGTTCAGCAGCCGGAATTATGCTTCAATGCTCAACGTAGCCATAAGGGGAAAGTAATGACTGGTCACAATTTTTCCATCAAAACGGGGGTGGAAGAAGGAGAATGTTAAAATAAAAAACTGGATTTTCAGCTAAATGACTTTTTGCAAAAAGTGTTTGCTTTACATAGAAAATTTTGCTTTAAAAAAAAACATACAAAAATAGAATACCTAAATATCTAAGTTTTTAGTTTTAGACAGAAAATGAAATATCGGTAATGTCTATTTGGAAATATTGCCACAGAGCCTAATGAGACTTGTAGTTTGGGCACCTCATCCCCACACCTATTTTCTTCTATGAGTTGAGTTCCCCATTCAGACTACATCTCCCACGATGTACAGGACCAGGGAATCCCATGATACACCACAATAGCTTTCCAAAAGCGAAGACGATGGTGCATCATGGGATATGTAGTCTAGCCAGGAAGCTTGGCCCATAGAAGACAATGAGAGGATGAGGCACCATTTCCAAACCATAATTTGGAGTTTGGGGTATTTGTCCAGAAGTCAAAATTTCCTTTGTGCATGCTTGGCCGGGGGGGTGGCAAAATGGAGGAGCAGAGATGTGGAGATAGGGAAGAGTTTCCCAATCAACTGTAGTAAAAAGTCAGTTTCAAGTTGTAAACATGGGCAATAAATATTCTTAAATTTGGAGTTTGTTTAGTTTCAACTTCCAGCCACTAGATCTTGTTAGGTCTTTGTCTGCATGAATAAAGTCCCTTCTGTCATCAAAAATCTTCTCCCTTTGTCGGTAAGTATAGACTGATCAGTGATGCCTACAGTCTGGTTTCCAGTAAAGTTACATACCAATCAAGTGAGGAAAGAGACATACTGTGAGGCATCTCTTATCAAGACAGCTTGAATTTTAAAGGAACAATTGCAACAAATTGCTCACAGAGGAGCTACAGGCCAAAAGTTAGCCACAGAAATGTAGCTAACAATTTCAAGGGGTCAAATAATTTTTTTTTAAAGTTGCTTTGTTCATGAACAAATCAAACATAAAACAGGCAACATAAGTTTGATACTAATTATTCACCCAGTTCTAACATGACAAACACAGTCAACACATTTTTCTCTCTTACACTCATGTTGCTAAAATATGGCCAGTTGTATTGAGCAGATTTTGGGGCAGATTCCCAATTGGTGGTAATCAATTTAATTTCACTGAAGTCAATGGAGGTAGGATTTACACTAGCTGAGAAGCTGATTCAAGACTGATTTAGTACTCCAAAGGTATGTTTTTCTGTAGAGTTTGCTCTTTTAAAACTTCATAAAAAGAATATAGTCAGATGTCTAAGCGTAAGTTAAAAATTCAAATCTTGATCAGGTTTGCAAGTTAAAATAAGGCTTTAGTAGAAAATTACAACTGCAGAACATTTGTCTCTGGATCTCTCATTTTGGATGACAGCAAGGGAACTATGAAGGACAAAGTAAAATGGAACAGAAAAGAAGGAGAATTGCTGCTATTAACTACATGGAAACTGGTATCTTCATTTATTTCAATGGTAGCAACCATGCGTCTTTTCAGTTTCACTCCTTTCCATGAAAAATGCTGGGAGGTTGTTGGAAACAGGAATAGTCAGAATGTCCGCTAAAGCTGCATCATTGCATATGGCACCTTTACTTCTAAATGAGAGCATCCACACAGGGGTTAACATGTGTGAGCTGACACACATTGACTACATACTTTGAGTTGTTTGCCTGGGCCCGCTCTAACTTCCACTCCCTTCTGCCCCCATTGAATTGGGAGGCCCCTGGATGTATGATACAAATGATCCCCCATCCTGTGGAGTTTAGGATCACATTCATTCAAAGTGAAGTCATAAGTGAATTGGCAAGGCTGGCAAAGCTATGTGACCAGTTCTAATTCATATATTTTTGTTTTAACAATCTTCCAGAAATTAGGGTGGAGGGAGACTATTAATTACTTCAGTACAATACTTAAAGCTCATATAATATATTGCCTGATCCTGAACTCAATTGCTTGCACATCAATAGCTATCTTAGTCACATGGATAGCTACTCACTCTGATCTCAACCATTGGGATTTCCCCAGATCTCCTGTTTTTCAGGAAGAACTTTTTCCTTCTATGGGCAGAACTCAACAGTTGGCTAAAAAGAAGGAGAAAAAATTGGATAGTCATGATGGGAGAAATGTTTCCTTTTTTTTTAAAAGCACCAGGTATTGATTACTGTAGGAGACAGGATGCCTTGATAGATGAAACCAATACTCTGATCTGGCATGGCATGTCGATCCTCCCATCTAGAATGCCAATACAAACCATATTCATGTTTACAACACAAGCACAGTGCAACAAGAACGTATTACATTGTTTCTAATTACAATTAAAGCGACCTCTGTCCCTTCTGTTTTATAGTGCATGCTGGAAAAAGAAAAAAACAAAAAACCAGTGCACAATGTACAATGGAAGACAGCATGAGAAACACCAGACATGTGACATCCCTATGCTTCTCTCATGAGCAGGGACAGGGCCTTAGTATGCTGTGGAGAAACAGGATGGTGTTGGAAAATCTAGGGGCATCCTCTAGTAGAACAAAAATTTGAAGACATGACATTTGGGATAATCTGGTTTTAAAGGCCTCAGGTGTTACAGGCCTTGGGCCCTTTCAAACTGGGAGCTATAGCTGCAAGTACAGGAATAATTAGGAGCAATCACGTGACTTACAGAAAGCCAGGCTTCCTGCATCTTAGGCAGGAGCAGCAGACAGGAGAGACCATCAGTTAGGGAAGCATGGGTCTCTCCATAACAAGTAGAAAGTGCTGCTAAAGGAGAAGGGTGTGTGGTCTCCCTTGCAGCCATTAGAAGATGCTAAAACCTTGGGTGGTTAGTACCTAAATTTCTGACTTTTTGCTTACTCTTGTTTGGGAACTCTTATTTGAAAATAAAACCAGCTCTTAGGAGAGGGTTGGATTATATGATTGTTGGGGGATTTAGAACTTGTCTCCATGGATGAAATATACTGCTACTATTATACTGGTATAGGTATAGTATAATAGCTATAGTGGTAAAGCTCCCTGTGTGGAAAAGGACTAATTCTACTTTCCTAGCCAGCAAGTTTGGTCACCAGTTTACATGCCCCAGGGGATCTTTTGGGGGGTCTTTGAAATGAAGCAGAAGAGCTACATAGAGTTGACTTATCACTACAATGTCTCATCATGGTTGTGTATATCAGGTTCTCCTCACCTGCTACCAATGTTCGCTCTGGTTCTACACCTCTTCTCGTGACTCAGCCCTCCAACCAGGTCATGTTTAGTCCCACCCCTTCCACAGTGAACAAGAGGTCCAATACACTAAACTCAAACACAACACTTTGCCCCTACCCAGACTCCTCCTTCTACAGGCTTTTCATCTCTTTCCATTTTCTGCGGGGTTGTCATCCTGCTCTTTGATATATGATGGCTCTCAAGGTTTTCTCCTTGGAGACCTGGCTCCAAATTCAACAGTCCTCCTCACCACATCTCAGAGTATTTCCTCACCACATTTTCCAGTGGCTAATAGGGGAACCCAAGCACTCCCTCTTCTCTAGATTCCAGTCTAAGGCTTGTAGTGAGCAGCTAAGCTCTGTTCCCTTAGACTCCCACCACCACCAAGGACTCCTTCCTGTCTTTGGCCTTTCTTCAGACCCTTTCCCACAACTCCTCTCTGGGCTTTACTGTATTCTTACCTCTTTCTAGATGTTCCTGTCCATCTCTAGCAACCAGAAAGGGACTGCAGAATTCTCTGCCTGAAGCCTCTCTCTGATCTAGGCTTCACCCCTTTATGCTCACGACCCAGCTCCTCCCCTAGCTGAGCCTGGTCCACCCTCCAGATGCAATCAAGTATCTTAACTGTGCTCTTTAGCTCCTGTTAATCCTGTATATACCCTCACCCCCACCATAAGCTACTGAAGTCTTCTCTCCTCAGCTTCCAACAGATGAAGAGAGCAACCATTGCCCTGGAGAGCCACAGAGGGAAAAGGAGCTGTAGAGTGAGCTAGATTGAGCTGTAAAGCACAGGAGCAATACAGACCATAAGCCACATTCCCTACCATAGTTCTTTGGTCATGCCTATGCTAGCATTACTCAATATCAGCTAATAGACTTGAACTACTGCATTTTTAAATCTCTCTAGCAGACAGGAAACTGTATTTTCATGTGTTAGTTAGTTCCATCCTAGGGGTTCTTTCCCTTCCATTGTGCATACATGTCGTATTAGACAGGAGAGAGGGGAAATGAGCATGCTGAGTAGCCAGCCAAGGAAGGGAGAGGTGACTTATACAATAAAAGCACTTGAACTCTCACCTTTTCAAGATGCTTAAAAAAATAAGTTACAGAAACAGGTCTAGCTTTCTGTAAAGATATTTTTTAAATAAAACTGAGTTCAGTGGCAACTTTGACCAGACAGCACCCCTTTAAAAGAAAAAAAAAGTATTACTCCATTATCTAATATAGGGTATTTTCCCCCAATGCCCATCCATAAAAATAGTTTCCTTGTTCTCCTCCAAATGTGTATATGCAGCTATTAATAATCATGTGAGCCACAGAACAGTGTATAATATCCCCATCCAAGTATTTGATATTCTAAAGTGGCTTTTCATACCATAATGCATTTTTCAAGCCAAAGACTGCATAGGTCATAAAATATAGTACCCACTCAACTTAGAGGTCAATGGGTGCTTTTGTAGCCACATTTTTGGCAAATCATGTGCCATATATCCACTTTGTTCACGCTGCCAGTGATTGTCAGCTATCCCTCTGAGTGTCACTACAAGAAACTGTGACGATCAAAGATATGAACCACGCTGCTGTAAAGTTACCTTCAAGTTGCTAGCACATATCATGCTGTGCGACTGAATCAGCATTCTCTAAATGCATTATTGCTTTATATATCTCCATATCAGCTTTCTTTTAAGCAATTTTTGGATGACCATTGATTTGACACCATTTATGATAATATGCTGTTTTCAGACACAACACTGTAAAATATTATTAAAGTGTTGAACCTCTACTAGCCCTAAATATCTCTGCAACTCAATTTTTTTAAATTAAGTTTTCTTTCCTCACACGAATATAAGCTGCTATCTGATCAAATCCGACAAGGATTCTGAAGAACATTTACTCTCCTTCAACACAAATTTTATTGGCAACAAGAATTTCAGTCTTGGAAAAATAAACTATTTGCTGCTTAGTTCTTTCTTTATTTTTATGAGATATTTCTTAACTGCAGGTGTTTGGGGGGGAACTGCTTGAATTCCCTTAAATTATGTCTATTAAAAGGTTACTGGTGACAGACAACAGATTGATGCATGTAAAACAGATCTTTTATCAGATTATTAGCCCACTGTATGAGGCCACTTATCTAAATAGAATTTTTTGTTAATTTATGTACAGTATTTGAAGTACACAAAAAGAGGTAGCAGCATGAGTGACATGTAGTCCAGTGCCAATCAGCCTAAAGACAAGGTGCTTTCTTTTACAGAGCTCCAGAGGAAATTTAACAAAATTAGGAGAGGCACAGTGAACCTGTGGGAAGGTTATTGCCATTTTATTTCTTGCATTTTTTACATAAACAATGCTGACATCTTCTGGCAAGCTGCAGTTATTGAGTTCTTTCAAGTAATAACTGTTTTGGAAGCTATGCCGGATAGCAGAGCCATACTGGGAATGGCAGAACAGCAGTGTTTACGATTGCAATGTACACAAAAGGATGACTATTAAGTCTAGTGAAAATTAATAAAACAATCCCATGGAAATAATTGCTAGAACAGAGTGGCCACCGGAGTTATAATAGTTAAAAGAGAAGTGATCTACTGTATTAGGTTGAGTCCATCCCTCGTCCAGTGGAGGGTTGTTTCACTACAGCAGAATCACTATTGTTTAGTCTAGTCTGCTTTTTTAAAAAGAGGCAAATGACAGGGATTACTTTCTCTTGCAAGACTAGTCCACATTCCTGATAGATCTCATTCTTAGTTCTTAACCCTGAAAAATGACCTGCACAAAAGAAACCCCATCTCCACATGAAGTCTCATTGAAAGCAGTAGGCTTTTTCATGATCACGAGTATCCATCTGATAAGATCCCATTGCAGGATCAGGGCCTTAATTTGGCAGGGAGAGGAGGGGATGATCTAATGAGAGTCTCTCACAGCTGCAAAACAAAATCAAAGACAGTGAAAAAGATGCTTGATTGGCCTTTAATTTAAGAGTAAGAAAGAGTAATCTCAGAAAAAACAGAATGCAGATTTCCTTGTGCAGAATTACCAGAACAAAATGTAAGAAAAATAGAAGACAAAAGTGACTGCCTCCACAGAGTCATTTGGAGGTTTGGGGCCTTAAATATTAAATTACCTCTCCTCCTATGTTATTCCTTAGTTCTTTAACAGTACAGTAACTAAACTTAATGCAAGTTTCACATTGCATATGTGCAAGATCCATTTTTCAAAGAGTATTTTTCTTGCAACCCACCCAGGACAGCTATCTGAAAAACTTCAGCTATCTTGACTTATTCATGCACAAAGAAAAAGCTTTAAATGTTTTTGCAAAAGATCCTCATTTGAAGTAAGTGAATATATTTTTCCCCTTGATACTGGTGTTTAAAAAAAAAAAGTCAGCTTTGGGTTTGCATCAAAATATGGCAAATGTGAGCTGAAATGACGAATTCTTTAAAACTGTGTGAGCATGTGCAACTAGAGGCTACAATGGAAGTAAAACTCAGGCTTAATGGAGCAGAGAGTTCTTACTAGTTTCACTAAGTTCAACCATTAGCTACAATCTACTCCTGCAAATTGAGAGCAGAAGCCATTTCTGATGGAAAGATTAGGATAATAGAAGTTGCCTCCAGGTCAAGTTACCCAGACATTTCACTATACCATATCTTCTTCTAAAGCTGGATCCCCAGCATTATGGATAATGTATTTCTCTACAGTTTCCTAGTTGTTCTAATTCTGACAGCAGCATCTATAGAACACTCATCAGTTAAGCTAGCTAGCAAGCATGTAAAGGGCAGATTTTTCATTAAGCCCAAACATTTAAGTGGTGGAACAATTCTTAACATTACATCCTGCCTACAAATTCAGCTTCCATGCCTGGTACAATGCTTACTTCTCATGCTAATTATGGGAATGCTACTTATGACTGAACTACACAGTAGTTTAAGGTATTTGATCGGGCAGACCAATCCAACCTTAAATATGTAATTATGTCATTTAGGACTGAAAAATATTCTCTGTGAGTTTATTTAACTCAGTGAGTCGTGTAAATAAAACCTGGGACTTGGCAGATAGAAAAAGCTAAGCAAAATAATACTGGTGAAGACTTAACCTTATTTATTGCATTAGCCTTTCATCTTTTGAGATCAGAGTGAAAGTACCCAAAACACAAGTGGAAAAGCATATGATAGTCTGATCCCAGCTTCTGCCAGATGTTTGTACAATGCCAGCAAATGATTTGACATAATCAGAAGTTATGGTGAAAAGTGTTATGGATAAAGTGATAGGACAACATAGCTATACTCTTACAGCCCTCAATATAGCAAGGTACTTAAGCATGTCCATAACTTTAAAGCATGTGAGTATTTCTTTTGATGTCAACGGGGCTATTCATGTGCTTGAAGCAAGAGATACACCTAAGAGCCTTGCTGGAGCAAGGCCTATAAGTATCAGTTTCCACGCCACTCCATGATTTAAGCAACAGTTAAGAGAGACTATCAGAAAACCACACACAGGCTACAACTTCACTACCCGCGGCGGGTAACAATCGATTTCTCGGGGATCGATATATCGTGTCTCATCTAGACGCGCTATATCGATCCCCGAACGAGCTTCTATCGATTCCGGAACTCCACCAACCCGAACGGTGGTAGCGGAGTCCACATGGGGAGCCACGGACATCGATCCCGCGCCGTGAGGACAGTAGGTAATTCGATCTAAGATACTTTGACTTCAGCTACGTTATTCACGTAGCTGAAGTTGCGTATCTTAGATCGATTTCCCCCCGCAGTGTAAACCAGCCCACAGTATCATACATAACACCCAGTTCCACACAGCTTTGTCACTGCTGTAACGTGACTAGCTCTAAAACTCCGGGCCTAGGACAAAGAACACTGAAGTCAATGGAAAGACTTCCACTGGATCAAGTCCTCTCTATTGACTACTGTCACTGCAGGACTCGCTTTACACACAGTTCCCCTTAGCACAGGATATCTAACTTACCTCATGCTCAATGTCCAACCACATGGGGAAGTAACTTGGGCAACTGGTAATGGAGCAAAGAGTTCTGGGTTTAAATCTTGATTATATTGATATCGACAAAATTATGGCCTGTATTAAATGAATTGGTGGTCTCAGTCCACATCACATATCCCAAACCTGGCCCCAACACACACACACACACACATACAGAGGTACTAATTTGCAGATAAACCAAAGCTTAAATGGGCATAGAGACCAACTTACTCTTTCACCCTTTGAGATGGTCCCTCCAGGTCAGAGTTGACTGGTAAGATGGTAGGAGAACTTTGCTGTCTTTAAACTATTGTTTAAATTAGCAGTAGCTGTCAATCAAGCACCTTTCCCTAGCACAAAAACCCACTTTAAAATATCAGGTGCTATAATATCACAAACATCTAAAATACTCTTGGTCCATTTTTCAGAGCTAGAATAAATGTTGCATAAAGTCATCCATCACCTACAGGCCAAATCATTAAGTCAATTAAAAAAAGAACAGATTGCTGGAAGATTTATAAGTCCACATTTATTAAAAAAAAAAAGTGTGAAATTCTGAAACATTCATAACAGTGCAAGAATATGAAAGAATTAGAAACCTGTACATTAATCAGAGCAGATAAGCATCCATTTCTCTCAAAGATAAAAAGTGGAGCAGCCAACAAAACTTACAGTAGCAACAGGCACGCAAGATCAAGGTGAAAAGGAAATACCATTAAACAGTTCATAAAAACAAATCATATGGCTTTTAAGGAAATTAAGAATGAGATAATGGTCAGTTAAGAATGTTAAGGCACTTGACTTTGCCTTGACTTCTCTTAACTGGTTGTCTACCCAGCAATATCCTTAAACCAATCAGATTTATGTAAAATATGTATATTCTAATAAAACATAGT
Organism: Chelonoidis abingdonii; assembly: GCF_003597395.2. Classification (NCBI taxonomy): domain Eukaryota; kingdom Metazoa; phylum Chordata; order Testudines; family Testudinidae; genus Chelonoidis; species Chelonoidis abingdonii. Next base: position 31,036,347 of record NC_133778.1, on the reverse strand, counting down.
GTCTTAAATCAGGCACTAGATAATATCTTAGAAGCAAAAACATTTAAAAATGGCTTCTAGAGCATCACAAAGGACCTACTAGATCGTCTCATTCATTTCCTGCACATGCAGGTTTTTCTACTAGAGTATAGCTTCAGGTACTTTATCCAAGCTCCTGTTAGAAATCCTAAATGACTGGCTTCCAGTATTACCGTGGAAACAACACCAACATACAATGCTCTTTCAAAACATAACAGAATAAGTGGTCCTTGTCCCCAGAAGCTTACATCACTTCCAATAATCACCGTGGAGACTTTCCCACAGACAGATACATTACATCAGCAGGGAATATTTTCTAGTATTCAGTCTAAAACTTTTCCTCTCTTAAGTTTTGGCCCTTTACTTCTTGTTATAACTCGTTCTCTCACACAATCATTCAATTTCTGACTTGGTGCTAGCACCTTTCAAATATTTGTGTGCCATTAGATATTTACCAAGAGATATTAAATGTTACTTGCTTTTAAGTATCCAACTGTACCTCTTTTTTCTCCAGGAGTACACACTGAATTTGAGAAGGACTCTCCAGTCAATATGTTAAATGTTTAGCCACCTACAAAATTGAAAATATGTCAGAGGCTCAGGTAATAGAAGCCTGTTTTTCATAGATCTAAATATAAATAAAAGTCAGGCTGTGGAAAGTAAAAAAAAAGGCATCTTTTTACTACTACAGTTATTTTGCAAATGGTGCAAGCATTAATAGTGGGGCTTTCAGAAATGGCAACTCAAGGCAGCAGAGAGAGTATTGTTCAGCCTATTGAAAATGAGATATAGAGCCTTTAGCCCATGGGTAAGTCAAACATTGACCAAATTAGTACAGACCTAAAGTTGTTACCATTAGAAAGGCCTGCAGAAAATAAGCTACTAGTCACATACCAGTTCCCAGGAAAAAAGACATCCATTTCACAAAACCCCTGCCACATTTAGCACTAATTGCCACCTTTGTTGTCAATCACTAAGAATTCAATGACTGTGTGATCCAACAAGCTACCACTAAGGAAGCAAGGAAGTCTGAAAGAAACTAATCCAGATAAGCATTCTAATTATATCAGGCCCCTCTCCTGAACCCTACTATGAAGCCCAAAAGAAGAATTCAAGAAAAATAATCAGCAGCAGGGTACACACTGGTGTACTAGTCTCCAATCCAGGGCTCTATAGAAATAAAAATATCAGTGTTCCTTCTGTATCGAAAAGCACAAGAGCAGCCAACAGCCTGCTTGTTGTGAGCCACCATCTTAAATAATGTGAATGAGCTTGAAGAGTCTCCTAATTTATAACCTCCTGCAGCACCAAAGTCCCTCATTCAAAGAAAGGGGAAACTGCAATATCATTTTCACTTGCTTTTAATTCTTTCTGTGACATGTATGTCTTAATTTTGCATTCTCTGGTGTTGAATAGCCTTTTGCTTCCTTCTGGCTAGGGGAGGCTCGGTAGGAAAATTATTTTAATAGTATTTTAGAACAGAAAAACAAGCTTAACAGATGAATCAGGGTGAAAGCTACCCAGTTGATGGCACAGAGCGTGGAATGTAAGGCTGCTTATATTGTGGCCAGGTGCTATATATACAAACTTAGGACCAGATCTGACCTTCAGTGAAGTAAACAAAGACACTCCCATTGACATCCATGGGCATTGGATCAGGTCCCCAGTGTAAGCAGCTTGTGTTAAACTGTATAATAATTAGTGATAAGATAATACATGTACTTTTGTTTAATAGCTACTATTCTTCCTCCTAATACTTAGTAGCCACCTAGAATAAACAGAACTTTTCCTTCCCTCACTGAACCATTGTGCCTCTATCACCCAGAGTTCGATGTTACATCATGATGTGCCTGACTAATTTGGCATGGATACTGAAATACCCTCCGCGCCCCCCCCCCCCACATGGAGTCCCTCTAGTTTAGGGATAAGGCACAATGCTGGGTATTGCAGCTGTACTGCTGTCCATAATGCACCTGTTCTGCAGATAAACAAAGGACTTCAGTCTCCAGGCCAGTCATGCCTGTACCCTTCACAATCACCCAGTCAAAAATAAAATTAAAAACCCCGTCTCCCAACACTTTTAATATATTGCCAAAATATTAGAGCTAGGTACCCAGTATTAAATGTCATTTGTTTGATCCATCTACTGAATGTAAAACAATGCCTTTATAAAATCAGGGGCCAAAAAGATACCCTGGCATTAGCAGTTGTAATTAACTCTACTGACAGATACAGAAATCCACCCACTTATGCCACAGTGAATCTGCCCCATAATCTTAAATTTTTAATTTAGAAAGAATTCAAAGTATATATTATATTAAGCAGCTACAGGCCAGAGGATACACTACTGACGCTAACTCAATATTATTACATTGGTATAGTCTATATCTTTCAGAGTGAAGTTTACTGGTGTGAACGTTAGTTCAACTATATTTGTTTAACGAGTTACAGAGCTCTTCTGTTCTGTTCTTGACCTTTCTGTCTCCATCAAAAGCAGATGTGCAATCATTAATATTGCTATGCTTTTTCCATTCTGATTCTAAGGCCTATAACTGCCTCTACTTATTTATCCTTAACAAACTGAAGGTACTGTAGAAGAAAGAAGCCTGATTGATTCTGAGTTTAGATTAACTCATCAGTACTATTTGCATAAATAGCTTGCATGTTTCCTTTTAATGACAAGAAGGAAATATCACTCATTACTTCAAAGGCACATCATGCAATTATCTACATTCCATCTTTAAACTACTTATTAGCTTATTTGTTGCTCTAACCAATTAGTTTTTGTGGCTGAAGTATCACTCAACATGGAGAAAATTGGTTTCTTTGTGCTAACTAGGACATTTATATAGAAATTTCATCAAAATATTCTGTTTAGTCAAAGACACATTTTTCAGAGATTTATTGGTTCGGACCAAGTTTTCAAAGATTTTTTTTTTTTTGAGAGTGACCCAAAGCATGTTCTCATACTGTGTAGCTTGGTGATTAAGTCACTGGCCTAGGATGTAGAAGATCCTGGTGCAAATCTCTGCTCTGCCGGATTCAGTATAATTTGAGATGAAAAACTCAGCTGTATATCAGGCCAAAGTGAGCCTTGAACAAGCATCTTCTACATCTCAAGCCAGTGCTCCAAACACTAGACTACAGACACACATGCACCTTCCTAAAAGCTCTGGTTTTGATCTCAAAAATGGACATTTCCACACAATTCTATTCTTGTGGGGGAGAGAAAATAAAGTTTTGGTTTTGTTGTGGAACAAAAAATACGTTTTGAAACCTCACAAGTTGCCACAAAACAGAACTATAATCCCCTGGCTAGTTCTAATACTAACCTTGTTCTTTTTTCCCCCCTCAGTAAATATACTTTTTTTAGATTGAAATCCCTTAGGATCATGCAGCTTTCCTCTCCCCCCCTCTCCTATACACACATTATAACTAGGTGCTTAAAGAACCAGCAATCCAGTTCAGTAGGCTAAGCTGGTGGTCTGTAACAGCCAACAACTAGAACCCCATCTTGTGCTTTATCTGGTAGATAAGTCAACATTTTCTTTTCAGTCATCAGTGACTCAGAAACAAGTAATGTCATTTTTCACAGAGTGCTATTCCCCCACCCTGTTTGACTATTTGATCCCCCCTAAACAGGTTCTAACCATTGTTTTTAACATTCCAATCATGAGAATCACCCCCCCAGGTTTCAGTTACATCAACTAGATCACATGTGTTTACAAAGGATTCCTCTTGCACGAAATTAAATAATTTCTTCTCTTCATATCCTTTGCTTTCTTGATGAATTTTATTCTCCACACCAGGATGCCTTGTTAGATGAGTACTCGCTCCACCCTCCCCTTTTGCTATTAGTTTAATGCCAAACTGACTACAGTAGCCCACTTGTCCCCATGAAGATTGGTTCCCTGCTAGTGATCACTTATCTTCAACACTCCCTGATAGCAAAACTAGGAGACAGAGCAACTCTGCCTCACTTTCCCTGCTGTTTTGATGGGCCAGTTAGTGTCTAATCCAATTGTTCCTTAATGCCTTACTTAGTTAATGCTTTAATAAACCACTTGTGTGAATTTGGTAGGGGAACCTAGGCCCATTCATTTCTGTGGTCTACAGGCTAGCGACCCCACATGAAGCATGTTATACTTGTGGTGAGAGACTTTTGTAATCACTCACAGTAAGTAGCAACAATGAACTCTTTATTTGTTTCATCAGGCACAGCAAAACTAAAGATGACTACCTACTAGCAGGGAGGAAACTGAATCCTCTATTCCCTACCAGCAAATCTCTTTCTCTCTAGGCAAGGACTGATAGGTAGTAACAACAGCCCCCCAGTGAATGCATTCCCCTACATAAACTACAGTGCCCCTGTCATAAACAGATAGCTAAGGGTTAATGTTTCTTTTGCCTGTAAAGGGTTAACAAAGGGAGCCAAAAACCTGACCAGAGGACCAATCAGGAAACCAGAATTTTCAAAGCTCAGGGAGGGAAGTTTTTTGGGTGTGTGTTCTTTGTGCTGTTCTGTGCTCTCTCGGCTCTGAGAGAGGCTCTCTCTACTTTCAGGCTCTTTCTAATCTTCTGTTTCCAAGTTGTGAGTACAAAGGAAAAAGAACAATAGGCATATATTTTTTTTTGTATTTATAT
>NC_133778.1:30923055-31031660 GCF_003597395.2 Chelonoidis abingdonii | reverse complement strand
ATCAGTTGTCTTTCATCACCAGTCAGAGTCCCCGGCAAAGGTAAGCTTTGCAACTCTGACACAAGAGGATCCCCTCCCAGCTTCCTGAGAGAGACTGTAACACTGGCACAGAGATTCCTATCCCCCTGAGCCTCAACAGAAAAGATCCAACAAGTTTTAAGAAGAAAAGCTTTCATATAAAGAAAGAAAGACTAAAAATGGTCTCTGATCAAAGTTGACAATATACAGGGTCCAATTGCTTAAAAGCAATATAATGACTGGATCTCTCTGTTTTGCATTTCAAGGAATTGAAATAGGGTGATCGTCCAGGGCCATCCAGGGAGGGGAAGCCTGGGGATGAAATAAAGAGGAGACAAGGGGAGGGGGTTATTTCCCTTTGTTGTAGACTCAGGGCATCTGAGTCTTGGGGTCCCCCAGGGAATGTTTTGGGGAGTCCAGAGTGAGGCAGGCACTGATTCCTGTCTGGTGGCAGCGCTATAAGATCCAAGCTGGTAATTAAGCTTGGAGGGTTCATGCAGGCACCCACGTTTTGGGTGCTAAGGTTCAGAATTGGGACTTAAGCTTATGACAGCCCCAATACATACATAATAAAGTAGTTGGCCCTACTCTCTCTCTCACCACTTACTGTGCCTCTAGCCTACTTCCTACCATGCCTCCCTTGTAGACTATTCATCAGGAACACACCCAGTGAATTTCCCTTCCGGGAGATCCAGCTTCCTAAATAACTTCTCACAAGCAAATTCTAGGCAATAAGTTTCTTAGGACAACTCACCTCTCTATGCTTCCTTACTGACTCAGCAGACCTTCCTTTACAGGAACCACCCAGCCTAGTTATCCCCAGCTCAGCCTAATCCTTAATTATCTGCCTCCCCTCCAGGTGCCACAGAACAGGCTAACAGGGCTCACCAGTTCCCATTACCATTGTCACTGCCACTATGGGGTTTATATACTCCATCACATTCCCCTTCTCCTGAGATAGAAGCTATGATAAATAAAGCAGAGGCCTAACTCCATTTTATAGATACTCAGCAGCTACAAAATGCTTCTTAATAGCTGTTCTCTAACTGCTCTACCTGCAAAGGGTTAAAAAGTCTCACTACTGTGCATAGGTAAAAGGAAGTGATTGGCCACCTAGCTAAAAGAGCCAATGGGAAGGCTAGAATTTTTTAAAACTTGAAACAAGAATCCCCTTTTGTCTGTCTGTTCATAAGGAGAGGCAGACAGAGAGAGGCTAAGCTGTGAGAAGCTTACGCTGGGTATGAAAAATCATCAGTATTGTACCTAGAAATTACTCATCTAAAACCCCAGATATGTAAGTAGATCAGGAAATGTCTAGGAAGATGTGATTAGGTTTATCCCTTTTATTTCTTTATGGCTTGTGGATTCCTCTGTATTAACCCCAGGTGCTTTTGTTTTGCTTGTAACCTTTAAGTTGGACCTCAAGAAAGCTATTCTTAGTGCTTAATTCTTGTAGCTTTTTTTTTTTAATCTAGCAAAAGCTTAAGTTCCTAGATGTATTTTCTTCTTTTTTTATCAATAAAATTTACCTTTTTTTAAGAACAGAACTGGATTTCTGTCTTAAGAGGTTTGTGCATGTTGTTTAATTAGCTGGTGGCTACGGCTGATTTTTTTTTTTTCTTTCTTAGCTCTTCCCCAGAGGGAGGTTAAAGGGCTTGAGGATACCCCCTCACCCCCCAAGAAGAAATTCCCAAGTGCACCTTCCTGGGTTCTCAGAGGAGTTTTGCACTTTGATGGTGGCAGCCTCTACCAATCCAAGGTCAAAGAAAGCTATAACCTTGGGAGTTAAATACAAGCCTGGAGTGGCCAGTATTAATTGTTAAGAGTCCATACAGGCCCCACCTTCTGCACTTGAAGTGCCAGAGTGGGTAATCAGCCTTGACAGAAACTATCCAAACTGTACTGCTCCATCTCTCCACAAATGGACCAATGTGCCACCAAACTAAAACAGTCTACCTTATACCAGTGATCTAGCCACTGGTTCACTTCCAGAATCTTCTGCCTTCTGCTCTTCTTTGCTTGCAGGTCCAGAATAATCTCCAAGAAGATCATTTGGACATTGCTCTATTTCAGCACCCTTCTGAGTTCAAGTATCCTTCCCTACAGCGTCATTAGTAGGGCTCCATGTCTGTCATGGAAGTCACAGATTCCATGACTTTCTGCAACATCTGTGACTTCTGCAGGGCCAGGGTGGCTGAACCCAGGCCTGCCCAAGCAGCTGGCTAGGTGGCCCCATGGCTGGAGCGGCCAGTGCAGCTGGATCCAGGACTGCCTAAGCAGCAGCTGCTGTGGCTGGCCCTGGGGACTAAGCAACAGTCCCGGGGGCAGCCAGAGCTGTCAACAGCTCCTAGCACCTGGTGCTATTGGCCCTGCCTCACCCACTGCAGCAGCCCCTCCCTCTGGGGTGCCCCCCAACAGCAACCATCCCCCCACCCCCCGATTTAGTCAGGGGCATTTTCAGTAAAAGTTAAGGACAGGTCATGGGCAATAAACAAAAATTCATGACCTGTCCTTAACTTTTACTGAAAATACCCTTGACTAAATTGGGTGGGGGGGCTGGTTGCTGTTGGGGGGTGCCCCAGAGGGAGGGGCTGCTGTGGTGGGTGGGGTGTCTGGTGCTCAAAACAAACCTATATGTGTCTGCATCCAGACATGTAAAATGACACCTTGAACTCTTGCCTCTAGTGGTTATGAACTACCCCAATTCGGCCTCTCTCTCTGATTCCTTGATGGTCAGTTCCTTTCTTTCATGAATTTGAGTAGTGATGCTTCCCAAACCTGACTGTCCAGGAACACCTCTGTTTTTCTGTTAATCCATAGCATCTATATTTGCCCTTCTAATCTAATAATTTTTTTCTTCCAGCACAGCCACCAACTTGTCCTTCATACACAGGAAGTCCCTTGTGGCTTCAAGCGGGAAAGAGAACAGGGCATATTCATTGCAGGTCACAGCCACTGCTCCATCACTTGCCAGCAAAATATCAAGCATAGAACTGTACCTAGAAGCAAAATTTTGCACATACCCTCTCCAACCACCCTCCAAAATTTTCCTGTTTGGTATCCCTGTTCCCATCTCACAAGTTCACCAAGAAACTGACTTTTCCTTAGGCTGCGATAATAATTGTAATGATCTATTAAAGGAAGAAAACAAAGTTATAGCAGCCACTTTTAAACATTGTCTCCCTTTGGCTAAAATTGATTTACTTGTATTGTATTATTACATTAGTACAATCTAGCTAGGATCTACTTTATTTCCTAGTCATCAGAAAAAGCCCATAAAAACTCTAGAGACCTGCAACTTAAGTTCTGTCAAGTGACTAATTGCTCAATAGACCTCATGCAAGCTGTTATGCGCACTTTTAAACCTAAACTTAAATCTGGGTAAAAAGGAGTACCATCAAACACACTCAGTGATTTAAGTACTAACCATTTGTTTCATAGAATTTAATTCAGAAAGGCAGGTAATCTGGAGTCAGGGGAGGGTTCTCTGAGCTGCTGAGTAACATTAAACCCAAGGGAAGATCAATCCCATTTAGTTGTTAATTAATAGTTTATTATGTTTGTTAAAACTGGGACTAGGTCAGAAAGAAACCTAATATATTTTGTAGGAGCCATGTCAAAGGAAGTTGTTAAAAACACCTTGCACACACAAGCTTCCTAAATACTATATGTAAAATCAATTGAGTCACTGATTAAATGAAAGTCTGGCCACAATCATTAAAGAACAACAACGCACACTCAAACCAGCATGGAAAATAGCAAGTGCTTGCACACCTGTAACTTGCTTATGATGTTTTAATGCATGTTTTTTAACATGAAGTTTCTGTTGCTACAGGGAGCTCTTAGCCAATCAGGCCCTGATCCTGTACCACTGAAGTCAATAAGAGCTTTGCCATTGACCTCAGTGAGTGTAGGATCAAGCCTTCAGAGCATAGAAAACTACTCTCAATTTATTCCTTGTGACAGCTGAAATTCAGAAGGTTTGGCATTTTAAAACCTGACTCTCATTGGTTTTCAATACCCATATCCCCTATGAATAGATATTATTTCAGCAAAGGCTGGAGGCATATTTCTTCGAACATATGATTTATTATTATTTATTTATGCTTATTTTTAACTGGGTTGGATGTCCTTAATTATTTCTCAATAAGCCACTGCTCTGCTAAACATATGACTGAAGTTGCAATGAAATCTCCACCCTAAGGGTCCTCCCTCCTCCATCCATCTAGCTTCTCTATCCTTATATCAAATTCCATCCCACACTTTTTTAAATTAACACATAGAACGTTTCCTTGTCCCCAGCTCAATTCAATACTTCTCCGCCCTGCCTTTGGTTAGGACCAATATTGATTTGTTAACACCATTCAGTGTGACTCTTCCATGTTGTAACTTGAGATTTCTAACACTGAGAGTGATCAGCATCAGTGCTGAGCAGTTCACACCATCTTCCGAGTGCTCCAGCCCATTTGTGGCTGATTCTGGCAAGTGACATCAACACCTAGGATTGGTTTAACTGTAGTTAGTCAGTTCCATTTGTCACCCTGATTATGTTGGCATCCCCCAGACTGACAACCAGCAAATGCTTTAGGGGAAAGATGTTGACATACACACCTAAGAGTCCCATCATACTGTCTAATTTCTTTACTTTCCTCTTACCTTTGATTTTACACTGTGTGTTTTCTGGGTTATTGCTAATATTGTACAACACTCCCATACCTGTGAAGCATCCTAACAGCTGTGAAGGAGGCTTTGTAATTAACTCTTTCTTTCCAGGGTGCCACTGTAGTGTCATGCCACTAACTCACTCATTCACCCCACAGGATGGCAATAGTCCCCTCAGTCAGCACTGCAACCCTTTGATGGCAGCCACTCAACTAGCTGCATCTTAGTTTCCTCTGCACCCTTTTCTTGTCTAGCGTTGCCTCCCTTGTCCTCACATGTCCTGCACCTCTCTTCTGACGAAGTGGGTATTCACCCACGAAAGCTCACGCTCCAAAACGTCTGTTAGTCTATAAGGTGCCACAGGATTCTCTGCTTCTCTTCCTACAGTTTCCCACAGCTGCTACCTGTCTACACCTCTGAGACTCCCACCATATCCAACCCTCCTTCCTATCCCCTGTTTCCTTCTTCCAAAACCTTGCCACCCACCAAAACCAACTTCACAGATTTAATCAATTCCAAGGCCAGAAGGGACCACTGTGATCATCTGGTCTGACCTGCCGCATATCAGAGGCCATAAAACTTCCCCAGAATAATTCTCAAAACAGATCTTTTAGAAAACATCCAATTTTTGTTTTAAAATTGTCATTGATGGAGAAACCACCACTCCTCTTAGTAAGTTGTTCCAATGGTTAATTACTCTTGCTGTTAAAAATGGACTCATTATTTCCAGTCTGAATTTGTCTAGCTTCAACTTCCAGCCATTGGATCATATTATAACTTTCTCTGCTGAGTTAAGGAGACCATTATTAAATATTTGTGCCCCATGTAGGTACTTACAGGCTGTAATAAAGTCACCCCTTAACCTTCTTTTTGTTAAGCTGAATAGATTGAGTTCCTTGAGTTTATCTCTATAAGGTATGTTTTCTAATTCTTTGATCATTCTTGGGGCTCTTCTCTGAACCCTTTCCAATTTATCAATATCCTTCTTGAACTGTGGATACCAGAACTGGACACAGTACTCCAGCATCGGTCACACCACTGACAAATACAGGAGTAAAATAACCTCTCTGCCCCTACTTAAGTTTCGTCTGTTTATGCATCCGAGGATCACATCTATCCTTTTGGGCACTGCACCTCACTGGGAGCTCATTTTCAGCTAAGAATCCAATATGACATCCACCACAAGCCCCAAATCTTGTTCATAGCTACTGTTTCCCAGGATACAGTCCTACATCCTGTAAGTATGGTCTACATTATTTGGTCCTAGATGTATACATTATTAACTGTATTAAAACACATGTTATTTGCTTGTGCCCAGCTCACCATGCAATTCAAATCACTCTATATCAATGATCCGTCCTCTTCATTATTTACTACTCCCCAGATTTTTGCGTTGTCTGCAAACTTTTGCAATGATGATTTTCTGGTGGGTCATTAATAAAAATGTTGAATAGTTTAGTGCCAAGAATGGATTCTTACGGAACCACCCTCATAGAAACATACCCACTTGATGATTCCCCGTGATCAATCACATTTTAAGACCTATCAATTAGCCAGCTTTTAATCAATTTAATGTGCACGTAGTTAATTTTATATACTTCAAGATTTTTAATCAGAACATCTGTGGTACCAAGTCAAATGTCATACAGAAGTCAAAGTATATTACATCAGCACTATTACCTTTATCAACCAATCTTGTAACTGCGTCAAAATAAGATATCAAGTTAGTTTGACAGGATCTATTTTCCCAAAAGTCATCTTGATTGGCATTAATTATATTACCTTTCTTTAATTCTTTATTAATTGAGTCCTGTATCAGCCACTCCATTAGCTTGCCTGGGATCAATGTCAGATTGACAGGCCTATAATTACCCAGGTCAGCCCATTTACCCTTTTAAATGTTGGCACAACACTAGCATTCTTCCAGTCTTCTGGAACTTCCCCAGTGTTCCAAGATTTATTGAAAATCAACAGTAACAGTCCAGTGAGCTTTTAAAATTCTTGCATGCAAGTTATCCAGACCTGCTGATTTAAAAATATTTAACTTTAGCAGCTGCTGTTTAACATCCTTCTGAGATACTAGTGGAATGGAAAGAGTGATATCATAGGATATGACTACATTTTTTTTTTTGCCAAATACAGAACACAAATATTTGAACCTCTGCCTTTTCAGCATTATTATTGACAATTCTGCCATTTCCCTCTAGTAAAGGACCAAAACCATTATAATTCTTTTGGTCCTTTATATACATTAAAAGCATCCTCTTATTTTCCTTAGTTCAGCTGCCCATAGACGTTTCTTTGTGTCCCTTTATCAAGTTTTTACAATTCCAAGCTTCTTATTCATATTCACTACTATCAGCTTCCTTGTCTGCTATTTCTTTTATATATTAAGTTTATTTTATGGCCTCCAGTCTGAGAGTTCATCCAACTCCCATTTCCCAGTCTACCCAGCTCTGACCCTGCTTCCCAACTACTAAAATTGCATCCCTTAATTCCCATTGCTCTCACTCCATCAGTCCCTCTCCTATCTCCATCCTGCCACTCCAGACCCACTTTCCATCCACCCCTCCACCTCCAGACTCCAGCTTCCCTCTGCATGCTTCCTACCAGCCACCTGCCTCCTTCCAGTCAGCCAACCACCTTGTTTAATACCTAAATGGACTTTCAAGTGAGACTTCCGTCTTAGGTAAATAAATTCTGGAAGGGAAGGGCTCACGAAGCAGTCATCTACAATTAGAGCTGGGGGGAATTGGATTTTCCATTCCAGGAAAATTTTTGAGATTTTGAAATTATTTTTCCCATCCCAATTTGGGGTGATGTCTAGATTTTTCAAAATGTTTGAAATTTAACAATCTCTGTTCCCCATGTACACACACTAAAATGCGAATTAGTTGAAATGTTTCATTTTGATAATTTTGAAACATTTCATTTTGATTTCAGCCTTTTCAAGTTTTAATTTTTTAAACTATAAATGACATTAAATTTCTAAACAATACTATCTTTGACTGAAAAATCAAGCTTTTAATTTAGAACAGATTGAAAAAGGATGTTTTGGCAATTTCAAAACTTTTTTCCAAAGTTTTTAAGCAGGAAATTTTCCATGAAAAAGTTACAGTTCGATAAATCAACATTTTTCAACAGAGAAACATTTAATTTTAAAGTTCCCAACCAAGTCTGTCTACAATACATACTGTAATATACATACACTGTGTATATATTGTACAATACTGTCAAAAGGTGGCCACCTGCAGTGTGCCCCCTCATGGCATCAGGGTAACCCTCCAATCAGCTCCCCACCTCACTTTCCCTCTTCCAGGCACTCACAGTTCTCCTCCGTCTAGGGGCTAATCACCTGCCAACAATCTCCACCGTATGTGATAGGGCCCCTCTACTAGGAAAGCTCTCTGGTGGCAGGCCACAGCACAACTAGTGCACCAGCTTCAGTTTCCTTCTTCTGGAATCTCCAGGAACTCCTTGCAAACTCCCCAAAGATAAATAGTTTTTGTGGGTTTAATTTATTACAAAGGTCCCACAATTATAATCCAGATTTTGCAACACAGTCCAAATAGTACATTCACACTTTCAATTTTCAACAGCCCATCAACATACCAAGTACAGCTCCTGCATCTCTCACATAACTCACCCACTAGGTACAGCTCTGGCATTGCTCCCCACACCTCACTCCAGCGGGCATTCTTCTCCACCCTGTTTCATTCTCAGACCTGGTTCCAGCTCTAACACAAAGACATCAATGTGCTCATCCGTTGATCATTCCTAGCCTTTAGCCCTCTCTCACCCTCCAACTTCCACTCACCAGCTCAGAGAACTATCAGGCATCTCCCTCCGCTGATCTCAGCCTTCTCCTGCCCTCTCCGGCCTAGGGAAGTTTGTAAGTGTCCCTTTCCTGTAACTGCCTTCTGCTGTCACTGCTTCTGCCCTGGCTCCATTGCTCACTAGGGAATTCTCACTGCTACCTCCGTCAGGGGCATTTGCTCCCTGAAGTTCTCAGCCTAGCCCTGCTCATCTTCTGACTTTGGCTTTCTGGACTCCAGCTTGGTTGAGTGACAGATATGACAATGTCCTGCAATATCCTGGACAAACCTTAGTGAATTAAGTTTAACCTTGTTGAATTAAGTTTAAGAATCTTAGGCATTCAATGTATTAAGGCATATGTTTATCAGGGCCGGCTCCAGGCACCAGCCCAGCAAGCAGGTGCTTGGGGCGGCCAATGGAGAAGGGTGGCGAAGGACCAGCGGCCAAATTTCCGCCAAAGATCGAAGCGTCAGCGGTACAGTTGATTGCGATCACGGCTTTATTTATTTTTTTTCTCCTGTTTTGGGTGGCAAAAGCCCTGGAGCCGGACCTGATGTTTATGTACTACTGTGGGATTGTGTGTGATGTCTTTTAAGGGGGTTGCAAATGCACTTACTCCCATTATGCAAGAGCTCAGCCTTCTGAAGCTGTACCTTTCGGGGGAAACCCCTGTCTGACAGATTACCTGTTCATGGGCTCTTATAAGGAGGGACTCACTGATTCATGAGTGTGCTCATTGTGAGCTGAAGCTGTGATGAACTTGTGACCACAGGAAAAACCCCTGTATGAGGTTTGAAGGGCTAATCACAAACCGGAGCCCTTCTCAGAGTGAAGAGGTGGTCTCTGGTAAGCTTCTTAGCATGCACATAGGTGCTTTTATGGTTTTTAATACCTTTGCTCTGAAATGTTTTTACCTTAACAATACAGGCGCTTGTTTAGAAGGAGCGGAGTGGTAATTTAATTATGGCAATTACACTGTCTAATGTCTCTGGGGAGACAAGCAAAGCAGGCCTGCTTAGGCAGTCCAACTTCTCTGGGGAGATCACGGTATGGGCAAGGAGCTGTGCAGTCAGATGCATATCTCTGCCCAAGAGAGGTGTCAGCTGAGAGCTGGGAGCTTAGGGTGGGTGCTTTGGCTGGATTATAGAGGGGGAATATAGGTGCAGTTGCCATGAACTGGGACTGGCTGATTGGATGGTTACTTACTTACTGGGTTCTGAACACTCTCTTGCCTTTAAGCTGTCTTCCAGGGACAGCCCCATTCTCCTCATTGCATCAGACTAGCATACACCTAGACTAGAACAGAAGAGCGGGGCCCAGTTTCATTTAAAGAGCCAGCTACCCTGTTACAAATACATGTTAATATGCATTCTCTACATGTACCATAACATACATCGTTTGTGCATATGTTGTACAATACATACTATAATATGTACATATATAAAAATATTTACTGTATATGTTTTTCAACTCTGGTGCATATAATTTTTTTACTGGCATGAATCTCAGATGCTCAGATCTTCTCTTACTGTATATCAAACTTAAATAATATATGGAAGTGGCAGGTGGGGACTGATAATTAGATTTAATTCATTTAATTATTTCTATGGAGAGAGAAGGGTGAAAAAACCTTTTGTATTATTTTTGATAGGGCTGTTTGTGTTCAGGTAGCCTCCTCCTGAAAAGTAATTCTAATGTGTGCCATCTGTTGTCTTACTATAAAACAAGTGACTGGAAGCAGAGAAGGCCTTTACCTTACATGTTGGCTATGCCATTTAGAATTGTTTCTCTTATTGATTTAACTTTTAGAGTCATACAACCAGAAGATCATTATTAAAGTCAGAGTTGTAAGATTCATGGATCCACCATCGCCCATGCCAGTCTGTAAAGCTGTACATTTTACAGTGGTTTTCATATTTCAGTTTTATCTTCTCTACATTTTCCCATATAGAAAGTAGCTGTTTCGGCCTCCATTATGTGTGTCTTCAGTGCACTTCTTTCAGAATGTGATCTAAACATTTGTTTTCACTCAGAATCTGCTGCAGGCAAAGTTGCTAGTCAGTAGCTTCCTTAAAATTGGTTGCAGATTTATCTTTATTTGCCCTGTCTATGTGCTAAATAAAATAAAATTCATAGTATTGGCTCTAATAGTGTGTGAGGTTTACATCATTTTCATTATGAAAGAACAACACTACTCACTCCACTGCAGCACTTGCCACCTAACCACAGCATTATTTTCAGTTTTTTCATTTGGTTACAGCAAGAACTCCCCCTGCTGATGTAATCAATTACTACACCTCTAAGATCATCATAAATATGGGCCTGAGCTAAAAAAATTCAGATCTGGCCAGGGCCGGGTATAGCCATTTCGCTGCCCCAAGCACGGCGGCACACCGTAGGGGGCGCTCTGCTGCTCGCCGGTCCCGTGGCTTCGGTGGACCTCCCGCAGGCGTCCCTGCGGAGGGTCCGCTGGTCCCGCGGCTCCGGTGGACCTCCTGCAGGCATGCCTGCGAATGCTCCACTGGAGCCTCAGGACCAGCAGACCCTCCGCAGGGACGCCTGCGGGATGTCCACCGGAGCCGCCTGTCACCCTCCCGGCAACCAGCAGAGCGCCCTCTGCAGCATGCCGCCCCAAGCACGCGCTTGGCTCGCTGGGGCCTGGAGCCGGCCCTGGATCTGGGTCCAGGCTTCAAGTGGGTAGGAAGCTCAGCTTCTGGCTCATGACTTATTTCATTATAATTAATTATTAACAATAAGCTGTCATATTGGTACACCAATCCCATACGCCGCTGGCTGCTTTTAAAGTTCGTTTAAAAACACACAAGAATGAACTGTATGTAACTGGCTGGCAGGCAGACAATCCCCAGGTTAATCACCAACCACCAGCATGATTTAAAAGAAGTCAGAAGCGCTGGACATGAGTTACCTCCACTCCCAACCCTCCAAAAGCCTAAGGTCTTTTAAATAGATGGGCCTGGCACTATGCCTTGAAAGTCATTAAATGTGGAGCCTAGCACACTCTGGCGGGCCGGGTCAGGCCAGGTCCTAGGAACAGCTGATGTTATGGCACCAGGCAGTGTACAGTCTGAAACATGGAGATCTAGGTAGCTTTTCTGAGTTCAGCAGCTTCATTAGTATTTGTATAACCTAGTTGCCCCGGCCATAGATCAGGACCCCATTGTGCTAGGCACTGCACAAACACAGAACAAAAAGACAGTCCAAGTCCTAATTAAAGTATAAAAAGACAAGAAACAGAAGATGGATACGCACAGATGGACAGGGGGAGTGTAAGGAAACAATGTGACAATATTGGTCTGAATAATAGTCAGTACACAGCAGCCTAACTGTAGTCAAGCTTCTCATAGGCATCATGCCAAAGGAGAGTTTAAAGGTTAATAAGGTAGCTTTGCGGATGTCTATGGGGAGCTACTACCAAATGTGAGGGGCAGCATGAGAGCAAGCACAAAGGCACAAATTTAACAAAAGAGTGATGGAGGTTGGCATCATGGGCCGATTAGAGGTGGGAATCAACCTCTCTGTAGTGAATGAGAGAAAATAAGTAGAGTGGAGATAGGTCATAAAGGGCCTTGGAAAGTGAAGACAAGTAGCTTATGTCTGATGCAACAGAGAAAGGGGGGCCAGCGGAGAGATCCACTATGCCATTCCATATCCCTCCCACCAAAGCCATGGAAAGGAAGATGGGTCCCAGGGCCCATGAAGCTGGAGAAGAGATGGGCACTGGAACCCAGGTGTGACGGGTTAAATCACAGAAACCCCCTTGGGAGCTGCCACCTGATGTGCCAAGATTACTTCTACCATTGCTTTCCCTGCCAGCTCAGGACTCCAGCACCCTGTCTTGCTGAGCCAGACAAGCCCCTCTGCTCCAACACAGACCCAGGTCTGAATTACTTGCCCCAAAGCTGCAGGTTTGCCTGAAAGCAGCTAACAGAGGTGTTCCTGTCTTTAACACCCAGATGCCCAACTCCCAATGGGGTCTAAACCCAAATAAATCTGTTTTACCCTGTATAAAGCTTATACAGGGTAAACTCATAAATTGTTCGTCCTCTATAATACTGATAGAGAGATATGCACATACTCTGGGTCAATAAATAAGTAAAAAGTGATTTTATTAAATACAGAAAGTAGGATTTAAGTGGTTCCAAGTAGTAACAGACAGAACAAAGTAAGTCACCAAGCAAACTAAAATAAAATGCGCAAATCTATGTCTAATCAAACTGAATACAGATAAGATCCTCACCAGTTCCAGAATGCTCCCTTTTACAGACTAATCTCCTTTTAGCCTGAGTCCAGCAATCACTCACACACCTTGCAGTCACTGTCCTTTATTCCAGTTTCTTTCAAGTATCCTAGGGGGTGGAGAGGCTCCCTCTTTAGCCAGCTGAAGACCAAATGGAGGGGTCTTCCAGGGATTTAAATAGACTTTCTCTTGTGGATGGAGACCCCCTCCTCACTCTTATGCAAAGTCCAGCTCCAAATTGGAGTTCTGGAGTCACCTGGGTAAATCACATGTCCATGCATGACTCACAGTCTTTACAGGCACAAGCCATTGTCCACATGGTATCTTGTATGTCACCAGGAAGACTTCTTATGTGCATTGGAGCATTCCAAGATGCATTGTTCCCCAAGAGCTTCCTGATGGGGTACTTAACCTTGTGAATTCCTTCCTAAAAAAGCTGACCATACGCCTCACAAAGCTTACTTAGAAATCAAGCAAGTATACAGCCAATATTCTTAACCTCAAATACAAAATGATATATGTGTACAAATAGGATGATTAGATATAGTAGACCATAACCTTTACAGAGATATATTACATGATACAGGCAGCACAAAACATATTCCAGTTATGTCATATTCCCATAAAGCATTATGGGGTACAGCATCACACCAGGTACTTGGGAACCCAATATTTTCCCTATTATTTATTTAATCTTCTAAAGATGAGTGGTTGTTTGGGCAAATCACAGCAATTTTTAAATTCAGATTCCATAACCCTAGTAAATGTTACTATATTTAAAATAGCTAATGTATTCAACCTTCACTTTCTTACAACGAAATATTTCAAAACTTTCTCCAATTTTTATTGCAATTTAATTTCCTTTGTTTGGAGTAATCTTAAATGACTAGATTTCTGCTTCACTCTCTAGGTTCCTTCTTGCTTGTAGCTGGCTTCTTTCATACTTGATATATTGCACAAAGACAAAGTCTGCATCCTTAATTTGCAAGTTGCACACAAACTTTAAAGAGGTTAGTCACCCCATGGCACTACTGGATGTCGTAATTTGCCCTCTTCATATCTGCTTCCTCCTTCAACACCTTCCCCCTAGGCAGGGAAATTATGTAAGTACCCTTCAGAGAAATGAGCCGAAATCACAAACACTTCATGGGAGGAAGTTTGAACATCTTACACTGTTCTTTTCAAGTTTCATTAATGTCAATTTATAAAATTCAGCACATGCCTCACTTCATCTCTTCTGTAGGCAAAAAAACAAAGGGCCAGATTTTTAGCAGGAGTAAATCAGCATAACTTCCCTGCCTTGGATAGAACTCCACCAATTTATAGCTTCAGAGGAGCAGACCCATAAACATTATTTTTAAAATACAGCAAATGGCAAAGCGCAAAACACACTTCGTAGTGAATTTTGACTTGGTTGCTCTTAAGGAGCCCTATTTTCCCCTTATATTATAAATAACTTTGATGTTTACACAGTGTAAATACCATTTATAATGGGTATAGGAAGGTACAGAATGAAGAAGTGTTGGAGTCACCCTGAATACCACAGAAGCCAATGGAAGTTATTTACATCCTGCAAAGAGAGATAAGAACCCAAATAAGCTGAGCCAAGTTTGCCTTTGGACTAGATAGTGCGGTCTGTCCTGCGGAAAGGGCAGCATATAGCAGTTCTACCCCCACAGCAGAGACTGAATTATGTCTCTCAGACCCTTTTCCAAATGCTGTTAACTTCCAGGCTATGGACTGGCAGCACAATTGTTCTGCAAACACTACTCTGGCATCAGAATGACAGCAATGCGTGCAGCCCGTCCCCTCGCCCTCCAAGAGTGCATTGGCAGGCTGCTCTGTACAGCAGTAGATCCATACATCCTACTCCTGTGCTACCAACTCCATGGTGCTATGATAAATGCCCCAGCTCCTAGAGTTGTAGAATTATGGGAGGAGCTCAGCTTTCATTTCTAAAATGTACCTTTCTAACCCTTATTACTGCGGAGAAAAGCTGGAAAATTTGAACCCTGCAGGCTTAAAAATGAGAAGGCAAATAAAGACCTCAAATGTATTATTTTTAACAATTTCATTATGTTTAAGCCAATCATCTTGTGATATGGGGGTGGAGGGAGCTGACTTGTGATTTTTTAAGTGTTACAGCTGGGCACTGCTATTGCTTTTCCCACCCCACTTCCTGTCCTGATCTCATGATCTACTGCATGCAGCTGGGCATATAGACCATTTCCTGGCCTCTATACCTAGTTCTATTGTGTCTATGACCCTTTGTGACCTTGGCTGTGAATGAAGTGGCAGAATTAAGAAAACTATATTGAGCACACTGCAAGACATCTACAAGAATTGTATAGTCTGTGAAATGCTACAGAACCCTGACATTTACAGTTACAGGGAGGTGCTGAAATTATATAGCCATTTAAAATAAATTACCCCAAAGGAAATCTTTTTAGTTTCTCTCTATAATAGCCAGATTCCTCTGGGAATTCTTTTTTTGTCATCTCTATTCTGTTTAGGAGTAGCTATAGTTCTACCACAGGTTTCCATTCAATGCAGAGCATTCTAGTAGCAAGAAAAAAATTTTAGCAGATATTTAAACTATCAAAACCCAGTCTCTTTTCTTCCAGCATAACACTCACTCCTTTCAAGTGCATATAATACATCTTGTGCTGCTCAGAGTTTTTGCTTTATTTTTCAGCCCTAATGGCAAAATTCAAATTGACTGATGCTTTTAAAAACCTTTAACCAAGTAAAGAGATCAAGATTTCTCTACAAAGAAAAGGACAATAGCTCCAATGCCATATATTATTTCTTAGTGAACAGAACAATGGAAATAATTTCTGGATTAGGTTTACTGGATAGTTACAAAAGCACTTGGTGATCCCTGAAGATTGGGGTATAGGTTTAGCTGCAGTCAATGGGTCAGTAATTCAGTTTGCTTTCAGAGATAATAAAGTCAGTCACAGTAGAAATGGAGGAACTGAAAGATGCAGAAAGTACAGAGACAGCATTGCTGTTAAGTATGAAATGGTGATTAAGAAGATTGTAAATGGCAGTACTATATCCCTAATGTATGCATCTATGTATAGTAAGGTATGTTTTACTGGCTGCTTTAAAGGGGCTTTTTAAAGTGAACATCTGTTTTGAAAAGACAATAAAAGAGCAAAAAAGGTAGTGAGGGACACTTGATGGTAATAAAGGGCCAGCCCATGCCCTCTGATCCACAGTCCCACTGAAGTCAAGAGGAGCTGACTGTACACATCCAAAGGCAGAATCTAGCTCCAAATTTTGGAGATGTATGAAATAATTCTTAGGTTGTCTAGAAGTCAGCAAGCTCTCACAGGTGCACAGAATTCAATGAATTTTGGGGGAGTGTTAGATTCAGATGCCAAACCACTACACTTTGGGGGTTAGGAAACACTAGGAATATTGAGAATAAAATTATCAAAACACTAACAAGGAAATTATGCAGATTACTGCACCCAAAGTGCAGCAAAAATATACGTTCTAACATAATATAGCTATATGTATCCATTGTCCAACTCAGTTCCCATTAAAGTTAATGGAAAGACGAGCTCAGTGGGAATTAGATCATTCTACTATCCAACTCAAAAATATCCCATAAAAGTCCTTCTGGCGTGATCGCCAGTTCTGAAATTATGCGAAGCTATACCATTGTAACATCCCATACCGTTAACTGATGACTGTTTAAAGAATAGTATTTGGGACAGATTCTTTGTTGATGTAGAGATTGGCATAGCTGTATTGATTCCAATGGAACTGATTCAGTTCACAGCAACAGAGTATGTATGAAATGGAAAATGTACCTCTTTCTTCCAGGTTTTAGGGCCTGATCCAAAGCCCACTGAATTCAATAGAGATCCTTCCACTGACTTCAGGGTAATTTAGATTAGGGCCTTAATGATAATATTACTTGTTTCTATTGCATTAGTAACAATCATTTGTGATTATTGTACACTGTGCCACAAGCATGCCTGGTGTGACTACTGATTTTAATGAAGTAAAAGACAAAAATTTGGCCCATCTTGTCTTATTGTCACTTAAAATAAACCCCACTATGCTGTAAAAAAAAAAAAAAAAAAAAGTTGACATTTTTCTTTAGAAGCAAAATAAAATTTCCCAGATGTCACTGTTTATTGAATATATTATTTCCACCTCTTGCAGTAGTGGACATCAGTTTTGGTAAAGAACAGAAAAGGAAGATTAACAAGATACACACATGCTTCAAAGTAGCTTCGTGTGTGCAGATATGACAGCTTGGAAATTATAATGCAGCAGCAACAGAAAAAGATGCTGGAAAGCATGTGAATGCCTGTATATAGCAATTACAGAGGTTCAAGAGGAAGTGTTATAATTGTCATCTCACAGTTTCCATTTATTACATGTATATTGCTGTTGTTTCACCCAATTACATATAGATATGAATAGGCTCACCTTTCAAGTGTCCTTTGTTAGGGACATAATCTTACATGGTGCTGAATGCCTCTTACAAAGCATTGAGCATCCTCAGCTCCCATTGAGTGCATTGCTGGATCAGACGTTAAAAAAATATGCCTCACATAAAAGCACCTTTAATTTCTTATTCACTCCTAAAATTCTGGCATTTGCCATCCTGCCAGCTAAGTGATTGCTTAGCATATATATTCAACAAAGAGTCAAATTCTCTTGTCTATAACTCCTAATAAAACCCCATGTACTAGGACCCAATGTTCATTTTCTTGACATGAAGAGCTAAGCAGCTTTTCAGTAACTAGAGTAGTCTTACTGGCTGTATTGTATTAGTAGGAGAAGTACACAGACACATTTGTGATCAGTGAAGAAGAGGGGAACTGCAGCGTAAGTTTGGTCTCACACCATTGATATTTTTCAGGAGCTGCATGGGAATGGTGAGCAAAAAGACTAAAATGCACTGTACCTCAAACATTTCAGACAAAATATTTAAAATAGCACAGTGTTGGCCTATCAGAGCTAAATTGATCTGAAAACAAACTGTAAAGGCCTATTACTCCTTCACGAGGCATTAAGCTTACAGTAGGTTAGTTTATATGTAGGGCCAAATTCTGACTTCTGTTACACTAGTGTAAATCCAGAGTAACACCAATGACTTCATGGGATTCCTTCAGATTTACATCAGTGGGAGATCAGAATACAATGCTACAGAATGGATAAATATAGGAGCTTGGTCCTGAAGCGCAGGAGAAACGGGCACACCTGCTGAATCGTGCAGACATGGCCATGGAATGCACTGGTTACAAGAGGTAGGTCAAAGTGTGCCATCCTCAGCATACTGATTCAGCCATTTTGGCCACCGCCCTTTTACCAAGGTGCAGGGTACCCAAGAGTTGTCATATTGGAAGGGACATCGATGGAATTGTTTGTCTTGGATTAGTGCTGAGCCTTCATCACAGCATGGAAAGGAGCTGTCAGCCATTTCCAGCTGTCATTGGTATTCCTGCAAGGACAAGCACAAGCAAAAAAGACAGCCCTTTGAGACTTCCTCATGCAGGATCCTCACAGACCCATACAACTGCTGCAACTCATGGGCCAGCTCTCTCTCCACGTACAGCAGTTAGATGAGAGAGGGGAAAAAACACCCATCATCTGATCAAATCTCTCTCACAAGCAACTGGCAGGAAGAAAGAAGTCTAATTCCTGAAATTTTCTTTCCCTGGCAGCTTAGGGGTCTTGCAAATCATAAAACCAGCCCTGAAATAACTGATAATTTATGTGGTGAATTGAAAACTGTAAAAACTACAAGCTGTCGCTTTAATGTGTAAGGTGTTTCTTGGTCCTGTTCGCAGGCTAGGGGCTCTGTAGGGAAGCAAGCAATCAGTCAATCAGTCTTCAGTGAGCCAGCATAGAGCAAGATGGGGTAAATTGTGCCTTTCTGTTTTAGGGAGCAGCCCACTTTGTCTCTCTCTTTGTGGGGGTTGTGTGTGTTATTGTTATGAATACTGAGAAATAAAATAGTGTTACATCGTAGTCTTTCAGCAAGAGTATTTTATGTTTTTAATCTAACTTCTCTGTGTGTATACTGTGAACATTATAGTTTGAAGCAACAGTGACAGTCTTACTTCCTATATTTTAATCTGACTCTTTCGCTAAACAAATTTTATTAGCAGAAATAGTGAAGTGACAAGCTTTGGTAACTATTCATTTTGAATGCTGGTCCTGTTTGCAATAGCCAGATTCTATAAGAAAATAACTTAGTGGATGTCAGATGAGGGGAATAAATACAGTTTTTTTAATATATCCATGATAATATTTATATAATATTGTGTGAAAAAGTAATACCCCATAGACATAATACAGATTGAACTATCTCCACTATTCTCTCCTTTATTTACGGTGGCAATGTTGTTGGAAGCAGTACAACAGCAGGAAGTAGACATGTCCAAATTATATCTCTCTCCAGGCAGCTGAGAACACAACCATCAGCTTCCAGAGTAAACTTCATTTTGGAATCATTTCATGCAAAGACTGCCACAAGAAACTGTCACAGCTATGCTGAGAAGAAAGCAAATACATCTCTCCTGGTGTACATTGTGCTAGGATAGAGATAACAGACAAATTAAAGGATGCAACTACAATAGTTAACATCCAAATGTCATATTATGCTTTGCTTTCATTTTTTATCTGTTATGATAAAAGCCCCTCCAGGGGCAAAAATTTTTAACCATGCCTTTGACTGTATGCAGTTTCCAAATTACCTGAAATAAATGCTCTGTCTCTAACAGGCTTTAATACTCCCACAGCAGGTCAGAAATCATCCTTGTATGGGTTGGAATTTCAAGAAGACACTGCCAGTGAAAAATATGAACAAGGAAACTACAGATGAAAGAAAGACAAGGCAGGGATGGCACAAGGAACTGGGAATGAGCAAACCAATTAATATACAAGATTAACTAAGTGGAAACTTTTCCCATACCTTAGCCCAGCGGTTCTCAAACTGTTGGTAGGAATCCCAAAGTGGGTCGTGACTCATTTTAATGAGGTCACCACGACTAGCATTAGACTTGCTGGAGCTCAGGGCCAAAGGCTGAGCCCATCTCCCTGGGCTGAAGCCAAAGCCTGGCCAAAGCCCAAGGGCTTCAGCCCTGAGCAGGGGGGCTCAGGCTTCAGCTTCAGCCCTGGGTGGTGGGGCTCAGGTTACAGGTCCCCTTGCCCTGCACTGAAGCTACTGGATTTTGACTTTGGCCCCCCATTAAGGGGAGGTGGGACTCGGGCTTCAGCTTTGCCCTCCCCACTGCCGTGGGTGGCAGGGCTCGGGTGGGCTCAGGCTTCAGTCCCCCCTCCTGAGGTCATGTAGTAATTTTTGTTGTCAGAAGGGGGTTGTGGTGAAATGAAGTCTGAGAACCCCTGACTTAGCCATAGCATTTCTGAGGTTCAGGAATGTTTTCTGAAATCCCTCCATGTTCTGCTCCCTCTCCCTCCCTTCCACCCTGCACCGCGCAATACTTACTTCTTGTGCAGGTCATCTTCAGGACCAGCCAGGCAGCCTCCACACACAGAGGGGTTAGGGTGGCCCAACGCAAGCCTTGTACTGCAATGTGGCCTTCAGGGGTTTCAGAAGCACGTGGTGAGGTATGGTTACCTCAGAAACCACAGAATCCAATTCAGCTGTACGTCAGCAGTTGAAGTAGAATCCTCCACTGGACCACTGCCACTGTTGTTTACCACCACAGGAGCAGGGGGAGGGGGGAAGAGGAGAGTGTCTAGGTTCTCACCCTACCTCCACCTTGTCCCAAGCCTAAAGAATAAGTTTAGTATCCATAGAAGTGATTCTCCATGGCATTCTCCTCTCTGTGGCCACGCTCCCTTCTTTGAGGGGAGAACTACTTTTATTTTTCCCTCTCTGTCTCCTCATTCTTACTCTGCCACCCTGGCAAAGAAGACTCAATTTACCACTTAGGATGGGAATAGAATCCAGGCAGCATAGCCTGTATTCTTGTGCTTCCTGACAAAACATGGAGTGAAAAACTGGGTCTGATTTTCAAAAAGGGGGGGATCGTTTCATGGCTACTAGTGGTTTGTGCAATACTCGGGCCAAATCTAGCCCTTCTTTTCAGAAAGCACCTTCCCAGACTTTATCTTAAAAAATGGTAGGGAAGTATCTAAAATAAACTCAGCTATTCTGGTTCTAGGGGAAAGGAGAGAGAAAGAGATTGGGGTTTAATGATTAAAAAGGCTTTAGATATATAAAAACAATTATCTCTGTCCTTTGAACATGTCCCTGCAGTGTTGGAAATCCAAATGCAACAATGTGGCCAAGGTATGTGAACCAGCAAATGAAACTGACTAGAAATAGAAAACCAGATCCTCAGCTGGTGTACAACAGAGAAGCTCCATTGACCATTACACAAGACACAGATCTGGCCCAGAAAGTGAAACCATTTCACTTAGTTTTAGTGTCCAAGCTGAAGAACAAGCAAAATAGGAAATCAGCAGCAAAAATGGAGACAAATCAATTAGATTTTGAAAAGAATTTCTGTTGTAGTCACCAGATTTTTTTTCAACGTGTGATTTATATCTTGACAGTTTCCCTTTAAATATTATATTGTAGTATCGTTTTTTAAATGGCCTAGATTTCCATGTAATCATGTTTTTAAAAGTCAATTATTTTGCTGCAGGTTTAATTTAATCAAACCCATTTTAAGAAGGTTGAAAACAAGAACACCATTCCACTTTTGATCAGCTGTTTACAGTGAAATATCACAAGAAAAAGAGAAGCCCAGTCTATAAATAGTTATTGCATCTTGATTTTTTTTTAGTGTAGCATGCTTGGTGTATTTCCCAGTAGACAACTTAATGAAAATCCAAGCATGGTTAATTGTTTAAAACCCTTTTTAAGTTGCAGAGCCACATTTTAATTAGAAGAAATATAGGAACAACATGCCACAGAAACCTCCTTTCAGGTAGATGACTAAAATAGTTCAAAGTTTTTACATTTTAGAACTATTTTTTGTTATTCTTGTTTACTGTTCTTCATCAAAAATTGCACTTGTTCTATAATTCCAAATAGCCTGAAGATGGTAAAAATGCTTGATCTGATGCTTAAAAAGTGATTTAATGATTGGCAGACAGGATCAGGGTCTGATAGTATTTCAATATCTCACAGTAACTGTAAGTGTATTGAACCATTTATAACTGACAGTACTCCAGCTCTGTAAATTGTACAGTCACATTCTATTTTTTTTTAAACAGCATATGTGAAGAATTAATTGTTCATTAGCATTTTGCCAATCTTTCTAATCAACACATCTACTTTTATATCCAAGGCCGATAACATTCACTGCCCCTTCCTATTCAATTAAAGAGTTAGAGCACACACTACACATCCTTTGGGACATGCAATAGCTGATGTATGCATTGCTTGTGAGACTAAGGTAGCAAACGTGTGTCCTTCCAATGTGAATGGCCGATTAGAGCTGGGTGACATTTTTCAGACTAATAGTTTCTGGTCAACTGAAACTATTTGAAAATTTGACACAAATTTGCCAAACAGTTTCAGCCAAAAAAGTAATAATCCTTTCATGCTAAATTCACAAATCAGGGAGGTGGCAACAGGAGCAAGTGAGGGCTGATCTACACTACGGGGTGAGGGATCAATCTAAGTTATGCAACTTCAGCTACGTGAATAATGTAGCTGAAGTCAATGTACTTAGATCTACTTACCGTGGTGTCTTCACTGCGGTATGTCGACAGGAGATGCTCTCCCATCGATTCCTCTTGTGCTTCTCATTGAGGTGGAGTACCGGAGTAGATGCTAGAGTGATCGGTGGTCAATTTATTGTGTCTATACTAGACATGATAAATCGACCCCCGCTGGATCGATCACCGCCTGTCGATCCATCCAGTAGTGTAGACAAGCCTAGAGAATGACTTTCTGGTTAGAGGACTCACCTGAGAGGGGGAGACCCAAATTCAGATCTTCTTTTAAATATGCCTGGAAACAAAACACTGCCATTTCATTTGACTTGAAATAAACTTTTTCAATTCACCAAAACAAAAATTAAGTTTTCAGACACAGTTTGACCTAAACCTATATTTGTATAATTATGATTATTCAGCACAGCCAGTGAATTGAAAAAGCAGCTATTCACCCAGCTCTGTTGTTGATTCAAGTGCATTTTGGCTAGGTTCTATTGGTTATATAAAGGTAAGTCAGTGCTCCTGCTCTCTCACAGTATTAGCATGACTATGGAATAGTGGCAGACACTCCAGAGTTATTACAACAGTGGTTTGCTTGTAAGCCTGATTTTGCCTCCCACTCAAATCCACAAAAAGTCAAATATTTATCACTGGTAAAAACAATAGAACACAACGTATTGGAGTATCCTACCTGAGATAGTGCATAAGGCCAAAGTTTAGTTGATTTAAAGTTTAATTTCAGAAGTTATCATGCTATGGTAAGCCAGCTCTGACCTACCAACTATCAGCTTGTTGAAAGCACCACACATCAGGCAGAGGATTGGTGGTGACTGGGGATAGGGTTGCTCACTCCCTGAGTCTCCTGGATGATGTGAGGTGACCAAAATAGAAGGAATGTCCCCTGGATTCACTGTCTCCTCTCACCAAGACCTGGCTCCTGATGACTTCCTGTAGACCTTAAGATATCTGCAGTGAGGCAACTGATGTCCTTGGGAGCCTACAGTATCACTTCACTGCAACTACCAAAGCCTCCTGCTCTGTAGTAGCCTCTTATTTCCCTACACATGCCTATTGGAGGTGTTTTAGGCTGTTGGATGTACGTAGTGGCAGCTCCCCTGAAAACCTCCCATTGGGCTTTCTACACCTCTCCCTGCTCACTCTGAACTGTAATGGAATGGAATCCCATGGCATCCAGCACTTGGGACATCTACCTTTGCAGCCTAACCTCAGCAGCTCTGCTCTAAGTAGGGCCCTCCATGTGATGGAGAAGTAGCATTTGGCTAATAGGGAAGCTGTTTTGGTACCTTATAAGTTAGGTAAGGAGGCAAAGCCATGCTCTTTAAGGAACATATTCTTTTGTTACTGTTTTAGCAAGCTCCCATATACTATATGATGGGGGGAACTGCTAGTCTAGAAGTGAGCTGCTTGCCATCAGAACATAAAAATGAAACCATTAATAGATGTAAAAGTCATTCTAGAGAGGAGTGGGGAACAAAATTGTGTCATTATTAAACAAGGCTGTTTCAGTGCCTTCCTTTTAATAGTTCATTATGCTTGTTTTATTGCTCTCATTCTATAAGAAAGCATACAATACATTTTTCAATTGAGTCATTTGCCAAATGGTAAGCTGCAGGAACCAATAAAGTCATTTGAGAGGCAGACACACAATTGTATTAGCTCAATCTCTGACTTGTTTCAAGTATATTAACAATATGAAAAGGCTGCTGCAAGGTTAGATGAACATGAACAATACAAATCAAAGCCCTTGATTTTTTTCTACTTGCTATTGGCAGAGACCCCAAGCAACAAAAGAAAAACCAATTGTAAAATGCAACATGAAAAGTTGAGCAAATGTGTCCTGGAAAGAAAGGCAAACAGGATGCTGTTTTCATAACGCAATCAGAGTAACACAAAAAATAAATCACATTGACATGATATTAATATAACAAACCAATACAAATTCTCTGTATTGTGGTGTGAATCTTGTGTCAATGGTTCTCAATTTTTTATATTATTATCCAGGAAAAGTTCCTAGCATCGCAATATAATATCTGCTATGCAGCAACCTGACTGGTTACATGAAAAATCCTGAAATCCTTATCAGTTTTCACTTAGCCATTGCTCAGGAAAGCTACTGTCTCATCAGCTAATTCATTGATTTTACAGAAAAGAAAGAAACACTTGACATAGAAAGCTGCTTGTTAATAGACTTCATTTACTATGAGGCACAGGCATACAGAGGGGCTGAGTTTGAAGACTTAGGTTCAGATAAAACTTTTTAGGGTGGTAGGCCCACCTGTTGTTTCAGTTGTGTGTGCTTCACCATTATGCAGGAAGCAGCTGCACTGATCACCTTTGATTTCAATGGGAGTTTGCCTGAGTTAGAATTTAGGCCCAGCTCCGCAAAGACATTTAGATGCCATCTCCCATTGAAGTCAATTGGACCAAAGTGCCTAAATACCTCTAAGGATCTGGCCCTTACTAGAAACTGATAATGACTTCAGATTTTGGCCTGTAGATACACTCATGAAAATGATCAGATATTCAGTCAGAGTTCTGTTAGTGTATACACTTGTGATCTGCAGAGGACATCCAGACTGCCAGTACAGAGGAAAAGCCCACACAAGCGAAACAAACATTCCTAGAACATTTCTATTGTCCATGCAACAGTCTCCAAGCAGAGCTCCCCATCCCCCAAGGATGTTTTGATGCCAACTGGAGAAGTGCACAGAGATACTTAAGGGTTACAAAGATCCTCTGAGTCTGACATATCTATCTACTAATCCACCAAAGAATTTCATGTCAGGCATATTAACTGCGAGATGTATGCACAGAAAATATGTGAAGAGTTATACATACACACTAAAAATTATGTTCTCTAGTCTGTGAGTTAAGGGAAGACACTAAAACATGATCCACTTACTCCTGTCAGGTGGGGGGGAAAACATGCTGATCTCTCTCTGGCTGGTCATGTGCAAATTAAATATTGTAGGGTTCACAAGGACTGTCCATTTACAGTCTGAGCAGAGGCTGGAATTAAAAACCAAAAACCTCAGGAGTTATCCTGTTAAGGAGTAAGACAATGAACTTTTGAAACTATATCAGGGTACAGATGACCCCACCCCCAATCTGTTATTTCAATCCCTGAGAACAAGCCATCTGCAGGCTTGATCTTGTGAGAAGGGATCTTAGCCAAACTGGTTGAAAACACTGGGGAAAGGACTTAGGTTATGCTACCTTGTAGAAGCTAGGGGAATGCCTTGTTAGTTAAGTTTAGGCTCTAGGAAGCATGTTATGATTCTGTTTTTATATGTAACCATTTATTTCCTATTCCAATCTCTATCACTTGACTCTCTGTACTTTGAAAATAAACTTGTTCTAGTTTTCACTTTAAAATATATCGCAGTTCTATATGTTAAGTTGAATGGTGATCCTGAGTTGAATCTTACAAGCTGGTGTGTACTATTCCTTTGAGAACAGCAGAGCTAAGAGAGTTCTGTGAGTGTTCAGTGGAACAAGAGCTGAGCACTCCACAGGGATGCTCAGAGGCCTCGGGGCTTGGTGTGTATCACTAATGTGCGTAGAGACACCAAGGCCTGCGAAGGCCCAGAAGGTAGCATTTGTGTTGCCAGAGCCTGATGGTTTCAGGCAGGTGATGGGGAGCTGCCTCACAACCCTGAGTAGCATCACGTACACCTATGTCCAGTTGTGTAACTGTACAGAATATAATGAAAGAAGGAACCAAACAGAGTTATGAAGAATTTACTTTTTTGGTGTTGGACTGAATGCCAAATACTAGATAACAGTCTTCATCAAAGACTGAATGTGAACATTCAGGGAAGACAACACTATGTTGTAAAGCAATGTGAAATTTATCATAGGATTGTTTAAAAATGTATATGCATTAAAATACATTTCTAGCATACAGTATTGTGATAGGCAGTACAGAGCCTTTGGGACCACAAAGGATGGGGAGACCTTGCAATCATGGTATCCCTTTGTGCCAACTTCCCTAATGAATAGGGGAAGCAACATGTGGGAAGTTAGGATCCAGAGGAGTTCCCTCAAGAGACGACTGCATCTAATTTTCAAATATATATATAATGAAGGCAGCAGTTTAAGAAGGTTATTATGGCTTAGAGTAGATTATTCTCCATTTCTTGATGAGGTACTACAAATGCATCTACCTTCATTTATATGCTTTCTAGATAAACCTTTTTTGAATAAATACCCCCAAACAAAAAAGGGCCTTTACAAAGGGACTTTACTTTCAGTTGGGTTTCTAAAGTAAATAGCTAAGCATCTTTCCATAAAAGGCTGTTTTCCTTCTGTACAAGACAATTCTCTTGTTTATTGGAAGCTCACCAACAGGAATCTGCAACAACTCCCAGCAAGCTGATCTCTTTTAGAAGGACATTAAATTTAAGCTATATTTTCAAATTGCTTAGTACTGTCTGTGTAGAATTTGATTAACTTGCTTTATGACTAAACAAAGATACAGAGTCCTGTTGTGCATATACAACTAAAAAATAAGAACCATTCTCAACCCTTGATTTTTGTATGAAGCTCCCATAGAAGGAACAAGGAGTTCTGTGTGCAAAATACTAAGCATATAAGGGAATTCCAAGATGAAGTCTCCTTCTTCTTTCTTATATTCTCCTCTGCACAAATTTAAAATTGATGGCTCTTGAGAAATGTCCAATGACCTGGTTATTTGAATGCTGAAAGCCCACTTGTGCTCTGAAACATGCTACATGACAAGCCACATAGCACTGTGACACTCAGTGGTGATCTGTGAAAATAACATCTGACTGCTGATCTAGCAATGTAAAATGTGGGTCTGTGTTTGATAAATTCTTATAGATGTTTTGTCATATCCTATCTTCCCCATAAAAAAGACCTTTTGAAAGTATACAAAGAAAGAATATACATGAATTCGCTGTCATTGTCAGTGGATGGGAAGGAAGGCAGGGTTGGCCTTTCCTCTTTGTAGAACAGAGAGAAGCTTGACCCCAAAGTCCAGGGATTCCAGGGGGCTGGTTAGAGGAATAGGGCTAACTGCATAGGCAAGGTCCTGTGCATCTGCAACCAGCCCCTCTACTTCCTAGCAGCATAAAGCCTGTGGGGTCAGACTGACAATACTTCCCCTGCCAGCAGATGGTTCTCAAGCACCATGTCAAGGTGGGCCCCCAGCAGTACCAGATTTACCATGGTGAGAGTCCCACGGTCCAAAGCCTGACCCCTGCACCCTCCCACACACATACCCAGCCCCCTGAACCACCTCACACACATCCAGCCCCGTCCTGACCCCTGGACTCCCCTCACACCTCACCAGCGCCCTGACCTGACTCCTGCACCCCTACACACACAGCCCCCTGCACCCCCTCACACACCCCAAGGCCCCTGTCCTGGTTCCTGAACCCCCTACATCCCCACCCCCATCCTAAGCACCAAACGTGAGCTCCTGCACCCGCCCCCATTCCCACCTGCACCCCTCTCACGAAACAGGAGCTGCCCCACGTAAGCGCTCCACACCCCAACCTCCTGCCCCAACCCTGAGCCCCCTCCCTCATCCTAGCTCCTGGCCAGACCCCGCACTCCAACGTTTTTTTACAATATTTGGAAAAATCATTAAATGGTCTAATGAGACCCTCCACAATTTTCAAGTGGTCTGTGGAAAAATAAGTTAGACTACAAGAACAATCAAGGTACCTCACTTTATTTTCATTTACTTGCTATTACTTATAGGAGGTGGATGAAGAAAAAAAGAAAAAGGGGCAAGGGGAGATAAGAAAGAATGTTCTCTTTCTTGGCTAGGTCCCAAGAAGGGGCCCCAAAAATGAAGCTAAGCACAGGGCTGGGGGGCCCCACTAACTCTAAATCCACTACTGGCTGTCACGTCACTTGGGCTGGGCTACTGTGTCAGCTGATCCCCACAGTCTCCAGCCTACCTCTACAGTGCAGCAGACATGACCCTGCCCATTAGCTCCTCTTCACTCCCTCGCCCACCCACCCCTTGCTTCCCACCACTTAAGGCTTAGCCTTCTCACTTTTAAAAATGATTGCTTTCCTCTCCTCCCCCCGCCCCCACACCCCAGGCTTTTCTGGCAGCCCTGTTGCCAGGTATCCAGTTTTAGACTGGAAACTCCAGTAGAAAATGGAACCTGGGTGTCTGGTTAGCAGTGCTGACTGAAAACTAAAACTCCGGTTATAGGAGTAACCACATTACCCTCTGCTCCTCCCACTCCCAACACCCACCCCAGAGGGCTGGAAGAGAATTTGTCCTGCTGCTGCTGGATATCACGGAGTGTGGGGGATTCAGGGTCCTGCACCCCCCACTTCCTGCAATTCACCGTGACTCTGAACCAGCCAGTAAAACAGAAGGTTTATTAGACAACAGGAACATAGTCAAAGCAGAGTTTGAAGGTATGGAAAACAGGACCCCTCAGTCAGGTCTATCTTGTGAGGTAGGGAGCCCAGACACCGTACTGGGCCTCCCTCCATTTCCCCAGCCAGCT
The DNA here is from genome assembly GCF_003597395.2 of Chelonoidis abingdonii. Lineage (NCBI taxonomy): Eukaryota > Metazoa > Chordata > Testudines > Testudinidae > Chelonoidis > Chelonoidis abingdonii. Next base: position 31,002,719 of record NC_133778.1, on the reverse strand, counting down.
CCAAACTGCAACCCCTCCAGCCCCTCCTCTGTCCTTTGTCTCTTTCCCCAGGCCAGGAGGCCACCTGATTTCTTTGTTCTCCAACTCCTTCAGTTGGCACTTTGCAGGGGAGGGGCCCAGGCCATCAGGTGCCAGGAGACAGTGTGTCAGGCATTCTCTGTGCAGACATCATCACGCCTGCCCTCTAGGGCTCTGCAACAATCACACAGCCTTATCCCACCACCTAGATACTTAAGAAATGCATAGGGGAAACTGAGGACCCACACAGTATTCAGAGAAAACATTAAGAACATTCCCACTTTGTCACACTGGAGGAGGGGCACCTCAGTGCAGAGAGAGATGGAGAATGGGCTAGAACCAGGGAGAAGGTAGGTACCCACTCTATGTGGGCAGGGGTGGGGAGGGATCCTGTTTACCCCCTCCCCAGCCGTGATGCGCTTGCAATTTACACCTGGCCCCTCTCTTGCTCCAGAGACCAACCCTAGCTCCCACCCCACTGTGCTTTTGCCCCAGCCCCCTTTTACAGTCATTCCCCAGGGGGCCCACAAATATGTTTGGAGCCGGGACCACAAAAAGTTAATCCGGCTCTGGTCCCCAGCACTGAAGGGGCTCAGTGCAGCCACTAGCTGTGTTAACTTTTGGGCAGATTTACCATGATGAACATCCACACAAGCTCACCCTCCCCAACATGATCCCACACACAGCCTCCTGGACCCACAGAAAATTGTCTTTAGATCTGAGTCCAGAGGGTGAGACATTGCTGTAAAAGGGGCAATTCACCACTTCTTTTTGTGTGAGCTGGGGGAAAATCAGCATGTCAAGATGTGATGGGTTGTCACCCTGGGGTGCAGTTGTGGAGCTGTGGGAACCATGGTGCTCCTCTAAGACACACAACTGGGCTGGGGACACAGCCAGCCTCACCCAGACCCCTTTATCACCCAACACAACAGCAGGTGACATCACTCACCCAAACTGGGCTACCTGAGTGCAAACAGCAGACACCAGCCAGTTTCCCAGCTCCCCAGGCACGCACCCTCCTCTGGAGTATAAACCCAAAATTATACTGTCTTGCACTGCACAGGGATCTCTACAGTGTAAGCTCATTAATATGTCTGCCCCTCCCTCAATGTGGAGAGAAATATGCACGATATATTTGTGTTAAACCAAGCTGAGATTTTCCCCAGACACTTCAGTCAAAGGCACAGTGGTTTAGCTTAAAACATAAAACAAGTTTATTAACTACATGTAACAGGATCAACAACCTCTCATGAATGCCCCTTCTCTCTGGCCGATATACCTTCAATCACAGTCTTTTTGGGGGGTGGCACCCACCTCTCACAGGCAGCCCCCTTCGGTTGGTTGCATGTGATCCTGCTTTTGGTTTTAGTTCTTGTATCAGGATGGCACCTACCTCTCGTGAGCATTCCCCGGACTGATGGTTCTCTTGGTGGGTCTTCAGCGACTCAGCTCTCCCGCTGAGCCGCATACACTGCTCCCCCCTTACAGGATATACAGTCCAAGTTCTTATCATGGCCCTGGTGTGGGGCCATAGTGCTAAGGCTTCTCCCAGAGGCACTGCTTTCTTCAATCACCCAGTTGGGGCCCATCCCAGTACCTGTAGCTGGTGGTGTTTCAGCAGGCCTCCCTGGGCTCAGTCTTCAACCAGACCAGCAGGACCCATCTTGGTACCCTCACTGGCCTGGTCAGGTTCTTGGCTCAGTCCCCCTGGGCTTCAGCCTGCCTGCACTGACTTTCTGCTGGTCTTGCTGCACTTCCCACCAGCCAGCACCCAGTCTTCAGCAGCCTTCCCTGGGCTTCAGTCCTGTCTGCAGTGAGCACACCACGGTGAGCTGTCCATGGTACTGCTGGTCTTCCAGCCACTCAGTCCTCCACCTCCACACAACTGACTTCTTGGCTCTGGCCCTTCTGGCCCCGGATTGGCTGCTCCGTCAGCCCCTCTGATTGGCCACTCCTGTGCAGCCACTCTAGGCTTCATGGAGGATTTCGCTCTGCTCTATTCTGGGGCAGGGTGATGCAGGGCCATGAGCAGGGGGCCTCCAGACCTAGTCCACTCTGCCACACTACAAAAGATAGATTATAAGTGATAGCAAGCAGATTACCTAGTAAAGAAACAAAACTGCAAACTAAGTCTAAGATACAAGAAAGATTGGATATGAGCAATTTCTCACCCTGACTGACGATACAGGCTTTCAGATTCTCAAGACACAAGCTGCACTTGCTTTTCAGCTTGGGCTCCCCATCCCTGTTCCAAGTCCTTTTCCTTAGGAGCTTCTGTTAGCTGTTGAGTTGTGGGAGAGTGAAAAACAGATGATGTTACTCCATGCCTTCTATAGCTTTTCCATATGTGGGAATGCTTTGTCCCAAAAACAGTTCCCAGCCCAGTTTGTGGAGAAATACAGGTACCCAAAATGGAGTCCAGAGTCATGTGGTCTGGTCAGATGCCCTTGCAGAGTCATAACAGCCATTACTTACAAGCTGTCTGGAGCTTTCTCAGGAAGGCTCACCAGGTGTGGGAAGAGTTTCTCCTCAGGCCTATTGTTTTTCCTAATAGCCCATTATTCCCACCAGCTGTCTAGGCTGGAAGCATTTTGTCTAGTGGGTGTCACCCAGGTGTAACTACATCTGAAATACAGAAACACAGTCAATATTCATAACTTTAGATACAAAAATGATATATGATTATCCTAACTGTATGCATAGTCAGCAAATCATAACTTTTCCAATGACACCTGACATGACTCGTCTTGCACAAATTGCATCATAATTATATCATAATCATACAATTATTAAGAATATGGAGCGCAGTGTCACATAAGGGTCCACCCTATGCTCTCACATGCATCCTAATGGAATGCTATCCCCAAAGGCCTGATGTAGGAATCACTTGATGAAACTCTGAGGAGAGCTGACCAGATGATCCTAATGACACCTCCTGGCCTTAAAAAATCTATGTCTCTGTAAACTATTGTTGCTGGTTTTTGAATAGCAACACACATTACATCTGTGTATATTGCAGATTATGGTCAAAAATTCAAGCTAGGTAATCACTGAAGTAATGGTAGAACGAATCTATCTCATGGAGCTCAGTGGTGGGATTTTCTCTCTTTAAGGGCCCAGTTGAAACCCTGGTGAAGTCAAAGCCTCTAATTTATTTTCTTTACATTGAATGTTGTGTGTGATTCACTTTTGGCCTGATCCAATGTCCTTTGAAGTCAAGGAAAGGTTCCTGTTGACTTTAGTGGATGTTGGATCAGGTCCTTTATTAGGAGTTCCCCGTCTCAACATGTCCTCAAAATGTGTGCATAGAGACATGAATGTGTGCGCATATATATTCCATGGAGTTCTATGTCAAGAATATCACTAATCTGCTATTATTAATTAAAGGAGTATTTCTGTGTTTTAAAAAAAGCCCAACCTGAAGAACTAATTAAAATATATCATTGAGTCAGAACCAAGGTGGGACTAAATAGAAACAACATCTAGATAAACACATGTAAATAATTTTCCCCCTCCAAATACTGACTTCCTGTTGATGTAATTCCTAATTCAAATATGATTACAATCAACAACAACAAAAGCAAAAAAGCAGCAGCAGCAACTAGAGTTAGCTTGGGTAAGGGGAATGAGTGCTGGGATTTACTTATTTCTATATTTTAAACCTGTCATGCTTTAAAATTATATTTTAATCTTGATATTTAAAAATAATTATGTTGGAAGGGAGAATTTCCACACACTCTGCTGTCAGTGTCCACTGGTTGATGTGATTTGCCCTGGTGGGGAGTTATTCTTTTCACAAGGTAAGTCTGAAATTGCTATTCACTTTGACAACCTGCGCCTGATTGCACTCCAGATCATGCAGAATGTGCAGAATGAAAATAAGGGCAGAGCTCTCCAATATATGTTGTTTAGCTCAAAGAGATGCAGTCAGACCCCCTCAATATTAGCTGATGTGTTCTAGACAATATTATGAGGAATTAAAGTCTATAAGTATTGGCTTATGGAGGTGAATTATGATAAGTTTCAGGAGGTAGTTGTCTGAACAGGGAGATGCTGATTAATTATCTGGTAATAATTTTCTATTAAGACAGCTAGGTCTACATGCGCTCAGCAAAAGCAGGAGTATTAGACAATAAATTGTGTAAGTACAATTCAGACTACACAGTATTTGTGGCCATAGCCTTGGTAATAAATTGTATCGATTAAAAAAGATATTTTAAAAAGCAATGATCAAAGTAACTGAAGTGAGCAGGACATGCTAGATGCTGTATGAACATATGAGGACATAGTCCCTGTCCCAAAGAGTTTGCTATCCAATATTTTAAATATCTAGAATCTTTCATATGGCATAGCTAAAGGCATATGAAATTGACAGTCCCTGAGTGCATACCTGGAACCAAATTTTGTTCTCATGTATATCCTGCATGTGGCGAAGTAGACCGGCCTCCCTCCTGCCCCACCCCCTCTGCAAGAAATGCAGAGGCAGGACAGCAAGTAGAAAAGCAGGGCCCTGCAACTCAGTTGAAGCTGGACCAGGGAAGAAGGCAGATGTCTCTCTCAGGGAGCAGAGCTCTCAGCTAAGCCTGTGACTGGTATCAGGGAGAAAAAGCAAGCCACTATCCCAGGAGCTGGAAGACCCTGAGGAGAGAGTAAAGGAAGGGCTCCTGATTGTGAGACTGATAGCCAGGTCCCAGCGATGGTGGAACAGTGCCACCACGAGCTGATAGGAAGTAGCCCGCAGGAACAAGACTTTGGTCATGGTCTGCTGCTGGGAGGTTACGCAGCAACAGCATGTTTTTCTGCTGACCCTGTGGGGTGATTGCCCATCATTTCTAGGGCCCTAGGCTGTGACCTAGGGAGCAGAGTGGGCCTGGGTTCCCCAACTCTGCACATGGGGCTCAGTGTGTGCTATCCTTTAGGCCAGAAGGCTGGCAATATTGACTGTTTATTTGCTTGGCCCCTGTCCAGGAGGCCAGAGCCATACACTGTTTGTGTTCACCCCAGCCAGGAGGCCTGGGCTACTGGCTGACTAGTTGCTTCTTAATCTTCCTCTGGAGGTTTGAACTGCTATTTGTGTATTTGCACAGCTGTTAAGCCAGGCCTCATGACAAAATGTCTGGGAGCATACTGATTCTCCAGTACCACCAAAGGGGGTGCCCTGGCCATGAAAGGTAGGAAGCTTACACTGCACAACTCCATTGAAGTGAATGAGCTTTCATGGAACGTAAGTGAGGGCAGAATTTGGCCTTAGGTCTGATGCTCAAGGTGCTAATACTGACAATTAGTGACAGAACTTAATTCAAAGTGGACTTTACGTTTCTCTATGTAGTTATGACCTTCACATTAAAATACTCTTCAGTCGTACAACAGGACAATTCGCATGCATACCTCCTCTTACCGACATGATCTCTCTCTTTCTCCCACCTACACACTTAGTCCCCTAGTCAGCTGAGTAGTAACCATCCTGTTAGGGCTAGATCTTAAGTGGATAGGTCTGTGAAGGATTCATTAACAATTAGAGAAATGGAGTATAGCACTGCAAAATGTGAACTGTCACAAGTACTTTATAAGAGTTATTCAGCATGTTGCAGCTCCTTCAGGAAATAATAATCCTATTTTTAAATTCCACTGCAGTTTTCTTCATCTAAACAGTTGGGGAGGGGGGTTAGTATTTTTTTAACAGAAGAGTTGCAATGTAAATCTTTTGCTCTTAGAGAGGGTTTTCTTCATACTTTTTCTTTTAATGGTAACCCTGATAGTATATTTAAAATCCAGAAACTTCATGACGACATGCTCCATACCCCCCAAATAACAAGGACGGTAAAATGTTGGCTTTAAATCTCTGTTCCCAATGTTATCTAGGTTTTAAAGTCCAGAAATGCTCTAGCACTTCATTGGGGATGATGGTCATGTGGTTAATGGACTGGCTGCCAACGCATAATAGCTGGGTTTTCAGTTGCTGGCTCAACTACAGACCTCCTGTGTGACCTAGGTTAAATTATTTTCCCCATCTGTGTCTCCAAAGTTATTGCCTGTATCTTGTATTTTTCTCTTAACTTTAGTCTGTCTAGAATTTAAGTTCTTCAGGGCAGGGACAGTCTCCCACCAGGTTTATACAGGGCCTTATAAAATGGGCCCTTGTGTCTGAGGCTTCTAAATGCAACTATCTGACCAAACAGCATGTCCTATGTGGGTGGCACACCAACATACTTGAGTTGGCAAGTGTAGATTTACACCTGTGGCTCTCAACCTTTCCAGACTATGTACCCCATGTCTTGCATACCCCAAGTTACACCTCACTTAAATTACCTGGTTACAAGATCAGGCATAAAAATACAAAAGTGTCACAGCACACTATTACTGAAAAATTGCTGAGTTTCTCATTTTTACCATATGATTATAAAATAAATCCATTGGAATATAAATATTGTACTTTCATTTCAGCGTATAGTATATAGAGCAGTATAAGCGAGTCATTGTCTGTATGAAATCTTAGTTTCTGCTAACTTCACTAGTGCTTTTTATCTAGCTGTAATGGGTTGGCGGTTGTCCCCTTCCCTCCAGCTCAGAGAGAGGCCATTCCACCTCCCTGGATTACTGTGGGGTCAGCCCATGTGCAGGGCTGGACGGTAAACAGTCTAGGGAACTAAGGCCCTCAGGCAGGGCCGAACAATAGGCCTTCTGGGTGGGGCAGAGCAACAAGCAGTCTATAGGGCTCCGGCCCCTCAAGCAGGGCCAAACAACAAGCATTCTTTCACCTGATATCCTGACTCAGGTAGATGTTAGACAAATGCAAGCCTCTTGACCTAAGGTGGGTAGGCGGCAGGGCCTGCTCTAACTTTTCTGACGCCCCAAGCAAAAAAAAAAAAGAGCCTCACCTGGCCGTAACACCCCCCAAGTGCCGCCCTAACACCCCCCCGAGTGCCGCACTGCCCTAACCTCCCCAAGCGCCACCCCATCCTAACACCTCCCCAGGCGCTACCCCACTGTAATACCCCCCGAGCGCCACCCTAACAGCCCCCTGAGCGCCACCGCGCCCTAACACCCCCCGAGGCCACCCCACCGTAACACCTCTCGAGCGCCACCCTTGCACCCCCGAACGCCTCCCCACCGTAACACTCCCCCAAGCACCACCCCACTGTAACATCCCCCCCGAACACCACCTTAGCACCTCCCCAAGAGCCGCCCTAAAACCCCCCCAAGCACTGCACTGCCCTAACCCCCCAAGTCCCACCCCATCCTAACACTCCCCTGAGCACCACCCCACTGTAATACCCCCCGAGTGTTACCCTAACAGACCCCCGAGCGCTGCACTGCCCTAACCCCCCGAGTGCCACCCCATCCTAACACCCCCCCGAGCACCACCCTAACAGCCCTCCCAAGCGCCGTCCTGCCCTAACATCCCCCCTGAGCGCCACCCCACCATAACATCCCCCCGAGCGCCACCCTAGCACCCCCCGAGTGCCACCCTGCCGTAACACCCACCCCCGAGCACCACCCTAACACCCCCCCGTGTGCTGCGTCGCCATAACACCCCCCCGAGGGCCACGCTGCCCTAACACCCCCGAGGGCCACCCCATCCTAACACCACCCCGAGCGCCACACTAACACCCCCCCAAGCGCTGCACTGCCCTAACCCCCCTGAGCACCACTCCACTGTAACACCCCCCCCAAGCGCCACCCCATTGTAACACCCCCCCGAGCGCCACCCTAACAGCCCCCCCGAGCACCATCCCATCCTAACACTCCCCCGAGCACCACCCTAACAGCCCCCCTGAGTGTCATGCCACCATAACACCCCCTGAGCGCCACCCCGCTGTAAAAAAACCCCCGAGCACCGGAGGCCTGCAGCAGGCAAGAGTAATTTGTCTCCTCCCCTGGCTTCCTTTCAACTGCATTGGAGGCCCTGCTTCTTATACTTCCTGTCATGCGTCACACCTTCTAGCATGAAGGCCAGGCGTGGCCCGGCTCTGCCCACTCAGGCACAGAGAGTGATACCTACCTCTGGCCTCACTACAGTGTCTGGCCAGTTTTCTCTTGCTCTCCTGCTAGCTGGAGGTCTCCCTCGCTGTTGTTCCTGCTGTTCGGAGGGCTCTGCTGGCCTGCCCTCTGGAGTGGAGGGAAGAACCTTGCTCCTGCTACCATCCATGGGGTCTCTCCTGGCTGGCTGGGTGCCCACTGCTGTTTGCTGCTGCTTCAGAGCCTGCTGCTGCTGCTGCTGTCAAGGAAGATGAGGACTGCTACAGGTCACTATGGAGGAGGTTTTTAGCTGGACTAACTTTTACATCTTGCTCCTCTTGTGGTGCTACTGTGGGGAGCAGAGGGAGCATGTGGAGCCCTCCATGAGTCCATCAGCTCCCCCCACCACCACCACCGTGCCCCCCACAACCCTCACTTACCATCGGGATCTGCTCTTTGCCCCCCGACATAGCTGTTTGCTTCGCCTTTTTTCACCACTGGGACTGATTGCAGCAGCAAGCATAGATTGTGTCATGCCAGGGCACCTTCCCCCGCTATGTCTGCCCAGGAGCTCCCCCATCCTCTGCTTTGCCCACCGGCCTCCAGCAGCAGTTTGTCCCCTTTCCCCTAGCACCCTCCTTGCTGCCCATTTTGCTTTCCTCCCCTCCTTCCACCTTGGCCTTTATGGTGCAGGTAGTCCAGAATGGATCACGTTGGCGCATGCCTTCCTCCGCCAGGCTCCGAGACGACCAGCAGCTCTTTTATCTTCATCTGAGAGGACTTCTGCGAGATGTCTCTGAGCTGCTGGTCTTCTACCACGATCTCCTCCAAACCTGGAAGCTGCTATCAGTGACCAGATCCATGACCGCACTCAAGGGAGCAGACCTGCTTGCAGAGCCCCTGCTACACAACCCCCACCTTCGTGTGCAGGTGGCAGAGTCCCCCTCGGTGCACCGGAGGCTGGTCCTGGCAAAAACCACCAGAATCGGAGGTCTCCTGGACTACAACCAGGGGGACTGGGTGGATCCCTGAGTACCTGGTCAGTGACTCTGCTTCTCCACCCTTCAGACTCCCCTGAATGTACTCTAGGAGGTGGGAGAAGCCTTATTGCTCACCTCTTGGATTTTCCTTGAGTGGTTCCTGTGAGAGGGTGCTCCCCACTCGCCCCAGACCTTCTGAAGTTTTTCACTGGGCTCCTGTCGCGTGAGCCCCCTGGTTCCCTCCCTTCCATAAACCGAGCCAGCTGTGCATTCTGCAGCCAGTTTGCTTCCAAACTGCACCAAGGGAACAACTTTACATGCTCATGCACCACGTTTCACTTCCTCAGCCTCGTCCTGCCTCAATACCAAGTGGCGGGACCTACTACCACTAGCAGTAGTATTCGTTTTGTATCTGTTTAGAAATCTTGCTTCAAAATAGTTCAAACAGTTCATGCCAACATTCTCTGCAAGAAACAAATTAAACAGCTCAGTGAATGAAACGTTACACTTCCAGTCCTGCATTCCATGCTCAGGCCACATACCCACTTAACTCCAAGTCAATGGACACTTGGGCAGAGCATGTGCTGCAGAAGCAGGCTCTAGATGGCTAAAACCATAAACTAGTTAAAAAGAAAAAAGTCAAATCATACTGTAAAATACAAGTAAAGCCTCCTCTGATCCAACAATATAAAAAGCGAATTCAGAGTTGTGATTAAAAATCCTTGTCCTTGATTTACCCTTTTGTGTCTTGCAGACACCACAGATTGGTATGCAGCATTACATACCCTATGGGCTAAACTATTTCTGTGGTCTTTCCTTCCCATTTTTCTTCTTTCACATTTTCATTTCTCTACAGGCTACTTACCAATTTTTTCTCTCTCCTTTTTTGTTTTCAATGAGGTGCCCAATGTCATATATTGATTAACATCTGGCAGTCAGCACATCATGAGTATACTGGTCAGCAGAAAACATTCAATGAATCTCTTCTTGGTCTGAATCCCAGATTTTCAAATATGATAGTGTCTCACAGACCTAATGTATTAGAAGTTGGGGAATAGAGGAAAAGTAATCTCTTTCAAAAGATTAAAGGCAGAAAAAAAATCTTGGTTAGCAATTTCAGGTTGTTCTGTACATTCCTATATCTTCTAATTCCAATTTTCTCCTCTTTTCTTTCTTTAATCCCCTTGTGCATTTCTTTTCAGTTTCATTTTTCCCACCTTGTTTTCTTAAAAACCTGGCCCTCATATTTTTTGAAAACAAAAGCAAAACTCCTATCGACTACGGAGCAGGCCCTACTAAAGTTAAGATAGTAAAACATTTCCCCTCTCTCAGTCTCTTCAAGGTCCCTTAAAACTATATCTCTGATCCTGCAAATACTCACACATGTGTAACTTTATGGACATGAATTCAGTGGGACTGCTAGTGTGTTTAAAATTAAGCATGCACATAAGAGCTAGTGGGATTGCAGCAGTATGTACGGGGGGCAGGAGGATCTGCACTTGGAGGCGAGTACAGCCTTACTTTCTTTTCCCTTCGATGCCTCCTAGTACGTTATTTCAATCATAGGACTTTTCACAATTTAATCTGATTGTTGTATTAGTCACTGTACAGAAAAATATGGTCCAAGCCTCAAAGAGCACACAAATGAATGAAACAAGACTGTGCCAGGCAATATGAAAGTGGGGGAAGGAGGACAAGAGTAGTATTAATAAAAAGTTACATGTGCTATCCACATGCATGGTCTTATGGTTCTGAATAATGTGACTGTGTTTTTTTCTTCTAGAAATTAATAATGTTTTCCTGACTTCCCTTCAACCTACCATTCAACCAAGCTACTGCCCACCATTAGTTCAGAGTATTGTAGCCACAAAGCCAAAAGTCATTATGGAGAGGAGGTAGTTACGATCGGAACTAGCTTCTATTATACAGCTCAATGTAGTTCCCTTTATCTTCTGGGAAATTTGCATGAAAATTGCCATGTTTACTCATGAAGACAAAGGGGCATGTTTCTGAAACCCTGAAGAAAATTAATTATACTTTTTGAGTTACAGGTGGTCATTTTAAAAAAATTACCTAAATTTGAAATTCCAACTTGTCTAATTATATCTGTCTATGTATTATGTATAAATGTGCGTCTTTAGTTCAAAAACCACATCGTCAAAACCACATAGGTCCTTCAAGCTTTCCATGGTGTTAAATCTCCTCAAAATCTCATGCACTGGCTCTCCTTGAAGAAATTACAGTCAGGTTAAGCAAAGTTAATGGTTAATGATCTTTCGTTCTGAATAGTTTGGGAGCCAATATGGGAGACAGGATGATCTTGTGGTTAAGAGAAGCCCAGGGAGAGTCAGGCTTTTTGTTTATTATGAAGTATAAAGCTGTACAAAGCCCAAATCAGGCAGAGAATGTTCTGTATCTAATAACCCGACAGAGAAACTAAAAGGGCAAAGTTGGGAAGAGAGGGCCCTAGCATGCCAGCAGTTCGGAGGGGGCACTCAGATAAGCATGGAGACCTTATGACAGTACAACCACAATACAAAAATAAATAACTATCTGTGGCTTGTAAAACACTGCAAGGGGAAATTTTCATTAAAAAACAGAACAACAAAAGCAAACAACCTTCTATTGCACTTACTGCTGAGGAGTCATATTTCAGTGGTAAGTAATACCTCTGGCACATAAGAATTCAAAATCAGGTTGAGCACATCACCCAAAAACCTAAGAAAACCAATCAGCAGTACAATAGGAAAACCATTGATTTAGCACCCAAATGAAAGAGTAGGCACAGCATTGCACACATCTGTGGCCTTGTCTGCACTAAAGGGAAAAGTCGACCTAAACTATGCAATTTGAGTTATGTGAATAGCATAACTCAAATTAGTGTACCTTAGATCTACTTACTGCAGGGTCTACACTACACGATGTCAATGGGAGATACTCTACTCATCTTGATCAGGTGAAGTACAGGTAGAGCAATCAGAAGTTAATTTAGCATGACTGCTGTTGCACTGATCGCCACAGCGTTGATCCTCCGGTAAGTGTAGACAAGCCCTATATTTTTGTCCCATACCCTCCCTATGGAAAGAAGGCTTTTGAGTCAAAATTACTGTTTGTGTAGTGCTGTGTCCACCTTACTACTTGATTCATTAAAAGCACATGAATTTCCATAGGGTAATCAGCTATTTCCCCCAAACTTTTTTCCCTTTAAAAAAACTCTACTCTGTAGATGTGGAAATAATTAGATTCAAATGTAATTTACTCCCCACATTGCACTATTCCTTTCTCTCCTTATAGGAAGTAGCAAGGTAAAGATGTCAGGTTGTTAATGATTTTTCTCCCTCAAGCAGATCCTGCCCTTTGATAGATTCTGAGGCATTAAGTTAGTAATTTTAAGGCTTCTGCCACTCTCCTGCCCTCACCCCCTCAGACTGTGACATACTTTAAGACTGCTGAAAAACAATCACAGTTACTTTGTCATGAGCATAGCTTCCCTTTGACTTATCCTTGATTCTAAGAGACTGTGTGCATTTTTATCCATTTGTGATTAAGATCCTATGTGAACAGCTAGAAATCTTTAAATGTACCAATAAAATATAGCCATTCCATATATTGTTTGCTTGTTAGTCTACCTGAGTCAGGGAAGTCAATGTGCTAACAAGCCAAGTATAGGAAAAGTTTATTGCTAGTATTGCTGACTCCTTTTCTCCCCACCTTGTGTTTCTAGGTGTGCGGCAAAGAGGTCAGCATTTCAGTAGCTTTTCCTTCAGTCCATTCTTTATCATCCCACTTCTCATCTCAAAGACTTTCAGGGAATCTAGGTTTAGAGTTATCTGACATTCATCATTTGAAGATATAAAAAATAATCGCTCTCATTACCTTTCAAGCTGTTAGCTAAACCTCACCTGCTTATTCTACATTACAAAATCTACAGCAATAAAATGATGACACTCATTTATTTCAGTTGACATTTGTGCTTAAGTTTTTAAAAGGGTTGCATGTTCTCTCCCGCAGAAAGAGAGCTCCACGGAGAACTGGAAAAAGAAAAATGACTCCTCATTTATCTTCCTTGGGCTCCAAAGGCCAACAAGAGATACAGCTCTAAACACGGGAACGGCAACACTAAAATGTAATACTTGTCCCAGAGGTGGCTCTGACTGACTCTGCAATAAAAAAGTGAACACCTGAAACAAGTTCTAGAATTGCTTAAATAGTACATAAATGTATCCTCCAAACATTTGTGATGGGAAAAAGGATGTAGTCTAAAATCTTGCACCAGTGGCCAGGAACAAGCATTGACTATGGTTGAAAATGACTTTCCATTACAATTCCCCATCCTCAGATCTTTCCAAAACATTCACTTTTGGGGCTAAAATTTTTCAAAATAGGTCTCTGTCTGCAATGGAATGTTTTGGGGAAATTTGGAGCAAAATCCCATTTGCCGCTTTTGAATTATGTAGAAAAATTGTTTTCACTCAATGTTACAATTGCTGCACGTATTTTTAAAGGGATATTTCAAAATTGCTGAAGTCTGAACCTAATAAAGTGGCAGAAGAGCCCAGGTTGCACTTTGAATAAGTACATGTCTGCCTTGGCATTGTACAAAATTCCCCCTCCCTGCCCACTGCTGTGCTATATCTTGTATTGATATAAATAAAACAAAAGGAGGAAGACTATGTTCCACACTCACTTCATTTATATTGACAATAACGTATGCATCCTCACCAGTTTGATCTCCGGATAGCAAACTCCTTTATTCTATCTAAAAAAAAACCAGGAGTGAATATGAACCAGGAACTGTCCACAGCATAATTAGTAGTATTGACTGACATTTAATTAAAACCAGAATTTGCATTCAATATTCTAGGGGCTTAAAAACAGACTTCCGTGAGGCCAAAAATTGGTGTGCACAGCTGAGACACTTTTAAAAAAAAAACATAGAAAAGGCAACTGTCCTCTGACAGCAGAACTATTTTCTGATTCTAATGTAGGCAAGTTACACTCCTTTAGGCATGCTTCGCTTAAGAAGTCCCACAAACTAGTTTAATTTACCACTTTTTTAAAACAACTCCAGTGTCCAAGTTGACCTTAGTAGGAAGAAACAGCAATGGGGAAATATACACTGTATATTGCGATCTGGCATAGATATGCTGAGTACAATGTACAATAATTAAAACGGAAATGGAGAAAAATGCCAGATGTGACAGCCTTCTTAAAGCCTGACTATATCGAATCTTACCAGATTGAGTCCTGGAAATCATTATCCTTCCTTGCAGAGAAAAAGAGAGCCACATACAAACGATAGCTGATGATGCTCTGATTTCTAGTGTTTCTAGCGGTCATTGTAAACCAAGAGATTCCATGTGGTATTGTGACAATGAACGTGAATAATACTGACCCTCCTCTGTGTGCCATTTGATAACGTTTTATTTTTTTCTTGTTTCAGTTATTGTTTATTTCATATGAGAAATAAAGGAGATTTTTCAAAGACACAAATGGGAGTTAACTGCCTAAATACCACTGATTTTTTTTCCCTTGGGATTTGGACACAACTCCTTAGGCTCCTTGGAAAATTCCACCTAAACATTTCACAAGAAACTGGGAGGCAAAGAATGAAAGATAGATTGTTATTGAGCTGCACACAAAAGCCCCGATCCTGCATTGGGATCTTCTAGTACAGATCCCTCACACTATGCAGGATCCGAGTTAATGTGACTTTGCAGGAGTAAGGGCTAGTGGAGCCCAACGTCAGATCAGTGCCAAAACAGTTTTGAAAGATTAAACTCAACTGGATAATGGAAAGGGGTTATATCTTTGTTTGTGAGGGAACTGGGTGTAATAAGAGTTGGGATTCAGGAATATTCTGTTGTCTGTAGTGTAATATACATATCTATGGCACTGTATAAATCATTTAAATAACTAACTGTCAGAATCTCTTCTGGACCTAATACATTTGCATTTTTCACATTATGTGAGAACACCTTTAGTTTTCAAGATCAACAAATGAAAATGGTGCAAGGTTTGCCTAAGAAAAGATGTCAGGCTTTAGCCAAGCACCTGCAATCCTTTTGCTTTTTCACTGTGTCTAGAGTATCCCTTTTAGCACATTTCCTGCTGAAGATGAGAGGCAGGATCATCCAGTGATTAAGACACTGTAACTGTCAGTACCCTTATGTTCACCACTTTTTACAAAACTATGATAAATCTTGTACAAAGTCTGCCTTGTGAGGTATCATTTGAACGTTTGTAATCTGTTGAACATTATTGTCTTGGTAAAATGTGTGTGGCGACATTATATGTAAAGTTATAAAATTCTATTATAAGACTTTACTGAGACATGCTCTAAGTCTAGGGAAACAGCTTCAAACCAGTTCCCCAGAGACAAAAGGCTAGCCAGCACTCAGCCAGGTGTCAGCATAATCAAATGGATTATCACATGATTAAGCAAGCCTTCTTTGGCAGGAACAAGGATGTGAGCAAAAAATTTACATCTTGGCAATGGAACACTGTGGGTTCCAATGTAAACAGACTGGCCATCACCTGAATCCCAGCTGGAGATGATTATCAACAAGGAAAAATATATATAAAAATAAGGAACAGAGGCCTCAGTTCACTTCTCTCCCTTCATCTCTACTCATGGCATCAATAACATTTGAAAGACAAAGGAAGCATCATTGAACTGGGAGAGGGTCCTGGCTGAAGGTATCTAGCCAGACTGCTGTAAGCATGTGCTGAATTAAATTAGCTTGTTAAATTAAGTATAAGTTTGTGTTTTACATTTTATTTCTTTGTAACCAATTCTGACCGTTATGCCTCATTACTTGTAAACACTTAAAATCTATCTTTTTATTAATAAACTTGTTTGTTGTATCTGTTTGGACTGAAATGTTTGGGAAATTTCATTTGAGATAACAACGTTTGTGCATATCATTTTCTATTAATAAAAGGTTGGACTTTCAATTAGCTTATATTGTCCAGGAGGATAGTGAGCAGTACAAGATGCACATTTCTTGGGACAAGTCTGGGATTGGGAATTTTCTAGTGTCACTCTGAAATATAATTCACGAATGGCTAGCTAGGACCACTTATGTAACTCAGCTGGGAATAGTTTACATGCTAGAGGCTATATGTGAGCACTCTAGCAGCAGTTGCCATCACAGCAAAGCAGAGTAAAAGACACCTTAGGTTGGAGAACAGAGGGGACACAGCTGTCTAAGAGTCCAGATTGTACCCTAGGCAATGTCACAGGCAATGGGACAGCTAGGTTCAGTTCCCTGTCCTGCTATACTGTGTGACCCTGGACAGTCCATTTAAAGAACAGCAACATGCCCGCCCCTCTTCCCCCCCAAACAAAAAGGAATGGCTGCAAGTCTCAGAGCCCAGGTCAGCTGACTTGGCCTTGCAGGGCTTATGCCAGGGGTAGGCAACCTATGGCACGTGTGCCGAAGGCAGCACACGAGCTGATTTTCAGTGGCACTCACACTGCCTGAGTCCTGGCCACTGGTCCTAGGGGTTCTGCATTTTAACTTCATTTAAAATGAAGCTTCTAAAAACCTTATTTACTTTACATACAACAATTGTTTAGCTATATATTATAGACTTATAGAAAGAGACCTTCTAAAAACGTTAAAATGTATTACTGGCATGCAAAATCTTAAATTAGAGTGAATAAATGAAGACTCAGCACAGCACTTCTGAAAGGTTGCCAATCTCTGGCTTATGCTATAGGGCTAACAATAGCAGTGCAGACATTCCTGCCTAGGCTCTGAGACCCTCCTCCTGTGGTGTTTCACAGTCTGGTCTCCAGCCCAAGCAAGAATGTCTGCTCTACTATTTTTAGCCCCATAGCAGGAGCCCTGCAAGACCAAGTCAGTTGCCCTGGACTCTGATACTTACTGCTGCAGGAGGTTTTTTTAAGTGTAGATGTACCCACTGTCTCTCTGTGTTCACTGAAGGAATTATATTACTTTCATGCCTCACAGGAATGTTGTAAACATAAATCTACAAGTCCTTGGGAAAAACTGAGGTGCTATGGTGTTGGAGGTCACAGAAGAACATAAAGAAGCTTGTTCTTCTATCTGATGGCTCTGATTGTTTTATCTTCTCCCACATCTCCAGTTGCATTTGAACAGTATTTAATGAGATCTTATGTTCTTCTGTCATGTCCAACAACATGATTTGGAACTCCAGATCAGGAAACCTTATTTATAAACAGGAGGAGGTTATCACTCAAGGAATATTGGGCCTCCTTCTCCTTTTCACTAAGGTCCATTTGTACTGCTCTGTACATGTAAAATGGTCTTATAGTGATTCCCATTTTAAGGCCCCAAATGGCATTACTGTATATGAGAATCAGGCCCACTGTAACTCCCTCTTAATGGACAAACAACTGTGAAAGATGTTGAGAGGCTTAGCGGTTCTTATCCTTGCTTAACTGGATTGAAATATGTCATTCATGTTTCAAATCAATTCATCTAGTGAGAGGATTTTTACATGTCCTGGAATTACTTTGTGTAATCAACATCATCATCTCCACTTTCAGTATCATATAGGAAATGAAAAAAAAAACAAAAAGTGAAGGGCATTCTACTGAACGTGGCAGCCACTCTGCACTGCAAAAACAAAACAAGAGAAGATTGAGGAACACTATTCTGATGATTTGGGGAATCTCTGTACAATTTATGAATTGTTATTGATTTTATGAGATGGCTGAATCATGGAAGGTCTCAGTGAATATAGAATCCCCTATTTGCCAAGCAGGGCTGTAGCCCATACCTAATGTTTCATTAGCAAAGAGTAACTATGAATAGCAGTTGAACAAATAGAACTTAATTAAGCCCTGTGCACTGCTCCGTCTATGTACCCGAGTTGTTTCTAGTTCAATTCTGGTCACAGTTCCTGGTGTTCCATCAATAACAGTCCTTTTATTTTAGTTCTACTGATTGTGATATATTAAATGTTTTTAAAATAGGGAAAGATGTAAGTATTAAAAACAAAATTAATTGATGCCTAGACCTGTACTCAATGTCCCTTTGGCTGGAGGTTGCTAGAACATAGCTGAGTTAGAGTCTCGTTTTCATCACAGACTCAGCTGCTTCATAATCACTGAGGTAGCTTGGTCTCCTCAACAGATGACCACACCATCAGTGACTAATTTCTGTGTGTCTGTCACCTGTCTCCAGGACTAGTAGACTCTCTGTGGACTCTCCTGGCTCCCTGTGGGATTGGCCTCCAGACGGTCTCTGTCTCTCCATTCTGTGATGTTCTTTATTTCTGTGCTCTCTCTGGGTGTTGTCTGCTGGCTTGTAAGTGCCTCCTTGTTCCTCTTGTGTAGTCACTTCCGGGGGCAACTCTCGGTATTTTGCCGACCAAGCACGGCAGGCAGGCTGCCTTTGGCAGCGCGCCTGCAGGAGGTCCCCGGTCCCGCGGATTCGGCGGCATGCCCGCGGTAGGTCTGCCGAAGCCACGGGACCAGCAGACCCTTCACAGGCATGCCGCCGAAGACAGCCTGTCTGCTGCCTTTGCAGCAACCAGCATAGTGCCCCCCGTGGCTTGCCACCCCAGGCATGCGCTTGGCGTGCTGGTGCCTGGAGCCACCCTGGTCACTTCTTATGACCTTGGTGCCACTGCACCCCTCACAACTCCATTTAGTCCACTCTCTCTGGTGTCTCCCTAATGGCTGGATCCTCACAGGAGTGCCTGTCTCCAGGGCTGACATGCCCTTGGCTGATCTTTCATACTCTAGTGCCTACTTTCTCTGATTGTTGCAATCAGAAGGATGGAGATACCACCAAGAGGACATGGAAACAATGTCTTCTCAGTGGTAGCAGAGATTTGGTCCCTCACCCCATCAGTGCCTGTGTGAACTGTTTTGGCACCCATGTGATGGGGTATTCCTGTCAGCCAAAAAATGCTAACAGGAGGTCTGAACCACAAGAAATGGCCTTGAGTAAGAGTTTTAGCTGTTTTCACAGCTGATTTCACCTTACTATTACTCTGGGGATATGCAGGGGACATGATATGGTGATCTAATTCCAATTTGCATGCAAATACTTTGAATTCTCCAGAGGCAAATTGGGGTCTGTTGTCAGTGAATAGTGTCTGGAATGCCATGTATCAGAAACTGGGCCTAAGGTTTGCCAATCACTGACTTGCTTCTTGTATCAGGCAGGGCTTTGACTTCCCAAAAAACTGAATAATAGCCCACTGTAATCAAGCACTGCTTTTCACTGAAGGTAAACAAGTCTTTTCTAGGGATGTCAAGCGATTAAAAAAAGTAATTGAGATTAATCACACTGTTAAACAATAATAGAATACATTTATTTATATATTTTCAGATATTTTCTACATTTTCAAATATATTGATTTCAATTACAACACAGAATACAAAGTGTACAGTGCTCACTTTATATTTTTAGTATAAGTATTTGCACTGCAAAAAAACCAAAAGTAGTAGTCTTTTTCAATTCACCTAATACAAGTACTGTAGTGCAATCTCTTTATCATGAAAGTTGAACTTACAAATGTAGAATTATGTACAAAAAAACTGCACTCAAAAACAAAACAATGTAAAATTTTAGAGCCTGTAAGTCCACTCAGTCCTACTTCTTCTTCAGCCAATCACTCAAACAAACAAGTTTGGTTACACTTGCAGGAGATAATGTTGCCCATATCTTGTTTACAGTATCACCTGAAAGTGAGAACAGGCATTCGTATGGCACTGTTGTAGCCAGCATCGCAAGATATGTACATGCCAGATGTGCTAAAGATTCATATTTTCCTTCATGCTTCAACCACCATTCCAGGAAACATGTGTCCATGCTGGTGACAGGTTCTGCTCGATAACAATCCAAAGCAGTGTAGACTAACGCATGTTCTTTTTCATCCTCTGAGTCAGATGCCACTAGCAGAAGGTTGATTTTCGTTTTTGGTGGTTTGGGTCCTGTAGTTTCCACATTGGAGTGTTGATCTTTTAAGATTTCTGAAAGCAAGTACCACAACTCGGCCCTCTCAGATTTTGGAAGGCTCTTCAGAGTCTTAAACCTTAGGTTGAGTGCTGTAGCTATCTTTAGAAATCTCACATTGATACCTTCTTTGCATTTTGTGAAATCTGCAATGTGATGGGGCAAGGCCAGATGGCTACAGTAAAGTACTGAGAAACAGGTATGTTAGCCCCAGGCTAAACAAATCCCTAGGACCATGGTAACCAAATGGCAGTTGCTCCAGGTTAATCAAGGCACCTGGAGCCAATTAAGACCTTTCTAGAAGGCAGTGGATATAGCACTTTATTAGAACACCTGCAGCCATCACGGGCAGCAATCAGGGCACTGGGTTTAGAAAAGGAGCTCCCCCAGTCGGCAGAGAGGAGCCAGAGGAGAAGGAGTGCGAGTGAGGAGCTGGGAGCAGAAGCTGAGAGTGAGAGAGTGTACTGCTGAAGGATTTTAGGAGCACAGCATTATCAGACATCAGGGGAAGTCCTGGGTGAGGATAAAGAAGGTGTTGGAGAGGCCATGGGGAAAGGTTGTAGCTGTTCATGCCGCTGTTACAGGAGGTACTATAGACAGTGCAATCCACAGGGCCCTAGGCTGGACCGGAGTAAGGCGGGCCGGGTTCCCCCCAAACCTCCCAACTCCTGATCAGACACAGGAGGAGTTGACCCAGACTGTGGGGAAGATCACTGAGGTGAGCAAATCTGCCAAGAAGCGCAGGACCCACCAAGGTAGAGGAGGAACTTTGTCACAGCAATGACAGTGTTCTTAAAATGAATTTGTGCTAGGTTATCATCAGAGACTTCTATAACATAAAACATATGGCAGAATGAGGGTAAAACAGAGCCGGGGACATGCAATTCTCCCCCAAGGAGTTCAGTCACAAATAACTTTCTTTTTTTTTTTTATGAGTATCATGAGCATGGAAGCATGTCATCTGAAATGGTGGCCAAAGCATGAAGGGGCATACGAATGTTTAGTATATCTGGCACATAAATATCTTGCAATGCCGGCTACAAAAGTGCCATGCAAAAGCCTGTTCTCACTTTCTGGTGACATTGTAAATAAGAAGAGAGCAGCATTATATCCTGTAAATGTAAACAAACTTGTTTGTCTTAGCGACTGGCTGAACAAGAAGTAGGACTGAGTAGGCTTGTAGGCTCTGAAGTTTTACATTGTTTTGTTTTAAATGCAGTTATGTAACAAAATATCTACATCTGTAAGCTGCCCTTTCACGACAAAGATTGCACTACAGTACTTGTATGAGGTGAATGGAAAAATTAGTTCTTTTGTTTATCATTTTTACAGTGCAAATATTTGTAATAAAAAATACACACATTTCAATTACAACACAGAATACAATATATATGGAAATGTAGAAAAATATTCAAAATATTTAATAAATTTCAATTCGTATTCTACTGTTTAACAGTGCGATTAAAACTGTGATTAATCACGATTAAGTTTTTAAATTGTGATTAATTTTTTGAGTTAATAGCATAAGTTGGCTGTCGATTAATCGACAGCCCTAATCTTCTCCCATCTTTTCCCATGGTCAGGTGAGCAGCTCAAGTGGTAACAGTCTCTTTCTGGTGGTTATCACATGACGGACAGGTGTAACACCCTTCTATCAAGGAGTAGAGTTATGTATTCATTCCCAGCGTAAAAATAATTCTGAGCCTGTCTAAGGCAGCTGTCAATGTCCAGGTGTGAGGCATGTATTTTTTGCACGATATCCCTATGTAATGAAGCAGGAATAACAGCTCATTGTCCTTGAAATATGATTCCATCTTGCACACTTAACTCATACTTACTTTGAAAAGATGGCTCAGCTCCTACTGGTACTTGGCTTATGTATTCCGGCCAACCTGCTAGCATCACTCCTTTGACTGCCTGCAGTTGGACTGAGGCAATGGGGAGCTTCAGAGTTCTGCAGATCTCTCTGCCTTGTTCCTCAGTAAAGTAGAAAAATGGTTTTATTTTCCAGCTTTTGTCATACTCCTGGACGGCCAGCTCTGTGTACAGCTCGAACTCCTCTTTCCCCTGGGTCCGTTGCTTTGCTAGGTTTGTGTCTGCAAAGTTCAAGGCTTCTGGGGGCTTCAGATCAAGTTCCATGGTTCACTCTGCCAGCTGCTGCACTGCAGAGGACTCACAGCTCAGATACTGCCACCATTTTTCATTAGCATGATACACTCATCAGACCACAAACAATGGAGAGTTATTAACCTTAATGACTGTGCTCTGATAAAACAATGGATATTCTGGTAAACCATATCAACCAAGTTTCTCTACAGAAAGGGGGAACTGAAGAGTAGAAAAATTTTAGCAAGAGAACAAAGGATCCAGGTGTTAGTGGTGCAACATATCAATGTGAGGGACTGAGAAATGCAGAAAGCTTTGGGCGGGAGAGAAAAAGGGATGGGTATGCTTTTGTAGCAGAGAGTTCTGCAGGACTAACAACTGAGTAAGAAGGAAGCTAGTTGACCTAGAGAGAGTGAGAAACTCCATGATTTAGAGGAGAAGCCATGTGCAAAAGAGGGAATCTAGACTCCCGTAGAGGGTCTGCCCTAAACCCAAAGAATTCCTCAAAGCGGTGAGGAAACTGAGGCTGAGAAATATGTACAGGTGTGTTTATTATTTTGTCTAAATCTGTCTGTTTCACTAGCACGTGCCTCTGGAGAGGTGAACTGGAATGACCACCTGTCTGGAGCTCTGGGAAAGGGTGTGCCTAAGCAACAGGAGAGTCTGAGGGTCAGTACTGGTCCCAGGGCCTCAACAGTTGAAATGTGATGTCTTGGCTCTCAAGATGGGATGTGAGACAGACAGTCTGCACCCTGCCTATAGACTGCAGCCAGGGGCAATGCCTGGTCTCTGTTCAGGCTCGGGAGGCTTAAAGCACATCCAGCCCATTGAAGAAGGCTCCAAGCACAGCAACCTGGTGAATATCAAGCTAGAAAGTGTTCTACTCAGACTCTGTGTGTGACAAATATATTCAACTGAAGCTAGTACCGGGAAGGTTTTGGTCCACAAAATGTAACTAATCTTGGCTAACCTATAAATTCAGGTGATACATCAGGGCAAACATACCAAGTGTAGTAAAACATGCAATTGAGTCTTGAAAGACCACAAAGGGTCAGGACCATTTAAAATTCAGCTAATCAATGGTACAATCAGAAGCACTCTGCCAGGGCATTGGTTCAAACAGACTAATAAGGAGAAATGCCATCTACTGAGTCACAGACACCACTCCTTGCAGCATTCTGGGTGTTATTTAATGATCTCCCATTGTCAGATCAGGCTTGACCCTGCTTAATTTGAGATCTGACAAGATCACAACCCAAGATGGGGGTCACATAATTAGAAAAGAATTAGAATAAATGCCTTTTCCCTGAGAGTAGCTCACTTTAATTTATCACAGATGTGTAGACAAGTAGATTCAGTTTAGCTGGCAAAACTAAACTGAGAGATGCAGAGGTTTTTTCACTGATTCTTCCAAATAAGAGCACCTTATATAGTGAACATGCGGTTCACCTGGGTGGAAAATCTAAAATGTGGAAATATTTACAGCTTCCAATTTCAATTCAGAGACAAAGTCTAGAAATTTAATTTCTCCCTCAACCGCACAGTCAATTTTCTGGAGGGGAAATTGCAAACTATGTGGTATCAATGCAACAAGAAAATGAAAATGAGAAGCAAATTAAAATCAAATTAACGAAAAGCCAAATTATATACATCTATTTGACAATCCTGATGTAACTGAACTTTTCAGTCTTTGACCCTGCCTGTGCAAGGAGAAGTTTGTGGGTTCTTATTATAATTGTCCAATGGTGTTTCTATGGGTTAATCACTACATGTAAGTTATAGCCATTTAATTATGAAATCTGAAAATTATTCGACTATTAGGGTGGGAATTCAAAAAGTAGTTAGGTGTTCTAGCTCCCGACAGGCATTTTTCTACATTTGAAATATCTTCGTCCTGCACAGCATTTGTCAGTCCCAGGATGCAGTAATTTCACCTCCAATCTTTTTCATTATTAAGCATATGGCGAGGTTTCCAAAGCTTTAGATGACAAAAACCATCATGGAATCTTGTCACATGCAACAGAGGCAGTTTTAAGACAGCTTTCTACTTGCAGAAAAAATCATTTCTACATATGTGCCCAAAGAAAATAATCAACAGTCTTTACATATTGAATATGTGGATAGTTTGTTTGCAGATATAGAAAATCTCTTTAAATATAGCCTAAGAAAATAGAACAGGTTCAGATTGGAGCAAATGCAAGGGGAAAGTATGACCTACATGCAAATGTATTTCACAAAGTTATAGCTGTTCATGTAGCAGTTTTAGATTAACTACTGGTTTGATGCACCAACAGGCCAGTGTACATAAATGAGTTCTCTCCCTCATGGTATTTAGCATGCTCCTTGGGTCCCCTATCTGTGAACAGCTCCCCTATCTGTGAAATTCCCTGTAGATTCTCATAGCCTACATGGATTATGGCTCACCAGTGAAGTCTGCCATCTTGTGACAACTCTCTTCTATTATAATTCCAATAAAATCATTTTACAGCAGCCTCGATTAATTCTAGAATGTATTAAGTTTAAGGTCTATTGTCTATTCTTGATCCTATAAGCAAGAACATATATTTCTTTTTAACTATCATTTCCAAGAGGGGAGATGCAGTCCACACCTCCATCTCAACGATTTCTTTATTGGAAAAAAAATTATGCAGTGATAAATGGAATCTGAATTCAACAGAACGGTAACTCACAGGAAGTCATTTCAATTTGCATGAGCACTCCCCTTCAAATTGCTTGGTTTTCAGCGCACAAGATCATAAAAGTAAAGATCTTTGCTATAAAAATACTATACAATTTGAAATCAATACATTGTTTCATTCTTCCTGATTGAAACATAATGTGGGCAAACTCCTGATGGAGGTAATATTATTCAATTCAGATACCAATCACCAACTATATTCTAATACTTGTGCGATTTATGCAGGCCGCAAACATACCAAATGTTTTCAACATATTTCTTTTAGTGCCTTTCATAAAGCGGTACTGTGGTGCTTAATTGAAGAGCCAACCCTTGTTATTCCCTCAATACAAAATTGCATAAATTTGCAAGTAAATTGCAAAAGACACTGTACATTGAAGTCAATGGCAAGACTTCAAAACCATCAGCTTTATTTCCAGGAATGAGTATAAATTAGATTTGGGCTGTGGCTTTCTGAACTGAAAGGAAAACAGTTCGATAAAGAAAAATCTGGTACATTTTGGGTTAAAATTTCCCAGCAAAAGATAGGAGAAATAGAGATTTTTAAAAGGGTTGTAAAACTGGCATTGCTCATTGACATTACCCAGCACACAACACAATAATAAGCAAAACTGCGTATTAGCCTCAGGCCAGTAAGCAAAGACCAGGTGCACATTTGGGCTCACTGGGTAGCAAACAGAACCATCTAAGTATGTTCTTGTTAACGTGTTTTTGCATCTGTTAATCAAGCTGCAACCTTTGTGTGCAACTTCGGTGTTGACAATTTGTTCATCTTGGGGCAAGGTGCTTTTGCAATTTAGACATGCATCATAAAACTGACATTGAATATAATCAGAAAGTGAAGCATTCACATCTAATGCTTTAGATACGCTTTCCATTATTCAGAGCAGTGGCAGAATAGTAATTTGGCCTACAGGGCCTGTGCCCAGGGGCCCCGGCCAACTGGGGGACCTGGAGCCCCGGGCGGTTGGGGAAAGCTCCCGTGCCCTGACATCACTCCTAAGCAGCATCCAGCAGGCGGGACAGTGCAGCAGCAGGGGAAGCACCCCACATCCCAAACTCCATTCTTCAGCGGCTGCTGGCGAACAGCAGCGCGGGAAACCACCGTGCCCCCGAACCCACTCCCTGGCATCTGCGTTGTGGGCATAGCACACAGGGGAAGTCTCCAGCACCTCCCCGACTCTGGCAGCAGCTGAGTGTGGCAGTAGGGGAAGCCCCCAGCGCCCCCGACCCCGTCCCCAGCAGAAGCCTCAGCAGCACTGTGACGCCCGCTGCGGCCCTGGGACTGGAGGAGCTCTCACTACCTGCTGCAGCCTGGCGAAGCAGAGGGACAGGGCTTCTCCAGTCTTCGGGGCAGAATGGAAGGGACCCTAGGTGGAAGAGGGGTGGGGCGGTGGGCAGGGTCACATGTGGATGGGCAGAACAGGGACAGTGCCACAGGTGGACGAGGCAGGGTGCCCCCCGCCACTTACTCTGGCCCACAAAACCCTAAATCACTTTTAGTGGCCTAATACTGTGTGTATTGCTTTTTGCCACTAGATATTTAACAATTGAAGAATTTATCTCATCAGATTATAACAACCTCAAAATAACTAAAGTGTTGGTTCCAAAATAACCTTGACAGTCCCTTTACAAGTGGATCTGGAGAGAAACTGAGCTATGGAGTAAATGGATGTGAGTCTATTAAATCAATAGCATTACACCCACTTGCATCAGGTTGGAGTTTGGCCCAGAGATCTATTTATAATATTTGTCATCAGCATGATGTCAGCAATATAAAACTAAAGAAAATCTCACAAATAATGCCCACATATAACATTTTTCTCTGAATGTAAATTTTAGTAGGTTTTGTGGGACCACAATTCCATTTTAAAAAAATCAAATGTGTTTTCACTCTGGTACAGAATAAAAATGACATCTCTCTTGAAATTTTTGAGAAAAAGCATGAGAGATACCCACTTTCCCCAGAACAGCCAATAGCCCAGTGGTTAGGACACTCAATTAGGCTATAAGAGACCTAGATTCAAGTCTACTCTGCCTGATTTAAAACCAGGAACGCAGCGTCTCCCACATGAGTGCCTGCTGGGCTATAAAATCAGTATTTTTTTTTTTGTTTCTTTCGGTCTTTCCTTTTGCTGATACTCAGTATGTATAAACAAACATTCATTGGGCAAAAAAGAGAGACTGATTATATAGCTCAGTGGTTAGGAAACTCTCCTCAGGTGTGGGCAATCCCAGTTCAAGTCTCTGCTCTGAAACCAGCAGAATAGAGCACTGAACCTATATCTCAGACGAATGCTCTAACCATTGATCTGGAGGAGGGGAGTGGGTGTCTCTCTCGCTAACCAGAAATTCCATTTTGGACCTGAGAAAGTTTAATTGAAACCAACCCTCTCCCATAAAAAGTTTCAATAAATAGGTATTTTCTGATGAAAAAATGTTGTCAAAAAATTCCTGATCAGTTCTAGATTTTAGCACATGTATTTAACTCCCTTAAGAAGGCAACAGAGAATACAGGGTTTTTATTTGTTAGTTTTTAGATGTTTCAGTGTGTAACCCTTCTGCCAGGTGAAACAGCAACAACCAGGACCGGGTTCATTATCTAGGGGTTCCTCTCCATCAATACAAAACAGAACCAGCTCAAGCCCGCACCCAGTAACCTGGGAAAATTACACATCACCCCAGGTTCCTCTAGAGGCAATACTTCCCCACTCGCAAGCACAGAGTCTGAGTAAAGAAAATAAACATTTTAATAAAAGGAGGGAAATAACTCAGCATTAATTTGAGAAAACACTGCAAACAGGGTTCATAAACATAAACTATGAGCAAAAGACCCCCCCCCCGAAGTAAGTTGGGCACTGTACTTTCCCGCTCACATTCTTAAGTTCAGAAACCCAGAAGTCCCTTTCACAAGCCTGACCTTTCTCTGCACCCCCACTCACAGTACTGTCTTGGTCAGTGCAAACCCAGAGTTCAGAGGTGCATCTGCAGAGTTCACCTCCCACCCTGGGTCGGGGGTAAAGAGGCATCTTACTCGCTGCTAGCCGCTCACCAGCTACCTGCTCACCACTCTCCTTGTGCTCCTCCACCAGTCAACCAGCTGATCATATATCTCCACTGCTGCCCTGCTAGCCAGTCATCATGCCTCTCTGCTACTGCCCTGCTGGTCACTCATTTGTCAGCTGTCAGTCACTATCTGCCTCTCTGCTGTGACCTCTGCACATCAATTTCTCAGGCCATGGCTACATTAGACATTTCAAAGCGCTGCCCCGGCAGCGCTGCGGGAGCGCTGCCGCAGCAGCGCTTTGAAGTGTGAGTGTAGTCAAAGCCGCAGCTGCTTGTAAACCACATCCCTTATGGGTGTAGCGTGCAGCGCTGGGAGCCGCTTTCCCAGCGCTGCCGCCCTGATTACACTGACACTTTACAGCGCTGCATCTTGCAGTGCTCAGGGGGGTGTTTTTTCACACCCCAGTTGCAGCACTGTAAAGAGCCAGTGTAGCCATGGCCTCAGTGATTGTCAGCTCTTTTGCAGGCTGGCCAGAAACACTGCCTTATCTCAAGTGATTTCAACTCTTAACAAACAAGGCAGAAATGCAATCCTACCACAGCTGGTTTCAGCTCTGATTGAGCAATTAAAATAACAAAAGAGGCTCCCATAAAGCCTATTTAGCTCTATTCTTTGAACAGTGGGGAAGAATGGGTTAAGCCAGTCTAGAGAAAAGAGAAGCTAGTCCTGCCCTTACTTTCACAAGGCTTTGGCAGTCGAACCCCTGGCTCAATTAGGTCCTCCCTGCTAACCTAACCCCCCTCCCACCCCCGCATTTGGAACAGGTTAAGCACAGTCCTGCTTCCCTGCATTCCCACAATAATTACATTGATAACGCTATTTCACTACCGCTGCATCTAGTACTAATTTGATTTGTGACCCAGCACCAGCCAAGTTAATTACAATGAGCAAAACACCACTCCAGCTGCTGAATATCTAAGCAAACCAAGAGCAAACTGTATTTACATAACCACACCCAGAGTCTCTCCCCCTTCCAGCTAGCTGTCAAGGAAGCATTCATTCAGACCCTGCTTACAAGTGTATGCAAATATTCCACTAGCAATAGAAATGGAAGTTTCTTCTAGTGATTAATTCTTTGTGTGTTCTATAAGTTTTAATATGAAAATAAAAATTAATGTGGGCTTTGAAAGTTTCTTAAAGTGTTGTTTTATTAGAAGATAACATTTTACAAGATAGTTTTCTTTTATTGGATGTTTTGTTTTATTGGTATTTTGATTTAGCAAGGACATATCAAAGACTGTGATGGTTTGATGAACTGACTCCATAAAATACCTTTGGTAATTGGAATAGGATATAGAGGCACTTTGGGGTTCCGAACATGAATACAGCCAAAAGCAACCCACAACATTCCTTGAAAATAGATTGATAAATTAATTGATTTTAAGTTCAGATAGGACCATTATCCTATAACATGACACCCTACATAACACAAGCTGTAATACTTCACCTAGTAATTCCTGTATCAAGCCCATAACTTGTCATTGAACTAGCACAGGTCTTTTTAGAAAGACATCCAATCTTCGAGAATCCATGACTTAATACACTTCACCCCCGTGGTTACTATATGGTTGTGTACATGACCAGTAGGCTTAAGAAGTTGGGTGAGCCTGATAGGTAGTCCTTGTTGGCCTACCAATTAACACAGGAGAAGGTGTACAACCTGTTGACCTTGCCTGGGTAAGAAGGTGGGAAGTTAAAGCCAACAGGAAAGATTCTGTCCCAAATAGTTGTGGAGGAGAAGTTTTACCTATACTTGAACTTGTTGGCATCTGTTGCTCACTATAGTTTGACTGGGAAAGAGTAACTGGCCTCAGACCCTAAATAAAAAGATGCTTTGTTTTCTAAGAAAGATTTTATCCAGGAGTGGATGGGAAACTTTGCTGACTGGCAGAACTCTGAGGTTAGAATTTTCAAGGCATGTTATGTACTGAAATATGCAGGTAGATGCTTAAACAGGTAGGATACAACTGTTGCATATGAGCCAATGACCTGTAAAGACATACCTCTTCCAGCAAAGAGAAGACAAGGTTGGATTAATTCCAGGAAGCTGCCTGAGTTTTCTGAACAGATTTTATTATTGCTATCTGTTTTGTAGTAGTGACAGCTTTTCTGCTCCTGGGTTGTCATAGGTTCACCCCTACTCTGAAGCTTAGAGTACAGATGTGGGGACCTGCATGTAAACCTCCTAAGCTTAAATACCAGCTTAGATCAATAAGCTGCCACCATCCAAATATTTGAGTCATTTGGAAAACTCTGTCTTCCCACCAAAAAACCTTCCCCTCCCAGGGTAGCCTTGAGAGACTCCTCCACAAATTCCCTGGTGAATACTGACCCAAACTCCTTGGATTAACACAAGGAAGAATTACTCCTTCCCCCTCTCCCCTTTCCTGGTGAGTCCAGATCCAATCCCCTTGGATCTAAAAACAAGGAAAAATCAATCAGGTTCTTAAAAAAGAAGGCTTTTAATTAAAGAAAAGAAAGGTAAAAGAAAAGAAACTTCTGGGAGATAGCACACAAGCTGATCTCACAGACGACAGATTCAAAACACAGAGGATGTTCCCCTGCAAAAACCTTAGTACACACAAGAATACCCAAATTTAATTATTCCCCTAATGCCAAGACAAGTTACAAAAAGAAAATAATCATAAACCTATTTATTTCCTTCTAAAACTTACTACTCTGATAAAAGGCTGGTTCCTTGATCTTTTCTACTCTGGCTGAAACTGACTCTAAATAAAGGAAACTTCCCTCCTTCCTTTTGAAACATCTCGTTCCCCCATTGATTCCTCTGGTCAGGTGTCAACTAGGCTAGGTGAACTTCTTAACCCTTTACAGGTAAAAGAGGCATTAACCCTTAACTATCTGGTTATGACATGGGTCATTCAGGTTATACGCAGCTACTTTTTGAACTGTTCGTCATTTCTGTGAATTTCAAATCTGCCTTCTTTCTGCACTTATACAGTTGGCTTTATCTCCATTTCTTACCCAGCTATCATTTTGTTTTGCTATTTCTGTACATAGTATATGGCATTTTTAATATTACATATTCATTGATGGGGACACCTACTGCAACTTTCTGAATTCATGTAGAGACTTAGCTCTATTTTACATCAAACTTTTTGGGGATCAAGCCATTTTTCTCTGTCTCCAGTATTCAGGTGATGGGGATCTTCTCAGTTTTTTTATATTTGGTTCGATATAGGGACAGGGTTTCCTAGTTGAAATATTGAGTTTAAGATACATTGTTAAATGCTTGTGATTGTATTGGGATTTCATTTAAGAGGATAAAAATTGAGACTGCAATCTGTAGGAAAGACATGAATGAATCATAGAGAAAAGAGTACTTTAAAATATGGAGCATTTACCTGACTGATGCTGAGGAGTGTTAAATAGAATCTAAACCACGAGATCCTTTTGCCAAACTTAATCAAGTAAAATACACTTTTCCTGAAATTGCTCCTACCTTATCTTTCAGTCGTCAAACTATTTTTCCTTTAGCTGATGTAGATAACTTTTTTTCCTGTTCTTTGTGAGAAGGTGGTTGTCATAAACAGATAGCTAAGGGTTAATGTTTCTTTTACCTGTAAAGGGTTAACAAAGAGAATCAAACACCTGACCAGAGGACCAATCAGGAAACCAGATTTTTCAAAGCTTAAGGGAGGGAATTTGTGGGGGTTTCTTGGTCTTGGGTCTTTGTCTGTTCTGTGCTCTCTCAGCTATGAGGGGATCTATTTCCAGTCCTTCTAATCTTCTGTTTCCCAGTTGTAAGTTAAAGGTAGCAAAAGTATTTGCATCTGTATATCTGGCTGGTGGAGTCTGTTATGTGTTTTGTCCTATAAGTACTTGTCATAAGTAGATAGGTAAGGTAAGGTTAATTTCTTTTACTGTAAAGGGTTTACAAAGGAACCAAACACCCGTAAAGGGTTTACAGAGACCATCAGAACCGGATTTTCAAAAGTAGAGTGGGAACCTCTGGAGTTTTTGGCTTTGTTCTGTGTGTTTTTGTTCCTCGGCTGTGGTAAAACAGCTTTTTTCTAACTCCATCTTGTTTCAATATTCTACTATCAAGTGTGAGTACAAAGGAACCAATAATCGGCTGAGTGATGTTGTGTATTTGGTATTACATGGGTGTTGATTTGCTGGACTGGTTAATTGGGCATCTTTTAAATCAGACTGGTATTCATATTTTCTTATAGCAAGAGCCGATTGATTCTTAATCAGTATTATTGTCTGTATTTTCGGTTCTTTTTGATATAAGTTATCTTTTTAAAACTGTGGAAGTTCTTTTCCTATGAGGCAAAGGGAAGAATTTCTCTTGTGCCGGAGGTCCTGTTACATCTGTGACAGGCTAGGGAGGCGGGAAAAAGTACGGGGATAAGACGAGAGAGAATCAGCTCTGTTCCCTGGTGGCTAAGGCTTGTTCTCTTTGGAGAAGACGGAGGCAAGTTTCTTGGCATTTGATAGTAAGAGATGCATCAATCCCCTCAAGTTGCTCATAGCGAACAACGGAGAGAAGCGGAGAAGGGAGGGGAGATCATTCTTTTGCCGGTAGACCTCATACTTCTGAGTCTTTGGGGTCCTCCCACGGAAACAGTTGGAGAGTGCCAGAAGAGGGGGTCCCCCTTCAAGGGAATTTGGGGGAACCCAGGCTGATAGTAGCCTCAATACTATCTGGTGGCAGCGAAATAAGATCCAAGCTGGGTATAAGCTTGGGGAGGTTCACAGTAAGCACCCAGATTTTGTACGCTAAAGTCCAGATTTGGGACAGACGCTTACCACAGTACTTTAAATTGTATTGTTTTTGGGTAAGGCTGTTTATCCTTTTTCCATTGTTTATTCATTTTCTATAAGTTGAAAACCCTGTATCTTACCATCTAGGTTAAAGGTGGTATGTTAACTTTAAAGTGTTGCATGATGTATTTAGCAATTAATCAACTCCAAATATATTTTTAACCAGTACTTGCTTACTTTAAATGAACTGAAAAAGGTTTTATTACTTTTAAAGATAACCTTGCATCATTGTGCTGGCATGGGAAAAGGCTTCCAAACTAATTTGTGGGAAGCTGAAGGATTTGCCTCCTCTGATTAGATTCTTTAAACTGGATGTGGCGTTAGAAATTTGTACTACCCATTTGTTAAGTTCTTGGGATTCAGTGATCAAGCCGCAGATTGTGAACACTTGTAAATCAGTCAAAATAAAGGGAGGTCACTTGTCATGCAGTGAACAGGTACACATATTACAGTGCAATTAATAATGACCAATTCCTTTTTGGAGTCAGTCATGAATTCTTTGCACAATGAAAAGTCTTATTGCCTTAAGCGGGAGTTTTATGTATCCTAGGATTTCAGGATCAGGCCCTAAAAGAGAACTTTCTAAAATCTCATGCTTTCTTAGTGAGCTTGGCGAGCTATCATTACCAAAAGGGATTCAAGCTCAGGATATGACTAGCTTAGAATCTGATCCGACACCCACTGAAATCAGTGGGTATCTTTCTGTTGGCTTCAACGGGTGCTGCATCAGGCCTTCAGTGCTTCCTTTATTAAGAGCCAATCCTGCTGCCACTGAAGTCAATGGCAGCAGGATCAGGCCTCCATTTTGGCATATGTTGAGAAGAATTGATGTCATTAGGCCCAGTCCTGAAAGTAAACTAATATACTACTTTTACTGTGAAATCAGTGGAACAGAGAGATACAAAACAGAACATAAAGGTGTCAGTGTAGTCTGTTAAGTGCTAAGTATCACACTGCACAAAATCCATTTATGGACAAATCCTGGCCCATACCACCTATCAGGGCAGTGGCACTGGGGTTTCGGGAAAGAGGAGAGGACTAGCACACCTGCAATGGAAACAGTTGGGGGATGGATCTATGTTCCCCCTACTTCAATAATCTCATGGAAGTGAAAGTGGGACCTGGCTATGTTCTGCCCACACGCAGGGGGATGGAGACACGAGCAGGACCTGAAGGAGAGGCTGGAGTGGCTACCGCAGTGTACAGTTCAGGCTGGCCACCATGAAGCAGGTAGAACTCCCCAGCCCAGCCTGGTCCTGCTTTCTAGCCACTGTGGGTCCCAACAGACACCCTAGGAGCACATGTGCCAGCTGCTGGAGTGGGTTGGGAGAGCAGGACAGGACACAAGCACCTGGAGGGGCTGGAGAGTATTGGCACACAGGGCACCAGCTGTCAAGAGGGGGTGAGGGGAAAGCACTGGGAACCAACCACCAAGAACTGCCTTAGGAACAGCCATAGGAACTACCAGCACACCCCTTCCCAACCTTAAGATGGCAGCTGAGAGGAAATGCGTGCGTCGGGGGGAATCTATGTTGCCCAGGACAGTCCCTCAGTGAAGGAAAAATTCTTTCCCACTTCCACAGTATGGACTGAAAAACCCTGTTTATACTAATCCCAAGGCGGGTTGGGGGGTGGAGCTTTTCCTCAGTGCTTCAGGTAGGGGGAAGGATTTATAAAAAGCTCATAGGCTTGATCGACATGCTTCTGTCTAGCCATGGAGCCCAGGAATAGGCTCAGTGCCCACAAAGAAGGAAGAAAAAAGGTAGCACAGGCAGTAATCCAAAGGTGTTCTTTCCCCTGCTGGGTAAGAGTTTTTGGCTCTTGAGGAGAGCATTATATCAGGGTGGAGGTGTATTTGTTAAATGAGTCTTTTTGTAATTGTGCACCTGGTTATTCCCCAATCGTTGTTTTTATTTGCACTCACTGCTTTTGTTTTATCTCCCCCTTTACCTCTGTTTTGCAACTTCAGTTTGACTTGCATATAGACTCACAAGAGTGCTGGGTCTAAACCAGAACAATGAATCTAAGCACTTTCTGGTTCAGGGTCTGGATTTGAACTTTGTGGATCAGGTCCCATGCTACCATCTGTTTCGTCATCTGCACATTTGCAGAGGAGAGAATGTGACTGACTCAAGAGACAGACCCTTCAATACTATTTATTCTGGGATTGTAAGCAAGACTAGCTAGAAAGAGGATATATTGGTTTGAGGGATATGTCAATACAGTATGTTAATTTCTTTAATGGACAGAAATCAAACTCAGACTGACAAAGCCCTGCTCTCAATTATTCTGTGTCCTAACCTATTCTCTCACTTGATCATCTGCAGGCTGATATAATGGTACAAAATCATAAATGTACAGTATCCTGCCAGGGGACTTCAGATCTATAGTAACTCATTACATGAGCCTCATGTTGAGTGTACCACTCAGATATTCTTTTCTTGGGCATGAGCAGCCAAAGCTTAAGGTACCTCTCCTTCAGCAGTTCCAGAGTGATGCTGACTAAACCAAGTGAAAAATAAGTGTATTTAAGAAATATTGGTTTGCTGTAAAACAAAATGTGTAAAGGAATTGAGATAGTACAAGATTAAAACTCTCTTGCTTCACTAAAGAAACTACTATACATCTGCTCAAATCAGCATGTAAACAAGAGCATTTCTCTTTTACTTTTTATCTCTGTATTTGTTTCTTTGGATAGGATAAGTACACTATGTTTTCATAATCTGCACACTATTTTAGGTTGGTGTTCAAGGTGTCTCGCAAAGAAAAGTTGTATTTGTGTCCTTTTTAATTACTGTTATTCTTTATGATGTACAAAAAGACTATTTTTTTAAGTTCCTTTTTTCTGTTTGTGTGTGGTGGGGGATGTCATTTGTTTGTTTTTTGTTTTTAATAAATAAGAAAATCAAGACTTAACTACCCTGTTTTCTTGATAGATTCTATGGAAGACTGAAGAACTGATAGGAGTATCACACTAGGGGTAACTTGAAAACAAACCTGATTAAAGGGAAAATAACTTGAAAAATCACAATTCCATCTGAAAATTGTGTATAGCTACTGTTGTCACAGGTAACAACCCCCAAGTGAGAAAACTGAGATAGTTAAGATCTCACAGCAAGTCAAAGGTAGAGCCAGAAACACAGCCAAAGTCTTCCAATACCAAGCCCAGTCCTTTCCATGGAACCATGCTACACATACTCCTTAGTATTATTTGCATTCCAAGGAACAAGATTTTGCCATTAGAGTTTGGCATAAACAGCACAACAAGTTTTTACATGTCTTGTGTTATACGTATGCTGGAGGAGAAGCAGCTTCTCTGGTCTGTTTTCCAGACCCTCAAGATTCCAGGCTAGTTATGAAGGGAGGATCAGTAGGCTATAATCTGTCAGCTAGGGGTAGAGTGTTTATGCTACTTGCTGATCATGAATATAGTCTGCTGCCTTTTAAAGGAAAAACAGCATAGATCTCCATTCTCCTTACCCCCTCCACTCCCAGTGGACCTGAGCTATCTTACCTATCACCAGCAGCATGGGGCTGGAGATGAACTCATGGCCACCACAGCTCTGATTATCCCCAATGCAGAGTCCTCAAGAGGATCAGAGAGATATAAAAAATTACTGTATTTTGTGTCCACTAAAGGCCTTCTGTCATAAATAGATAGGTAAGGTAAGGGTTAAGTTTCTTTTACCTGGAAAGGGTAACCAAACACCTGACCAGAGGACCAATCAGAGAACTGGATTGTTTAAAGTCAGGGGCGGGAATCGTATACTCGGGGTCTTTTTTTTTTCTCGTTGTGGATAACAAGTTTCCTCCTAACCCATCTTACTTCAAATATTATACAAAAAGTCTGTGAGTACAAAAGGACCCCAAGCATTCGGCTATGGGGCTTGTGTTGTACGAATAGATGTGACGGCTGTGTCTTTGTTGTTTTCTCGCTGCTGAGTGTAACAAGCTTTCTTCCTAACTGCATCTTATCTCCAATTTCTCCTACACATCGAGACAAAGGAAACCCCAAAGCAATTCGCTATGAGAGCTTGATTGTATATTCACATAGCAGCAAATGTCATTCCAGGCCCTAAGTTAGATTTTTGTGAATCTGGCTCATATGTATAGGGATGAGCCGTAACACTCTAACATGAAGGAGTATTTCTTGCGCGGTATGAGGGACACAATCGCTTTCCCTGTAAACTAAACATGTTTCTCTAGCTATTGATTAGACACTAGACATATATGCACAGACCCATTAGTCCTTATCCTCACTGACCTAACATAATATAAGCGATTGAAAAGATTGATCAGAGAGTTTATTATTATAATTGCTAGACCTCATGGTTTATTTCTATTTCTCTCATATTAATAAAGTTTTCTTGTATATTATAATACCCATATATAATAAGACTGATGCTTTGATACTGTAAGGGAGAGTGGCTTCACCAACAGGGGTGCGGTCGAAGGACAAGCACCGTAGAAACCCCGTGTCTCACCTCCCTATTGTCCCAGGGCGGGAAAGGCTATAGGACAAAGGGAGGGGGAATTTCTTGTGTGAGCTGACTAGGTAAATACCTAGCCTCGGGGAAGCTAGATTGCTTCTCCGGTTGTATTCAAGGGGTGAAGCATAGCATTGCACCGGCTAACCCAGGAAAGGGGGGGAAGCTGGGAGAGAAGAGAGAGAGACCCAGGGCTCTGGGTCTTGGGGGTCCCCCAGGGGAAAGTTGGGGTGACTCGGGGGGCATACTAGGACGCCCAATAGTCCTAGTTGGTGGCAGCGAGAATATCCAAGCTGGTAGTGAGCTTGGGGGAGTTTCAGGTAAGCCCCCAAATTTTGGACGCAAAAGTCCAGGTTTGGGACAGGACCAGAGTTTGGACGCTAAAGTCCAGGTCTGGGACAGGTGGCTATTACTACACCTTCTGAGTACAACTTTCTAACAGAAAAGTTAATCCATACTGAACAAACAACAAAAAGTGTATCTACAACACGAGGGTTAGAAATTATTCAACAAAATAACGAGTCCCCATCCCTTGATATTACTTTTAGCTTCATTTCCTTTGATTTTACATATGGAACAATTCAGAACATCAAAATGGTGTGATACTTTAGAACTTTTTTCTTATAATACCAGCATTCATAATAGTTATAATTTGCTCTTCAAACAACTCTTGAAAAACCCATTAAAACAATCATAATAAAGCCACTGGAGGATTACTGTTGCATTGGAATATCAAAGAATTTAGCATGCATTGAGGCTTTATTGTCATATGAAATATTCAAATGTTAATGATACCAATCTGCAATACGGTGTTCTTCTTTTGATTAGACGCTATACATCAATCTGACATCCTTAATACTTTTTGTTGGGCTGATAAATGAAATCAATTTTAAATTATATTATTCAGTATGCCTGCCATTTAATTTAGAAATAAAATTATTTCCTTATAAATCTTAAACAATAAACTATAGAAATGTAAACACACCACAACAAATACTGTTGCTATTCTGTTGTCTGGAATGTTTATTGTAAGTTGCATGCATTTCCACCCCCAATGTCTCATTTGTATCTCTCTTTTTTAAACACGGGAAACTGGCAAAATATTTTTTCAGTAGGTTTTTCTCACTGGACCCTTCTCTTCCCTCCTCAACTAATTTTTTTAGGCTCCAATTTAGCAAGGCCCCAATTCAGTAAGGTACTTAAACACAAGTATAACTTTAAGCATAAGAATAGTCTCACTAACGTCAGTAGGATTAGTCATGTACTTAAATACCTTACTGAACTGGGATCCAAAGCTTTTAGGCAAGTGCTTACGTCCATCTCTATTCAGAAAACCAATTCCAAGATTCTTAAGTCCCATTGATTTATATGGGACTTAAGCACATGCCTGAAGTCAAGCATATGCTTAAGTCCTTCGCTGCACTTGGCCCTGCAGCTTGCTCCTGACTTCAGCAGGAGCTATGGGAGTTCAGCACCACTCTGCAGTGCTCAGCACCTTGCAGGATTGAGCCTATATTTATGGTATTATAGAAGCAAGTGTTGTGTGTAGCTGAAATATCATTGCAGGAAGTTCATTGGATAATGTAATGATGATTACTGAACTTTTCAGTGTAGCAGGCAAAGTACTTGAAAACTGTATCGCAGAGAGTAGAAGGTTTAAAATGAAATCTTAAAGAGGAAAACAAAACAAAACCTTCCTTCCCAGCCATCTGGCTCTTGTCAGCTAACCTTTTAAAGTTGTACCAAATCATTTTTCTTAGATCTACACAACCCATTAGTCGAGTTTGCTGTAATCAGGGCCGGCTTCAGGCACTAGCAGACCAAGCACGTGCTTGGTGCGGCGTCTTGTAAGGGGCGGCCAATCTTGGGGTGGCGGGTGGCACTCGGGTTTTGGGGAGGGGATTGGTTAGGTGGGGCGGCGCTTGAAGTTTTTTGTTGTTTTTGTTTCAGCAGCGTGGCGTGGCATGGCATGACGCGGTGCAGTGTGGGGAGATGTTTTGGCAGGGCGGCGCTGGGGGGGCTGTTATGGTGGCACGGCGCTCAGGAGGAGTGTTAGGGTGGTGCGGCGCTCGGGGGGGTGTTAGGGCAGCATGGTGCTCAGGGAGGTGTTACGGAGGGGTAGTGCTCGGGGAGGTGTTATGGCGGCGCGGCCTCAGAGGGGGATGTTAGGGCGGCGTGGCCTCGGGGGGGAGTGTTACGGAGGAGTGGCGCTTGGGGGTGGAGGTGTTACAGCTGGCTGGCACTCTTTTTTTTGGCTTGGGGCAGCAAAAAAGTTAGAGCTGGCCCTGGCTGTAATAGACCTCATAATTTGCCCCATTTAGATCCAGCTCAGAGATGTGACTTGTGCAATGAGTATTATGTCATGGAGTTTATGATAATTGTTGTTATCCTCCACGTTCTGTTTGATTTGTCATTTATTACTATGCTGATGGCCAGCTGAGCGTGGGAGTATGATGCAGGTAGAATTTCTTCACAGTGTAAGAACACAATCCCTCCCCCAGAATTGATGGAAGCATAGCCAGTGACTTCACTGGGAGCAGGGTATGGCCAAAACAGTACGGCATGTTTTGCTTTAAATGTTTGATTAAAGATCTGTATAAGCATACAAAACGTTACTGAGTAGACAAGGCAGAGTTAATTTTAGCTTTGATGTTGAAGTAGGACTTAAAAATAATAGAAATTTTCATCAAAAGATCTGAAAGGCTTTGAGGTAACCATGCATCATTATTCCCATTTTGTAAATGAGAAACCTGAGGCACAGTGAGATTAAATGCTTTGCCCCAGGTGAGTCAGGGGCAGAGCTATGTTTCTCTCTTCTATTCAGGTTCTTATACCACATTCTTCCCCATAGCATCTGAGCTCTTGGGGTGAAATCCTGGTCCAACTGAAGTCTATGGCAAAACTCCCACTGACTTCAGCAAGCCCAAAATTGTACGCTGGGTCTTCTGATTGCCTCAACCGCCCTATCCACTGTAGCACACATGTAATAGGAAAAGCTTTTAGGTTAGCATCTATATTTTCAGCATAGACTACCAGTGTCTCTACTATCTCAGAATATAAATGGAGGTTTGGATGAATTTTTCCATTGTTTCCATCTAGACAGACAGGCTTTAGTTATCAGTGCTCTGTGAGAGCTACTACCAGGTGTCTCCAGAATTAAAGTAATTAGGGATAAGTGTTCACTTCTAATTAGGGTTGCCAACCCTCCAGTATTGGCCTGGAGTTTCCAGGAATTAAAGATTAATGTTAAATTAAAAATTATGTCATGTGATGAAACCTCCAGGAATACATCCAACCAAAATTGGCAAACCTACTTCCAAAGATGCCTCCCATCCTGCTTTTCAACACTTTAGACTCCCACACATAAAGACCAAGCCTATCTACCTTCCAAGATTTACTGGGGACTGCCCTGGGTTTAAAATAAAGAAGGTAGTTTGTTTTTACTAAATTTTACATTGCAAGTCTTAAAATAAAAAGTAAAATGATCCCAAAATAAATTTCCTGAAAAGTTTTATGCATCAGATGCCACAGTTTTATCCATTCAAAATTGCGGAACATGACAATGTACCAACCTAGGAACAAAACATACTTAGGGATGGTAATGAAATATGATATTTTACTAGTCAGCTGACTAGACATGAAGAACTTTTCAAGGCAAACCTTTCATTTATTTGAACTCCTTTATATTGGCATTTTTCAGCTCTTCCAAATACATTTCTACAGCGATATAATGTGACCTGATGTAACATGAATTCAGCTATAATGCGGTAAAGCAGTGCTTGGGGGGGGGGGGAGGGAGCGGTGCTACGCACTCCAGCAGATCAAATCAAGTTCGATATAACGTGGTTCCACCTATAACATGGTAAGATTTTTTGCCTCCCGAGGACAGCATTATATTGGGGTAGAGGTGTATAAGCTTTAAACCAATATCAATCAGCAATTCAATATACATTGCTTAGTTTACAGGAAAATAATTAAAGTGTTCTAATTGCATACTCCAAAGGAGAGAGGCAGAAGAGCAGTCATAGAGATAGTAATAGGATAATGTAAGCAAAAATGAAACAGGCATGTAAAAGTTCCCCTTGCTTTTAGTTATGTGGGATCTATTGCTTTCCTTCAATACATACAGATGAGCCACCAGATATAATACTGTTCTGAAAAGCTGCTCGTAGACATTTACCCATTGCAATATGACATGAACTGGCCCGAGTATACATTTTGAAAAATAAATTATAAATAATCGTAGAAGACCACCACAATATTGATGCAAAAATGGTTATTAATAAAAGTGTTAATATTTAGTTTTATACTTTTAGATTATTGCATTGTTCACTTTGCCTTTACTGAATTTAGGAAATACCTGTAATATTTTCATATGCATTATGCTTAGAGACTAGGACAGCTCACATGCTTATGTTTTGGTTGCTTATATAAAGAAATATGATGTTCTAGCTAATTCTGAGAAAAATCTCTGCTTTCCATCCCCGGTAAAAGGCATCAAGTGTCAAGGAAGATGATAACATTCATTAGCCATAAAACCATGTTTATTATCGCCAAATGTTATTACGCAGACTCTGGAATGTGGATTTATAACTTCTTTTTGGCTTTAATATTCTATATCATGTTCTTTTTTTACTATGTTTTGAAAGATGTATGTAGGTGTTAGTTATTGTCAAGGCTACGATTTAATCACAGGTATTTTTAGTAAACGTCATGGACAGATCACGGGCAAGAAACAAAAAAAATCATGGCCCGTGACCTGCCGGTGACGTATACCATAAATACCCCTGACTGAATCTTACGGGGGGGAACTTTGCCAGGGGGAGCCCGCAGCACCAGCTGCAGTGGGAGGGAGCCCCAGGGATCCAGTGGCTTCTCCGACTGCCACTGGGGGAGGAGGAGCCCCAGGGTCAGATGCTGCTCCAGCCACCCTGAGACTGCTACCGTGAGCCACTGAGCTGGAGCACCTTTGGCTGCCCTGGCACCGCTGCTTAGGCACTGCATCAGCCACGGTTCAGGCGGTCCCCAAGGCCAGCTGCCCGGGGCTGCCAGAGTAGTGGCTGATACAGCTGGCCCCAGGACCAGGCTCCAGCAGTGGCTTGGGCAGCCCTGGGATCAGCCACACTGGTCACTGCAGATGTCAGGAAGTTTGTAGGAAGTTACAGAATCCATGACTTCCGCGACCTCTGTGACAAACATGGAGCCCTAGTTATTGTGATTCATGCTTTGTTGAGAACCAGTGGTTCTCAAACTAGGGCCACCGCTTGTTCAGGGAAAGCCCCTGGCAGGCCAGACCGGTTTGTTTACCTGCCGCGTCTGCAGGTTCGGCTGATCACGGCTCCCACTGGCTGCAGTTCGCTGCTCCAGGCCAATGGGGGCTGCAGGAAGGGTGGTCAGCACATCCCTCTGCATGTGCTGCTTCATGCAGTTCTCAATGGCTTGTAGCAGCAAACTGCAGCCAGTGGGAGCCGTGATCAGCTGAACCTGTGGATGTGGCAGGTAAACAAACCAGCTCAGCCCGCCAGAGGCTTTCCCTGAACAAGCAGCGGCCCTAGCTAGAGAACCGCTGGTATAGAAGTCTGGTTGTAAATTGTAAGTGATTGCAAATTGTAGGTTGTAAATCTAGAAATCATTTGGCCAAAAGGAAAACGAACAGCACTGTCTTACCAAAGAAAAGGACACATCCCTCATGGATCAGATAATAATTGGTATAAATATGATCTTTATCTCAAGGAACAGAGAGAGAGAGACCTATTTGTGTAAAAATCTGAATATTGTTTTTCTGCAGGCCATACCAAACAGGGATGATACTTAGGATGTTTTACCAGAGCTACAAACACAGATATAAAAGAGTGCTTTTTTTGCCCCTCCACTTTAGCAAAAGGAAAACCTTAGTTTCAAACCCACACAAAGAATTATAGAAATATCCATATTGAAACTGATTTCTTATATAAGCACTCTAAAGTCTTCGTTCTTCAAATGTTAAGGAGAACATATTTGGTTGGGAAATGTTTTACAGAAGATAATCATTACTAAAGATTTAAGTTTCCACATAAAGGTGAAAGCTTTTCCCTTCCTTCAAATGCTTGAGATGGTATAAATTTCTTTTGAGATGTGTATTTGTCAATATTTTCTATCTTAATGCAAGCCTTCATCTAATAATAACTGCCTGATGCTACTGTTATGTGACTAATAAGATGTT
This sequence comes from Chelonoidis abingdonii, assembly GCF_003597395.2. Lineage (NCBI taxonomy): Eukaryota > Metazoa > Chordata > Testudines > Testudinidae > Chelonoidis > Chelonoidis abingdonii. The sequence goes on along the minus strand of NC_133778.1, from coordinate 30,959,450 downwards.
TTATGTACAAACATAGCAAGGTCATTTGGTTACTAATGTAAAAAGCAATTTGGATCTAAAAATTATATTAATAGGGGGATTTAATTGGTGATCTTGCAATGCTTACGCAAGTCTCAAACTCAGGAAGACAAGAAAAAAAGACAATATCTACTCTGATGACCATTTAAGTTTAAAGAGTCTCTTTAAGAATCAATTATGTTTTTTTAAAAAAAGCTATTTATGAGAGCTGAAATATTTTTATATAGAAAACAGGATTACCTGGACTTATTTGAAACAGAATTTCAACTCCTATCAAACCCTCATGAAACTAAAGGGATATATCAGAAAATGGACTAAATAAAGAGTTAAAACTCTAACTCTGAAGATGTTCTTAGACTTTCCTACAGCAAAGACAAAAGCAATTACAACCCTGCTGCATACGTATTGGCAGATTGCATATTCCTAAGGAATGCTACCATGACCATCCCACAAAGATGCTGATATTTGAATTCAGTAAAACCCCTAAAACAAGGGTGCCTTCCATTGTCAATGAGATTACAAAAAGAGAGGGTTATAAATCTCTCAACTGAAAGACCAATACAGCACACTCATTTTAGCACACTTAGCACAGCCTGAGCATTGCATCTCTGCAAGGAGACACCTGCAACAACAAAACAGCTAAGAAGAACAAAGAAGCCACAACACAGCATCATGAAGCAGCAATCTCCCATCCCTGCATTTCTTCTGTTACATGATGAAATCCATTAGATGATAGCATCACTGATAGATGGAGTTTGCAAAAGTGCTGCCAAGGGGTTAGATTTAAATTGTTCTTGTAATAATTTTAATCAAATATTAAAATGCTCTTGTAATTTAACAGTTTCTCCTTGTAAATGCCAGACAGTTTAAGTTATGTAATCTTGAAGAGGACACATTAGCAAAAGAGAGAAATAGTGAGATTTTATTTGAACGTAAGATTCTTGATATTTATTAATTTCCTGGTCTCAAATCCACTCCTTGAATGGCTTCTTTTAAGTAACTACGTTTTAAAAAACTTCAGTTTTATAGGACTTAGTTATGCTCACTTTTGCCATTAATAAACTCTTTAAGTTATCTATGATACACTAATACAAGACTCACTCCAAATTTTGGGAATGATATACTTTGGTCTTTACTTACCTAGAGAAAAGTATTCCCACTCTTGGATATTGCAGGTGATTAAGGTGTAATTTCTGTTGAAAGAGCTCCACACAGAGGAATACAGAAGAGACTATAACTGAAGTAACCACTATTTATTCATTGTATTCGGTTTCAGTTTTCTTTTCTTTCTTTTTCTCTTTTTAAAAATAAAAGATTGTGAATAATTGTGATTATTTGGCTTAATGTTAATCATAGTGTCCCTAAGGTATAGAAAGAACCCATGTGACTAAAATAGTGCAGGGTCACATCTCTGAATTGGCATTGAAAGAGAGACTTATAAGATTTCATTTTCCATTTTTGTGTCTCTAGATGACAATTTTTTAGTCATTTTTGGTATAAAATTACTTGATGCTTGACAACTTAAATCACTCCTGTCTCCCCCACATATTAATCCAAATGTACACTATCTATTCAGTCACCTGGAATGAACCCAAAGGCAAATTTCCAAAATGTAAAATACACTATACAAACTTAACTACACATATACCCAGTAGAAAATGAGACATTCAACAGTAGAGTAAATGCAAAAATACATGTTTTAACTATAAATATGTATATATGCAAATACTTCTCCAATAGACTAGATGGAATCTGAAGTTGCCACTCCATTTTGTAGGGTTAACAATACACATTTTAAAGGGTATAAATACATATACTTCTAATGTATGTAAAATTATATAAATACATATTTATCTCCTAGAGTTCCCCAGCACATTACATAATAATTACACATTTACATTCTTTAGACAATCATATTTAATTGAAAGATTGTTATAACTTTGATGTTAGCCACAAGATGCATGTTAGTAAAAAAACTCTGCCTAAACAAACCACTTTAATGATGGTTTAAAAATCAGGGAAACTTTACTATTTAGTAGTTAAATACCATATATGGGGGTGTCATAAACAGATAGCTAAGGGTTAATGTCTCTTTCACCTGTAAAGGGTTAACAAACACTGAACCGGAACACATGACCATAGGACCAATCAGGAGACAAGATACTTTCAAATCTGGGTGGAGGGAAGCTTTTGTTTGTGTTCTTTGTTCTCTGTCCATGTCACCTCTGGGATCTGAGAGTGACCGGACGTACTACAGGCTCTCTAATTTTCTATTCAAGTAGTAAGTGCAAGTAGAAAGGCGGTTTAGTCTTTTTAATTGTTTTTCTTTATTTGCAAATGTGTATCTGGCTGGTAGAGTTTTAATGTGTATTTGGCTGGAAGTATTTTAAATTGGAGGCAGGCTTCTCTCTAGTTTCTATAGCTGAAGGACCCTGTAATATTCCATCTTGAATTTACAGTGATTATCTTTATTCTCCTTTCTTTTATAAATGTTTTTCTCTTTAAGAGACCTGATTAATTTTTTCCCCTTGTTAGGCAAGGAACTGAGTCTGTACTCACCAGGAATTGGTGGGGAGAGGGAGAAGGAGTAGTGGGGAGGAAAGTGAATTTCCTCTGTGTCTTAGATTCACGGAGCTTGAATCTGTCTATCTCTCCAGGATAATCCAGGGAGGAAACCTGGAGGGGGGGAGAGAGGGGAGAAAAAACCTGATTTTCTCTGTGTTGTGATTCAAGGAGTTTGAATCAAGGATGTCTCCTGGTGTACCCAGGGCGGGAAAGATCTGGGAGGAAGAAAGGAGGAGGAAGGGAAATGGTTTATTCCCCTTTGTTGTGAGACTCAAGGAATTTGCGGTCTTTGGAGTCCCTAGGAAAGGTTTTAGGGAGACCAGAGTTTATCAGGCACTCCAAGTCCTGATTGGTGGCAGCTTATCAGATCTAAGCTGGTAATTAAGCTTAGAGAAATTCATGCTGGTACCCCATTTTTTTGGACTCTAAGATTCAGAGTGGGGCTAGATACCATGACAGGGGGTAAATTTTCATGTATTCCATATGCACATTTAAGTGAGAAATCAACAGAATGTTTTGCTGCAATGTGAGAACAAAGTTTGCCCACATCAAGGTTCAGCAGTGGCAAAATTCTTCAACTGGCAGGCCTGCCAGGGGGTGGATGAGATTATTTGTGCATGCCTGTACTTCTGCTGTCATCCTTCTACTTGATTCTGAAAGAAGCTCTTGAGAAGAAAGGCTTGGTGACTAATCACATAACAACAGGAAGCCCTACATTTCCTTTCCTTTCTGGCCCTTTCTGAGCCCAACCAAGCACCATGGAGTAGTTAGCTATGTACTGTACCTTTTTATTTCTAAGGCTTTTGCTCTTGCAGAGGTGGGGTGAGAAATTCTAGTCCCATTGAAGTCAATGCAAGTTTTGTCATTGGTTTCAATGGGGACAGGGTTTCACCTAGGAAGTCATTTTGTGTTCAGTTAAGCACAACTTGTTACAGCGAATGCATTCACTGCAAGTTCTCATGTTGACTTCACTTTTGTTGTTTCTTCTCATACTCTAACCTACAGGTCATTCTAACTCAAAAACACACAAATACATTTGTTGTTTCTAACGAAATCCTCTACAGTGCCTCCCTCTCCTCTAACAAACCAGCTTTTAGCAAGAATAAGGGTCAATGCCTCCATCATTTTGGGAGAGCTACATCTTCATAGCTCACTTGTGAGGTTAACTCATGTTTTTATTGCCCATACTTCTTTTCTCTCTGCCTAATCCAAAACTCCTGAGGAGTTAGAAGATGTGGGCATAACTTCAGCTGGTATCAGCTGTCATAATTCCACTGAAATGGAGTAATGACAATTTACATCAGATGAGGATCTGCCCATAGGTAAGTCTGTCTGACTAGGACTTCATCTCTAGATGGCCCCACTTATGTTTTAGGTGCACTGGTTCTTTTTGTTCTCCTAATGCCATGGTACAAGAAGGGTCAGAGTTGGTCTTTATTGTTTAATCATTAAACATTTTCATGATGTTAAACTAATATACGGGGCCTGTAATTGGCTTTTGACATCTGATTATTAGGCTCCCGTTCTGCTTTATAACCCTTCAGCAAGGTATTGGCAACCAGCAAATGACTCAGAAAAGCACATTTTAATTAAGAGCTTGGCAGTTTATTTTCCCACCAAGATGCATGTGAGTAATTCCCATTAGTATTAACAGGAGTTACATAAATGCACTGAGGAATGGATATGTATTTCCCTTTAATTTTGAAACACAAGTCAGTGTTTGTACGTGCGTGAAATGGTGTTATTGTGTGAACTTGCAGAATGTTTATGGAGAGCAAAATGAGTGATGCTTTGCTTTGGTATTACTCAACTATAATACCCTGTCAGCAATAATGTTCAGTAATGTGGTTCAAAAGTATATTAATGTAAAATATATTTGTGAGGCTACCGCTTTTATTAGCTACAACACATCCAATCACATACTAAATAAAATGCTAAAAGGGACCACAAAGTACTACTATAATATGAAAGTATGTTGATATATTTCTGTTGGGAATGCTGTTCATGGCTTTTACAGCTTTTCGCAACGTTGCATGCATATTGTTAAGGTCAAACAAGCAGTTTTATCATGTTATCTATCTTTCTAAGTGTAAAAAAAGAGGCTACTCTCCACCCCTGTATATTTTTTCAAATGAAGCTGTTCCTTCCTAAATTTGTTTAACTGTTAAATGAAGAAAATGCTACAGCTGTAAGAATATTGGCCCTAATTCAGATCCCATTTACACCAGTGAAACTCCACTGGTTTCAGTGCAGATACTCCTGCATAACAACAGCATCAGATCAGAATTGGGTCCATTTTAAATTTTAATGATAAGGCCGGCTTGAGGTCATATGGGGCCTTCTGAACATTGAACACTATCTAGGAGAGGGGAAAACTTGACCCACTTTCAACCCTGCTTGAATTCAGGTTCCTCGGAGCATAATGGAACTCCATGTGGTCACAGGGTTTGCAAATACTGAGGGCTAGCCCTGTTGAATGAACATTAAAAAATCTCAACTTAAACTGTCCCCACGTGTACACAAAATTGGGTAAGTGCTAAAGGAGAGGCAGTGATGCCTACTGAATAGAGCAATGAACTAGGACTCAAGACCTGGATTCTATTTCCAGTTCTGCTACTAGCCTGCTGGGTGATCTCGAGCAAGTTATTTCACATCTCTGTGCATCAGTTTCCCTATCTCTAACATAAAGATAATGACAATCACTTTGTAAATCACTTTGAAATCCGCTGATGAAAAGTGCAATACAAGCGCTAGGTATTATTATTATTATTATTATTGTTAATGAAAACTAAAGTAAAAAAAAAAAGGATATCTAATCATTCCAGTGTCTTTGTACTAAGTATTTTCTCAGAGGTAGACAGTCTATTCATATTACAATTCCTTAGTTTTCCCCACTTCTGTTGCTTACATGCTGGAAGTAATTTTGAACTTAATACTCAGGGAGGAAAGACAAAACAAAAAATATGGCCCTGTTGGCGATATGGTGACAGAAAAGAAAATCCCAAAAAGAAGAGAGTATTTTTAAAGTATGCTCAAATTGTCAAGTGCGTCTGTTCAAGCTCATTTTCTTTAAATCATTACTGCGGTGCTTATGTTAGTAAAACAAGGGAAGCAAACTAAATGCTGGAGCAGAGTAGAATTGTTATTATGCACTCTCCAGGACTTGTTCCATGTACAGTAGATGTTTACTGCCATCTTCTGGGGAGCCTGAAAACTGGTCTGTCTTATACATGTAGGTCTGGTCTACCCTAAAAGGTTAGGTCAACCAAGTTACATAGCTCATGGCTGTGAAAAATCCACCCTTCTGAGCAACTAATCTTTGGCGTAAACAGCAGTAGGCTGATGGAAGAATTCTTCTGTCAACCTAGCTGCCACTGCAATCACAGGAGAACCCCAGGTTGTGTCTAACCGAAGCACTATAGCTGTGCCACTCACATGTTTCAAGTGTAGACAAGCCCATAGCTTCTCATTTTATTATGACTTCAGTGAAGGGAGAAATAATCAAATGTAGTCCCCAAAGGCACCAAACAATGTTTTACCATGATATTTAGGGCTGGGTGAATTAGTTCTGATTTGAAAACAAGAAAGAGCTGATCCAAACTTCAAGAAGTTTGAATGCAGTACTTTTTCCCCCCATTTTTGTCAATCTCTGTGCTCCCCAATTTGGGCCAATACCAGAAATACAGAGGCTGTTCTTGTGTTATTTACAACCTGATCAGAAAGAAGGAACACCAGAAATCTCATGTGCGAGAATGCAGACTTAAGAGGATCAGGTACAGTAGTTATGTCTTGGGTTAGTTATCTAAATCAAACATGAACTCTGAGCCTTTTGGGATTGACATATCATTTTTAATAATAACTTTGAACTTCTATGGCACCTTGCCCATAGATCTCGAAGTTCTTCACAATGAATTGAGCCTCACAACACCATTGTCAGACAGTGAAGTACTATTATTCCTATTTTACAATGACAAAACTAAGGGCTTGTCTACACTTACCAGGCGATTGACGTGCAGCAATCGATGCATCAGCAGTTGATTTAGCGGGTCTAGTGAAGACCCACTAAATTGACCGCCAATTGGTCTCCAGTTGACTACTGTACTCCACCTGAACAAGAAGGACAAGAGGAGTCAATAGGGAAGTGTTTCTAGTTGACACTGCGTAGTGTAGACCCTGTGGTAGGTAGATCTAAGCACGCTGACTTAAGCTACATTATTCATGTAGCTGAAGTTGCATAACTTAGATCTATCTCTCCCCGCAGTGTACTTTAGACAAGGACTTAGGCAGAGAGAAACTAAAGCTGACTTTACAGGTGTAATTTTGCATCCACAAATAATTACATCTGGAGTTTTTCACCCATAACTAATTTGGGGGTGCAACTACAGTCAAGAGCAAGACTTTTGGTTTTTCTTTTCTTCTCTTCTTTTTTTCCTCTTCCGTTCCATTATTCTTTTTCATTAACTTCTACAGTAACATTATCCATTCTCCCCAGCCCTTCCTCCAGTCATCTGCCTCCTGCTAATGGCCTGCCCTTTGCCAAATGTGATTACCCACTGCTCTGTGGGGTCAGGAACAGTGCCTTGCAGGTGGCTGACAATCCATTTGTACATTGGATGTGTGAAGAAAGGCATCTACTTATACCTTGTCTTCATTAGTAAAAGTGGTTGAGTTTAGTTGGGCATAGATAACATGAGCTAGCAAAGCCTGATCTAAACCCACCCACATTTCATAACGTAGATAGAGGGTTGATTTGTGCATGTCAGGCTACAATGTATAATGAACTAAAATTGAACTGAAGGTGTTACCCTGAATCTACATTAGGAAAAGTGATTGAGTTTAGGTCAGTATAACACGGTATTTGGCCATTAAATGAAACTGGACTCAGCTCTCCTGTTCCAGTGTGTAAGCATCTGGGGCTACAAAAGTCAGTCAGGGATCAGAGCAGCCTGAGTATGTCAGAAGTTAGATAGAAGAAGGGCTGGGAATGAGAGAAGGAAGAGACAGATGGATAGTTTCTGGGAGAAGGTTGAAGGCAGAAAAGCTGTAAGAGGGGGTTGCTGGCTGGCATCCCTGATATCCAGGGCTGAATGCAGTGGTGGCAGCAGCAGGAGGGGGCATTGATTGCTCACTCTAAGCTGGAGAGCTGGAGCAGATAGTTAGAGAGAGCTGAAGGAAGGGGGAGCAGTGGAGGGGCTTATGCACTGTTGTCTCCTTGCTGGAGACCTGGACCTGAGAAGCAGTGAGGGGCCAGGGAGTTCCCAATAGGAAGAGAAGAAAAGGCTGGGGTAGCTGTCCTGGAAAAGAGATGGAAGAGAACAGAGAAGGTGCCTAGCTGTGACAGAAGACAGTGGGGTGTGAGGACTATATGCATTGGGGTAAGATAGAGTATGTTTTGGGACTTGTGTTATTGCATAAGTCTGTTGGAATTAACTGGCACCCAAGAGGGATATTGTTTAAGAAAGAGCCTTAAGTGGAGCCCTTTGGTTTACCTAAAAAGGAAACTAAGGCAGGGGGCCACTTGCAGGGCTGCCCTGAGTTTACCAGGGAGTGTCTGGCAGGCAGCTAATCATGTACTGTACTGTACTTGTTCGGTAAACCCAACCTAAACTCAACCACTTTTACTAGTCAAGAGTAGACAAAGCCATAAGAGACCTCTGCTGCTTGCCCTCTGTCACAGAATATAAGGAAAGAAATATTGTCCACTGCTTTGCACTTTGTGTACCCATTTATTACAGATGTGCAAACTGGATGTAAAATGCTACCAAATCTGATTGCACCAGTGATAGCATTTTGCATTCACTTTGCACATGAATCACTGAATATATAATATGCAAGGCAATGGAGAATCAGGACTATTGCTTGTAAGAAAGTATTACTCACACGGGACAGTAAACACAGAGAACAATCAGTGTGAAAAAATAGTTCACCAGATCCCTTTAAGACAGTGGTTCCCAAACTTTAACAACCTCTGAACCCCTTTCACTAAAATGTCAAGTCTTGCGAACCCCCTCCTAAAAATGAATATTTCCAGGTATTTTCTCCTTTACCTTAGTATAAATTATAAAAGCAGTAATCTTGGAAATATAAATTTGTTTTTATGACATACTTATCACACTATTTATTATTATTATTTATCATCACAGTATTTTTATTACATTCTGAAAACGGCAACACTCTTCCAAGATCTCGCTTTCATAGTTTGTATTACTTTGAATAAGCCGATTATAAGACAAGGCTCCTATGTTTTATCAAGGAACAGCATGAAGGAAGGTATTTAAGAAACCAACTCAAAGAGTTCCTTCTACACAAGAATTCAAGTCTTGAGCAGTCCAGGCAAACAACACACATTACAACAAAGCTTAAACTTGTTCTTCATAATAATTTAAACGATACTAGCTGCCTATTTAATTTTAAAAACAGCAAAAAATATCCACCTCCCTTTCCATTTCTTATAAGGAGTCTTGAAGTTTAAATCTCCTCACTGTGATAGATATGCTTGCTTTGATCTGCTTAGCTGCTGGCCCCATGCTGTACGGGGTCCTTAGGGACAGCTCTGTCCACCATTAGGGAATTTTTTCCCCCGAGAATCCCCTGTAACATTTCGCGAACCCCCAGGGGTTCATGAACCCATCTGGGAACCACTGCTTTAAGAAAATCCAATAAAAAGTTGCAGATGACTGACTAAATGAAACAATTTAGATTATCTTTTCAAAATAATGCATTATTGTGGTTTTCTAATACACTAATAAACTCAAATACAGTAATCCCATTGGGCCTCAGTATGAAAAGAGAATGAATTATAAATTGCTATAGGCAATATGTATTGATGGCATACAAAGAAAATATAGCATGTGTTTAAATTTTTGTATATTCAAATTAGTGAATTGTTGCCAAAATTTGGATACTACTATTATATAGTTTCCAAATGGCATCAGCCTTAACTGGAAACACAGGAGTGCTTTGATAGTATGAAAATTTTAAATGAACCTTTACTGTAGTAACCATAGTTTTTCAAGATGACTGCCTGCAGGGATCCACACTTAGTGCATGAGCTTGAAACATTTAAATAGTAGTGTCCATTAGTGCTGTGTGTACACCTTGCCATGGCCCTGCCATCTCCCTCCCACTATATAAGAAGTACAGATCCACTGCCACTAAGTTCCTGTTTATCTACACTGCAGTCATACCAGAGCCATCTTGAAAAGCAATAGCAGTGAAGCCACAGCACCATAGGCTCTGGCCTCTCAAGTACATATCCAGGGTCCCGAGGTGGAGATATACAGACTGCTGCCTACCACCCGTGCTGCCACAGCTTCCAGCTAGAACAAAGCTAATGCACGTCTGGCTACATGTCCTGCAGTCGCACCTCCAATTGCAGTGTAAGTATACCAGAGATTCTTGATTCAGAGGGTAAGACTCAGACATAGTGGGAGGAAGAAAGGACTTTGGATCCTTGCAGGCAATCATGCTGAAGAACCATATTTCCTATGATACAAAACTATAACTCTTTGAGCATTTTTGCATGGATCCCCACTGCAGGAGACTGACAAGCAGACTCCAGGTCCAGAGGAGGTAGGACTGAGAAGACAGGTCTGAGGAGATGTCCTTAACAAAAGATTCAGAGAGTTTAAGGCCAGAAGGGACCATCAGATCATCTAGTACAATCTCCTGTATCTGAGAGGCCACTAATTTCACCAGTTACCTCTTTATTTAGCTCAATAACTTGTATTTGACTGCCCCTGGCATGCCTTTCTCCACTAAATTAAAGGGCTCTTTGATGCCCAGTATTTTTTCCCTGCAAAGGTACTTAAAGCTCCAAGTCACCTCCCTCAATCTTTTTTTGGAAAATTTAATAGATTGAGCTCTTTAAGTCGCTCTCTGGAAGGCATTTTTTCCAGCCCTTGAGTGATTTTTGTGTCTCTTCTCTGCCCTTTCTAGTGTTTCACTATCCTTTATAAATGTGAACATCACAACTGGATGCAGCATTCCAGGATCAGTCTCACCACTGCTGAATACATAGGTACAATCACCTCCCTACTCCTACTCACTGTTCCCTGTTTGTACGTTCAAGGATCACATTAGTCCTTTTTGTTACATGATTGCATTGGGATCTCATGTGCAAATGCTTGTCCACTATGACCCCTGAATCCTTTTCAGAATCACTGTTTTCCAGGATACAGAGCCCAATTCTGTAGGTAAATTCCCTGTTCTTAGATAATTGAATGGGCCCAGCTTCCCAAGCAATCACTGTGTATGATTGCTTGTCCTCATCAATATTTCCTTCTTTGAGTCATTCATAAATTATAACAGTGATTTTATTTTTACTTCCAGATCATTGATGAAAATTTTGAATAGCATCAGGCTTACCTCTGATCCCTATGGAATCCCACTAGAAACCATTTGATGATGATTTCCCATTAACAACTACTTTTTGAGATCTGACAGCTAGCTAGTTCTTAATCCACTTAATGTGTGCTCTTTTGTATAGTCCCGCTGTTTTTCGTGTGAATACCATGCAGTAATAAGTCAAATGCTTTATGAAAGTCTAAGCATATTATTTCAAGCAAGCAGTTACTTTTATCAACAAAATTTGTAATTACACCAAAGAATGAAATCAGGATTCCTCTCCCAAACTGAATATATGGACGCAAGGGGAAGCTCAGAGTAAAGCTGCATGAAGTTATGGATGGTACTCATCATAACTCTATGACTAAGACATTTGTGAGACATACAGCAGAAGTGCCTTCAGACTTTGTAGAATATGCTTACATCTTATGGTAGTAGAATCATTGCAAGCTCATAGCAAGAATGTATGTTTAAATAGATCAAATTCTGCAATCTCTGGATGGAAAGTGAGTTACTCCTAGTATTATCCATAGTATTATCTGTTTATAGACAGAACTTGCCTATAAACAGTATAGACAATTTCACAAATTGTTAGTCCAATTCAGATAGTTGCTTGAAAGCCTTTTGTAGTCTTTCGGATACCACTCATCTAAGCCCATATCATCCAAGAGTGGCAAGTTTCACAGGGATAAGGTCTGTGGAGGGACTCATGAATCAGAACAGAACCAAGATGAATGTGCAACACTGCAGAAGATTAAGTGATTACAGCCCTGAGAGACAAGGATCCTGAACTGACTTCAGGTTCCCAAATGACAATGAGGTTGACTTAGAGAGCCTGCAGATCCGAGGACTGACCTTACCTAGTACAGTATAGTACAGGCAAGAAATAAAAAAAAGAAGTAGGTGACTTTTCTCCTAAGAGGGGGCACAGAAAGACTCTGTAATCAGGAGACTGTCACTTGGAGTAAAAGAACAAGTGGTGCAGAAACAGATGACATAGTCCTGACTTACTAGCATTGTGGAATCCAATAACAGCATATCCAACAATGAGACAGTGGGATTCACAGATGTGCTCATCACTTATGCATCTAACACCAAAGCAGCCAGTGTCAAGACATCCAATATTTGAGGCCATTCTCAAGGATGGACCACCTGACACAGAGAAGCCCTGCACAGGATCATCTATGCTGATGTCATGGGGTGCTCCATTCACCCCTGAGGTGGCAGCTCCTCCTGGTTGCTCTGTGGAATAACTCTTGAGGTAGTTGCCCCCTTCTGAAGTTTGCATGCCATCATTCTGTCTCTCCCTCTCTCTGGTCTGCAGCTCCTCTCTCTCTCCAGGACCCTCAGCATCTCCTTCATGACTTAGCCCTCTGACTAAGTAATTCAGCATTTCCATCAGCAGTCCTAGGTAGTCTTTCCATTCATTGCCTCACGTCTATGCCTTGCCTTCAGTGGCTGGTAGAGGAACCCAGGCCCATCCTCTACTCCGGGTTCCAGTCCAGGGACCCTGACTCAACAGTTCTGAGTTTCCACACTCTCTGCCCTCACATTCCTTCCCTGGACTGCTTCCTACTCTTTGGTTCCCCTTTTCTCTCTGTGTGTACCAGCTCCAAGAACCCACCTCCCTGTCCCCAGAGAGTGACTGCTGCCTGCCTTCCTGCAGCCTTTACAAGCAGCCCCCAAACACTCCTCCATCTTCCCAGGGAGTGACGGCCCTTTCTCAGCAGCCACCCAGTCTGAAGCCTGCTACCTGGCTTTGTAGACCCCCCGTCTCTGCAAGGTGAGCTTCTCTCCAACCAGCTTCCTCTGGCCTAAAGATCTCCTATTTGCAGCCTAATTAACTGATCGAGCCCACCCAGCTCTTGCAGGGCTCACTCTGTCATAGCCCAATACAAAGATGTTGGAGCACCCAATATTAAAGTAATTGATGATGATGCTCCCAATGCCAAGGCATCAGAAACATAACATGCCTCAGAATGGTCATGGTGATGAGCAGAGTTGCAAGACTCAGTGCCCCAGGAAATATGTTCCTGCTCCTTGATGAGCTGATCCCAAATGAGAAAGTCCTATTGTATTTAGTAAGGATGAAAAATAAGATTTATAGAAATGTAATAGGGCTCTAGAAAAATTATTCTAAGAACCTGTAGAATTTACTAGAGAATGATATCCTGCCTCTGAATTTTAAATATATCCTACAGAATTATAGCATGGATATATTTCTGCATAGAATTATGTAGAGTTTAAAGACTCTATAGAAAAGTCCTAGCTCTGAGCGAGCTAGGACAATAGATAGGAGACACAAAAAGCTTTTCAATGAGATGTTGAATTACTGGGTAAGGCAAAAGACAATAAGATTCTGAGAACAATCACATAACTCACCTGAAACTTAACTACAGTTGTACAAATCCCACTGACTGCATGTGTGCACCAGTATAATAGAGAGAATCTGTCTCTACAAACTGCAACAGAACTGAATTTGCAGTTTTATGCAGGATTTATTTTTGAGCATAGAAGAACAGTGACAATTTGTGGCAGTTGCGGTTCCTGGCAAGCAACCAGGACTGAAACATCCTCCTGAGGTTAAAATCGTTGTTCTTTACAACACATTTCTTAGACTGTAAAAGCAAAATAGCCAGTTTAAATTTGATTTTGATTTCTCTTGATTTACTGAGACACTCTCAGGAACTACGCTCTGGGGTTTTGGTCACTGACAACTGATTAAAATATATTTCAATTTACATCCTCCCTAAACAGAAGAGAAACAGGATTATTTTTGAACCTGAGTCTTATCATTTATTTAGTCTATTTCTAAACAATGTTATTTATATAAACGAAGTGCAAAAGACCATATTCTTTCCTACACAGAAGCCTGATCCAAAGCTGTTGATAGAAAAACTCCCATTGATTTCAGTAGGCTTTAGATCAGGCCCAGGATCTGCTCTTTGCTCCTTCCCTTTGCTTTTGTGTATGTAAACATATCACTATGAATCAGCTCTTCCTTTCTTGAATGCATAAAACATACATTCAGTATGGAATAACACTATTTACTGCATTATTTTTAAAACCCTCAATGATCTGAGCCAAAAATACCTAAACACCTCACCATCTGGAAGCTTGACTGCTCTTGATATTTATACTCCTCAGGACCAATTGTGGAACAGCTTATTACTAGATTCATCTATTACAGGTCCAGCCCTTTATACCCTTCACTGTGTGAGTGTCCTTCCTTACTCAATGAAGTTAGTGAGACTATTCCCGAGTAAGAATTGGCTCCCGCAATTTGGCCTGTGATAATGTAGTCCATCTCTCTATTAATACAGGATTATCTCCTATTATATATTTTTCTAGTGATACGTCCAATTTTGTTTAATATGCACCTAGTGCTCAGTTTTCCACTTCTTTTGAGACACTACTCCGCAGTCTAATAGATATCACTGTCAGAAAGCTTTTTCTATTATTCACCTAGCTTTTCAGAAGCTTAATTTCATCATATTACTTCTAGTGATATGCTTTTACTGTCTTGAATGATTACTCTTCATATTTGGAGTCAATGGTATAACTAAAATGAAGCTAATGGGTCATGGGTGATACATCTCTGTATTTTCAGACCCGAGCCTACTACACGCTGGGCTTCCATAACTGCCATTATACCTTGATGATGGCTATCACATTTACTTTTAGACATCACTTCACCATGCTATTCATATTTTCTCTTTCAGACGTTCCTTCCTGATCCCTCTTCATTTTCTCTGAATTTCCCCATATTTGTCTATATTTTTCTGGGATTGCAGAATGAATACAAAATGAATGTCAAAGCTCCTTGAGTATACAATTTTTATTCCTTTTAGTATAAAAGATTGTCTCCTGCTAAATAAAATTTAGTACTTGAAATCTGCTCTGATAACTGGAATATTTAAGGCCAAGTTCTCTTCTCACATCTACATTGCAAGGCATGTATTGTTGTTGTTATACTGCTCTAGGTCCCCGGCAGAGGAGTTCCATGTGCAGTTCAAGATCACATTGTGGTCTTCAGAAGCTTTTGTAAAAGTTACCCTATTAGTTAAGTAAATACACCTGTGTTTTTACAATCTGGCACTATTTTGCCCTTCACTTTGGTGTTCGCTAACCTCAATAGTTAGTGACTTTGGTTAAAAGAAACCAGGCATTTTTAACAAATTGCTTAAGCTAATTACATTATTTGTATAATGGTAGCACCTAGAAACTAAACAGAATTCAAGGCTGTACTGCACTAGGCCCTGTACACCAACTGCTGACAATTTATGCATATGAGGAGATGGGGAGAAAACAAATACATGAAAAGAGGACAAGGCAATAGTATGATACTATATGAAATGAGGTTCTCTGTGGAGCCAGTTCAGGCCCTGAATCTGCAGTCTGCTGGCAAGTGATGCTCGTGGAAAGTAATGGTAGTCCTGCCTTTGTAAAGACTTCAGGATTGAGGCTTAGCAAGTCTAAATTACTGTTCTATCTTGTTTTCAAGCTTCACAGGAATACTTGGGCTTTATATATATTTATCAGCTAAACAAGAGATCTAAATGCACATTCATCACTCAAGGACACCATAGGAACATATGCCACTCTCTGGAGCAGAGGCTCTCACTCTTACCAGACTACTGCTCACTTTTCAGGTGTCTGATTTGTCTTGCATACTCCAAGTTTCACCTCACTTTAAAACTATTTGCTACAAAATCAGACATAAGAATACAAAAGTGGCACAGCACACTATTACTGAAAAATTGCTTACTGTCTCATTTTTACCATATAACTATAAAATAAATCAATATAAATACTGTACTCACATTTCAGTGTGTAGGGTGGTATAAACAAGTCATTGTCTGTATGAAATTTTAGTTTCTACTAACTTCGCTAGTGCTTTTTATGTAACCTGTTGTAAAGTTAGGCAAATATCTAGAGTTTATGTATCCCCTGGAAGATCTCTTCGTACCCACAGGAGTATGCATACCCCTGGTTGAGAACCATTGCGCTGGAGGACATGAGTACTGAAATGAATGACTACATTAAACAAGTCTAGAAATTCAGGCTTTTAAAATGACAAAATATTGATAATATTTCTCATTTTCACTAACTTTCAGATCACTGTGAGAAAACACAACAGAATGGAAACAACTGATGCTAAATGTCAGAAGAGGTTGAAGCATTTTGTGACATGTAATGAAGAGACTGACATGTTATGTCCTAGCTTGTGGCATGCTGGAATCTAATTGCCATGCTACAACTTAAAAGCCAGCATATTTTTATGGCTGGTTTTGGTGCGAGGTAGTTTAAGATTGTACTATCAAATCATCTCTTACCAGAAATGAATGCTTCCTGTCATTCATTATTTTATTTCACTTTGATCACTATATGTCACACTATTTCAACTGAGCTGCAGGTGTGTAGCTATTTAAGTAAAAACAATGTAATGGATTCAGTAATACTTCAGATTCAATTCAGTTGTACTGTATAAAGAAAATGCAAGAGACATTCAGTCAGATAAATTCTTAGTCTTCATTTTAAGTTAAACTCTGACTTCTTCCATTCTAAAACCTGAGGATTTTTTTTAACTATTATAAATTTTTAAGTTAAAATGTGAAGGGGAAAGTTTGAGAGGAATGTCTGTCAATGGAATAACCTCAGCTTTCATGATCATTTACTTAAAAATATTCAGTAACACATAAGGGTTGACTTTCTAATACCTTTTGGGTATCTCAAAAAGCCATTACTTTTGCTTATCTAAGCTCTACCAGAGCATGATCTACTCAGTCTGAAACAAAAGTGACGCTTCTAAGGCCCAGGGCCTATTTAAGTCAATGGAAAGGCTTCCAGTGAAGTCAGTGTGGGATACGGGTGAGAAGGAAGTGTGGGAAGAGAGCATGTGGATAGAGTTTAGGGAATATTGAGGAGAGAATGAGAGATTTTTAGGCAACAATGGGTGGCTGGAGAGAGAGATGAGAGGCTCTGGCATTCAGGGAAGGGTGCAGGTTCAGGGAAGGGGGGCAAGAGGATGTGGGGCTTGAAGGTGCAAGGGAAAGCAGGATGTGAGCAGCTGTTCAGGAGAGGATGAGGGCAAAAGTAGAAGCATGGGGCTCAGGGCAAGCATTGGGAGTGGGTAGTAAGAATCCATGGGACAGGGGAGGATACAGGGCAGATAGCAGGAGGCTGAGAGCCTTGGATGAAGGTGGGGCTTCAGGGGTGTGAGGCAAGAGCCATGAAGCTCTGGAAAGGAGTGGGCAGTAGAAAACTGTGGGGTCCGAGGAAAACTGGGACTTCAGGAGCAGGGCAAGGGGTGGTTTGAGTTTCAGAATGAGTGTGGTAACAACCTTCACTCTTTGTACATACTACTTTTTAATATGGCTATAATTCCTAAAAGAAGCCTCAGACAGAGCATGGATTTAAATTGTAGTGTATATTTATTAACATAGCTTTTCCTGAGAGAAGTGAAAAATCAGTATTTTTGGAAAACTGCCAACTACGACATGAGGAAAAGATTAACATGTGGAAAATTCATCTCTGAACCAGCATGGCAGCTGGTTTTCTTCCCAAGAGAAGTCTATCTTAATTTAAAATCTTTTTTGTTTGGTTACAAGTTGTTTAGTAACCTGTTTTCTTTTACAACAAGCACCAGTTTGTTGTATAACTGGTGTCATGTCTGTTCAGTGATTCCATCCAGGTTTTGCTCCTACAGTGCTGAAAAGAAATTTTTTTAAAAAGTAGTTAATCAAAATAAACAGCAGACAGGTGCTGCCTGATTAACAAAGTATGAATTTGTTGGTTATATTATTGGAAAGGAAGTTAAGTTTTGCTTGGTTTACTGATGAATGTTTATAATAAGTAATTATTGTTAACTAGGTCACTTGTTAGAAGGGAATATTTTTTAAATGTTTTGGAGAATCCTGATGAGGTTAGTAGTATTCCATGGAAGCATTTTTTTTTTTTAAAGCTTCTCTGGTTAGTTATTTAACACAAGTTACATCAAGAGGACTTGTTCTATTATCCTTAGACCATACTGGACCATGAGGAATATGCGTTTTTTAATCTGTATTACCATCCAGTCCTTGATTAAGTTCTTTGCCGGGTTTTGAAGGCAGAGATTACAGCTTTCTTTTTGGAGATTGTGTTTTTATTAGTGAAGGCACATATTAGAAAATCATTGTATCTATGTAACATAGTGTCCCAAAGTTATATAAGAACATGAGGGTGAATATAATGCAAAGATTATATATTAAATTATATATAATTTAAAGCCCCAATTCGGCAATGCACTTACGCATTTGCTTAACTTTAAGCAAATAAAACTTACCAAATTCAGTGGGATTACTAATATTCTTAAGTGTTCTGCTGACTCAGGAATTAAGAAATTTTGATCAATCAGTTTTACGATAATACGTTCTCCATGAGTCGGTTGGACACTTAGGTTGCTAACTATGGTACTGTACATACTCAACAGCTCTAAGTTTAAATTTTATTAAGCAAAATATATCTGAAACAGAAGATATATATACCTAATAGTAGGAGATATTTTTCAATGGCATATTTGGCTTGCTTTGTATAGTCTTGGTTTTTTCTCCTTAATATGGTCTCTCTTCCTCCCAGAAAAATCTCTGTATTGTGAATTAATTCTCCTCCCTCTAGGCAATGAGTAGATGAATGAGAGGATATATGAATGAGAGCTTCGAGGGGGCGGTTTATCTACTCTGGCTATCCAGAACCTCACAACTAGCAACTAAAGCTATAGGACTTGCAAACTAATGTCCTCATGGATAGCTGTGTCCATTCTTCTTCATCAAACAAATCCCACTGAAGATGAAAGTAGAGAATGGAGACATCTGGAGGACAGGCAGCTTCTCTAGCATTGAGGGAAATGGTTCAGTAACTCCTCACTTAACATTATAGTTGTTCCTGAAAAATGTGACTTTAAGCAAAAGGATGTTAAGCAAATCCTATTTCCCCATAAGAATTAATATAAATAGGGGGAGTTAGGTTCCAGGGAAATTTTTTTCACCAGACAAAAGTACATATATAGAAAGTGACAAATCTCCAAGTCTGTATTGGTGGGGCCTCAGAAGCTCGCTAAGGCCCTCAATATGACCTCTCTTTCCTCAGTACAGCGGCAAAGATCACAGCTTATTAAGCTACTTTCATCACAGGCCAGTATGGTAGGTGAGAAAGTAGAATACCCCCAGTCTCTGTTGCTCCTTAGAGCTCAGTGGGTACAGTTGGCCTCCTGCCTGGACCGAAGTCTGCTACCCCTCTCAAGGGGACCTCTATGGGGGGGGGGGGGGGGAGGGTGAAGAGAGAAGAACCCAGGCCCACCCTCTACTCCACGTTCCAGCCCAGGGACCCTAATAATAGCAGCTGTTGGCAGCTTTCCCTTCACCACTGATGCTGCTCTGATTCCCTAGGCCACTTCCCCATAGTCCCCTTTTCCTAGTTTCACCCTTGATTCAGGAATGCTTCCTCTCCTCCAGCTCCTTGCACCTGGGCTTCTCTCGCAAAGAAGTGGAAAGGAGAGCTTTTAAGCAGTATGAGTGGGACCTTAATGGGTTCCAGCTGTCTCCATTAGCCTAAAGGCCACAACTGGCCCTTTGCCAGTTAATTGAGGTCAGGTGCCAGCATTAGCCTAATGATCTTAACTAGTTAAATTGGCATCAGGTGGCCTGATTGGCCTGGAGTAGGCTTTGTTTGGCTATCTAGGTAACAGGGACCTGCTCATTCTAAGGCCAATATACCTGCCTTCCACTACTCTCTTATATCTTTCTGGTCTAACTCCATCATTAACTTATACATTATATACATACACACACACACACGGTATAAGTTTTAAACCACCAGTTTAATACTGTACACAGCAATGAGGATTGTGACACTTGGTTTAGGTGGTGAAGTCAGAGGGCAGAAGAGGATGGGATATTTCCCAGGGAATGCCTTGCTGATAAAACATAACTAGCACTTGGCTAAGCCCTCAAGGGTTAACACATTGTTGTTAATGTAGCTTCACACTCTACAAGTCAGCACAAATGGAGGGAGACGAGACAGCATGGCAGACAGAGATACACACCATGTGTGTGAGAGACAGATGTGCATTGCCCTTTTAAGTACACTGTTGCCACTGTAAGTACATTGCCTTTTTAAGTAGATCAGCAAGTTGAGACAGCAGCTGCTGCCAGCAAGCTCCTTCCATCTTGAGCCCTGGCCTGTCTTCAGTTTCCCCTGCACCATGGAGATGGGATAAGCAGGGGGGGAGGGGACACCCTGACATTACCCCTCTCTTCACCTCCCACCCCTGCACAGCAAGCAGGAGGCTCCTGGGAGCAGCTCCAAGAAAGAGGACAGGAGCATCACAAGGCAGTGCGGGGAGGGACAGCTAAACTGCCAGCAATTGATAGCTTACTGGGCAGCTGCTGCACAGGGGAGCTGATGGGGGGACTGCCAGTCTATCCTGCTTCCAGGCCCCCACCAGCAGGCTCCAATGGGCTGCTCTTTCTGCAAGCAGTAGACAAAGCAGGCAGCTGCCGAACATTTTAAGAGAGCATTGCACAATTTTAAACAAGCATGTTCTCTAACTGATCAGCAACGTAACAATGTTAACCGGGACAACCTTAAGTGAGGAGTTACTGTAGCTGCCCACAGCAGCAGAAATCAGGATATCAGTATCTTCCTCAGCTGCACTGTCAGGTCCAGTTTTAATGGCAGCCTTTCCTTTTGCCTTTCTTCCCTGCTATTTCCTGTGGGTACATGTTTAGGTCCTGATTCTTTCTCACCCACTTTTCCTGTTTGTTTTTTTCTTTTTGCATTCTCTCCAGGTGCAGCATTTTCAGATCTCATGCCGCTTCCTCCCTTCTTGCCAGGGGCAAGAGCCTCTTTTTGAGGGCTCTGACATTTGTGGAGTTGGTTTTGCACACTGGCATCAGTCTTTCCCAGACATAAGTTGATTGCTGATGTATCTCTCTCCCTGTTCCCCAATGCTTATGTACTATAGCCCATATTCTTCACCCATTTGGTGGACCAGCATCCTGATTGGAGAGTTTAAGGACCAAGGAAAACCCAGCTACATCTTTATGCTCTCTAGAAACAACACTATTATGGCTGTATCTATAAGTCATAATGGAATCCTAGTCTCTTCTGCAGAAGCAACCCGCAGTCAGGGTATACTTTCTGGACTTCAGCAGAGGTATCCAGTAGCTTGCCTCAAGAATCTGAGCACATCTATCTATCACTATTACATCAAAGTGATTTTCAGGAAGTAACATCAGTGGACTGTCAGAGAAAGCTCAAGGATTTATTGTGAGAACAACATTAGCTGAGGGGAGAGCAATATGAGAAGATACTCCTCCCACAGCCTACCTCCTGAAGGTTATTCCATGAGAGGCGATGCTCTAGATCTTTACATGTAAAAATGCAGATATTGATACTTAACACTCACATGAGTATTGTGAGAACAACACAGAGCATTGAAAGATGCTATATGGGCATGCAAATTGATCAAAACTCCAAATAACAAAACTACCATCATAATTGGCACTAACCAATGTGTTTGTTGGCAGTATTAGCAAAGAGTATCCAAAATACTTGAAATGATTGAAATACAATTGGACTAACACCGCCTCACATAAACCAATGTAAAACAGAAATAACTACTCTAAAAATCAGTGGAGCTGTACTATTCTAAATCTATTGCAAGAAGACAATCAGATCCAGTGGTGGGGACTGGGGATAGCATGGATGGTTCTGGCTGGTACTGTACCTATTCTGCATATACATTTGAGGTCTTCCATTGTTATCAGTCAACACTTTCATGAGCACTAAATTAACTTTCATTTATTATATAAGGCAAGGATTCCTTGAGTAGTAAGTTTCTTACCTTGAGATAATCATCATCACTTTTACTCTCAACATAAACTGACTTATTTCCTATGGATTTTCCAACTTAAAAAAAAATTAAAATTTCATAGCAAAATGGAACTTCTGTATGCAAGCAATTACCACATTTGCATGTGAATTACCTTGCTGTTCCTGTTTTGCTCATTTTGGAATCTTAATAGAAAAGTTTCATATTTTTGATTTCTCAGAGGTGTCATACCCAATAGATTTTGCTCACAGCATAACCAAGCTTTTTTAGTAATTTAAACAAGTGATTTCCATTATATAAAATCAGTATTGTCATATCACCTGTAAATGAGTCTTTGTCATAAACAGATGGTTAAGGGTTAATGCCTCTTTTCCCTGTAATGGATTAAAAAGTTCACCTAGCCTAGCTAACACCTGATCAGAGGGACCAATGGGGAACAAGATATTTCAAAAGAAAGGAGGGAAGTTTGTCCTTTGTTTAGAGTTTCCGTTTCAGCTAGAGTGAAAAAGATCAAGGAACCAGCCTCTTAGAATAGTAAGTTTTAGAAAGGAATAAATAGGTTTATGTTTATTTCTTTGTAACCTGTCTTATGCAATTAGAGAGAGAATCAAATTGGATTTTTTTTGTGTAACGGAATTTGTGCTCAGGGGAACCTCCTCTGTGTTTTGAATCTGTTGTCTGTGAGAGTAGCTGGTATGCTCATGTCTCCCAGAGGGTTTTCTTTTACCTTTCTTTTCTTTAATTAAAAGCCTTTTTTCTTAATACCTGATTGATTTTTCCTTGTTTTTAGATCCAAGAGGATTGGATCTGGACTCACCAGGGATTGGTGGGGGGAAAGGAGGGAGGATGGTTAATTTCTCCTTGTTTTAAGATCCAAGGGGTTTGGATCTGTGTTCACCAGGGAATTGGTGAAGTCCCTCAAGGCTACCCAGGGAGGGGAAGGTTTTAGGGGGACAGGGAGTGATCTAGACACTGAAAATTCTGGATGGTGGCAGCGATACCAGATCTAAGCTAGTAATTAAGCTCAGAAGTGTCCATACAGGTCCCCACATCTGTACCCTAAAGTTCAGAGTTTTTGAATTCTCAGAAGTGTCATACCCCATAGATTTAGCTCACAGCACAACCCAGCTTTTTTAGTAATTTAAACAAGTGATTTCCATTATATAAAATCAGTATTGTCATATCACCTGTAAAAGTAAATGAGTCTTAAATTGGTAACCTTTCCAATTATGCAGATAATGACAAATGAGAGTGGAAGCAAGTGTAAGTAATAAGACAAATCTCAAAAGATTTGAAATTTAGTTTTGTTTAGGTAAGCATCCTCCAAAATGTGAATCTTTATCAGAACTATTAGAACCTCCTGCATTTGCAAATCTTTATACACTGGAACTCTTCTGAGATCAGGCTCCCAATTGCCATTACATTTTGCTTTTGGTCAGGCCCAACACACCATCAGGGTAGCCTCTTTAATTGATTTGGTATTTTAGAGCATGTACTTCTACCTTCTGATATAACCAGGAAATAATTAATTAAAGATTCACATTACGTAATATTATATCCATTGTACCCATGAGGGACAAAGCATAGTAAAATTAAGTGACTTCGGCAAGGTTACAGAGGAAGTCTGTCTTAGAATTAGTAAAAAATGCAACCCTAATATTTGACTTTAAGACCTGGGGCTTTAAAAACACCAATTATGTGAGAATTGAGATAATATCACATATAGCTGCCTAACTGCATTTGTGCCTTTGAAATTCTCTCCCCCTTTGGCCCTGGTTGGTGTTTCTTTTTACTGATTCTCCCTTTCATGGTAAATTTAATGGTAAACTAATGGAAGCAATTGTTAAAAGGACCAAAACAAGCTATAAATACAATCACTGTCACAGAAACAAGTTAATTAAAATGCAAGTACATGGGCCATATTCACCCCTTATGTAACTCCACTGAAGCTATTTCCACCTAATGAGTACTTGGTTAAGCACTGGAATAAATTGTCTAGAGAGGTTGTGGAATCTCTATCATTGCAAGATTTTTAAGAGCTGGTTAGGCAAACACCTGTCAGAGATGGTCTCACAATACTTAGTCCTGCCATGAGTGCTGGGGACTGGACTAGATGAGCATTGGCCTGCTAAACCTAGGGCTGTGATTTCAATCCATTTGGGGATTGGTCCTGATTTGAGTAGGGGGTTGGATTAGATGATCTCTTGAGGTCCCTTCCAACCTTAATAATGTATGACCTCTTGAGATCCAGTTTTATTATTCTACTTCCCACCTTGATTGATTTCTCTTTGGCCTCCCACAATTTTGCCCATGTACCTTGAAATGCTACAAAATACTGCCAGAAAAATAAAAAGCATCTGCTTCAGTCTGATCTTGTACAGCCCTACTCCAAATCCCTGGCTGGGCTCCCATTCCCCGCTACATCAAATTTAAGCTTTTTGCCTACATTCAAAACACAGAACGGCTTATTATTACCCTTCATTCCCCAGCCTATCCAGGCCACGTGCCTCACTGTTCAGCCTTGTCTCCATCCCCCTTTCCCTACATCCCCTTATGAATGTGACCCTCTGTCCATCTCTCCCTATATGCGCTTCTTCCAAAAGTCATTGCGGCAGCTAGTCTGGCTTTGGGGAAAGGCATTAAGCACTTCACCTGGAAGCTGAACTTGCTGTAAACGCACGTTACTGACTGAGGGGAAAGGGGCATGTATTTCATACATGGCCGGTATAGCGCTCTGCCCCGCCCTGCCCCTTACAGGTGCTGATTCACACACCTGGCTCCCACGCCAGGTCTGTTTGGGCTGGCGGTGGCTACACCCCAGCGCCCTCGCCAGGCGCCAGTTCCTGGGGGCCGTCAGCACACAAGAAGGGGTGGGGAAGGCATGTCCCCGGCCCGGCCGAGGTGCGCCTGCGGAACGGAAAGTCCCTGCTCCACGGGCTGGGAACCTGCTTCTGCCGCCACTGGACCAAGACTGAGAGCGCGAGGCTCTGTCCCGCCCCCGACCGTTCCCTCAGCAGCGACCCGGCACCGGTAACCTCGCCTCACCCCCGTCACGTGATTCCGTCCTCGCTGGAGGGTTTCGCTCGCGCGGGATTGTGGGAAATATTTTTGCATGGTCTTCCCCACCTCAGTTTGCGCGCGCAACCGCTTTCGTCGCGCGCCTCGGGGGAGCGGTCGTTGACGGCCTGTCGTAAACTGAGTCCTTCCTTTGCTTTTTTTCCGTTGCTTGGCTGTGAGCTACGGCCCTTCGGTCCCCGGCGCGCTTTCCGGCCGCGGCGCCGAGAGGACCCGAGCGAGCGCCGACAGGGGCCCGCCCCCTTCCCCGAGATGCCCCCCAAGAAACCGCCGCCTGCGGCGGGGCCCAATAAGAAGGCGGACCAGAAAAAGAAGGAGAAGATCATCGAGGTGAGGGGGGGGGCGGCGGCGGGAGGAGCCGGGGTGGCCAGGCTCTCTGAGCCGCTTCACAGTCGCGATGGGGCGTGGGGAGCGGAGCCGCAGCTCAGGGAGGCCATAATCGTCTCTCTCACGTCACCTTTCTGGTGTGTCCCCGCGTCGCCTCCGTATTCTGTCCGGCCCCTTTCCAACCGGTCCACCGCACCCGTCGTCCGTCCCTGCTCCTCGGCCCCGATCCAGCCCCCATCACCCTTCTGCTTCCCCCTCTGCCACCGCCAGCTCCTGTCCTTCCCCTCGCCATTCCCGGGATGAGGCGTCTCGGGCCCTTTCTTGATCCCACGTCCTCTGGGGGAGCCTTAAACCAACAACCTTAGATTGCCTTAGAAGCGTAGTTCATCTCCCCCTTTCCTCTCCTGTCCCCGGGGAAATGGCTCCGAGGGGCCACTTTGGGTGAAACAACTTTATGAAAATGTTTCTAAATCAACAAGTTTAAAAACAAAAGTGTAGATGCCGCCACCAGGTATGGAGGCGCCTCTGAAGGGACTCCGTCGCCCTTCCTCTCCCAAGGCACCAGCCGCATCTGTTAACGCATTGCTTGCTTGTCCGTGGCCCTTTAACTGCTCTTTTCATTGGATCCCGTAAATAGACATGGGTCGGTTATTTTCAGCCTGAAGATGGGTTGGTCAAAGTTTTTATTCTAACACGTTACAGGACAGGTGTTAGAAAACTTGCAGGGCTCAGCTCTTTCAGATATATGTCTGCAATGCCAGTCAAATCAAATCACTCTGTATGTGGATCTCAGTGCATAACATGGCCTATGGTCTCCTGTGTCAGGGCCTAATGTCAGCTGATGTCATAGCTACTGGGTAAATACTTATTTAGCAAATCTAGGCTGAATAAATTAAAGATGATCAGGTAGCAATATTTTGTGCTCTGTTGGTCCTTTAATAGTGTAAGTCATTCATAAAACTATTCTTGACTATTATCAGATGTCAGTGTTTATAATTTTATTTAATAAAACTTGTAACATTATACAGACTTATTTGTCACTGGGATTCCTTGTCAGTGAATATCTTCTGAAATGCTGAAAATATGACTTTTTTGGGGGGAAGAAAGAGCATAAATAGAAAATTAAATATCTAAGCAAACTGAGTGGAGATCAGTCAGGTACATTAGATTTGGGACTTAGATACCTTAACAATTTTCCTTTTAAATATAATGTTACAAACTACTCTCAAACAATTGTTCTTTTTTATTACACTCCTTAAACTACTTTAGATTTTAATCATTATCTTGGAGTGTTGATTGCTGCATTAGTAATGTTCTGGCTAAACTCAGTTATAGGAGAGGTCTAGTCCACAAAGACTCTTATTTTATAGTTGAAAAAACAGATGTTATCTTTGACATTTCAAATGCGATCACAAACATGATAGTACATGTAAAGTAATGGTGTATTTAAGGGACATTCATTATATAAAATGAGGCAATAATGCCACATGTGAATCAGTCTTCTTTTTTCATAACTTAGGGCATGTTTCCACTACAAAATTACATGTACGTAAGTTAAGTCAACATCCATACTATGTTCCTACTGTCAGCTGTGTGAGTCCTCACCAGGAGCACGTCCACCAACTTAATTCTCTGGGGCATTGAGGGGCACTGACAACTGGAGCCCCCCCACCGCTGGGCTGACAGCTGGAGCCCCACCACTCGGAAGCCCCAGCTGTCAGGCCCATGTGAGGCTGGCAGCCAATAGACGATGTAAGTAACACAGTGTCTACACTGCAAGAGTGCTTGGGTAGTCACGTTATGCCAACGGGAGAGAACATAATAGCTACCACTGCTCATTGAGCTGGTTTTATGTTGGCAGGAGAGCATCTCCCGCTGACATAGCACTGTGCACAGAATGTTCAGGGCTGTGTTTTGTTTTGTCACCCCGAGTGACAAAAGTTTTGCCCTATAAAGGATAGTGTAGTCATGGCCTAAGTTGATGTAGTGGGTGACTTACATCGGTGGGAGTGACATTTTAGTGTAGACACTCAGAGTTAGGTCAACATAAGCTGCTTTACGTCAACCTAACTTTCTGGTGTAGACCAGGCTTTATGTTTGTTGTATTTAAAAGCTATACATTCATTGCAAAGCAACAAATTATTAAAAATATACACTGAAAACTCACTAATCCATTATTGTTGATGGTTTAGTATGTAAAACTTCGTGAGCTTGACTACTGGAACTATTTTTTGGTGTTTTCAATAAAAAGTAACCAGTTTCTAATTTATTTAATTTTTGGTTATTTTGCTAGGTGTTTTTCTCTATTAACATTTCCCAAATTGAGTTAACCAAGATGTTATCATTTGGGTGACTTTTTTTTTTATTCAGTGACTAGCAATAAAATATTTTTCTGCTTCTAATAAATAGAATTAAATGCAAGGCAAAGATAGGCTTTAGAGATTGCAGTCACAGAAAAATGCCACAGATAGGAGTGTAAAGGGAGTTGTCAGGTTTTGTATAAAATTTGAATGGAACTGAGATAGAAGATCTGCCTTCCATAAACAAACTGGAAATGTGGGGAGAATAATTGCTTCAGAGGAGTGTGAGCAGACACTTTTTGCCATGGAATCGGAGATACTCAGCAACTTTTTGGATTGAACACACAGAAAGCAGGTGCCTTTTCTTCAACAGATGCTGTTACAGTATGAAACACTAATAGTATCTTACATTGGTCACATAGGGAAGATAGATGGGGAGAGGAACTACAGCAATGGAAAAGAAAACTTGTTAAAAGAATGCAGGACAAGAAAGAATTATTTGGATATTTTGCTGTTCTACAAAATCTTGGGGCACAAATATTCAGATAAATTGAAGACATTATGACTTAATTTGGAGGACCCTTTGTTTCAGCACCTCTGAGAGAGGCAAGTGACAAACGCACCTTGCCATAACAGAAAGCAGCAGTAAGGGGGAAATGCTTTTGGCTGGACACCCTAGGACAACTGTTGCACTTACAAAAATGCCATTCCATGGCATTCATGAAAAAAGAAATAAGCAGAACCTCCAAGTTCATTTTAAGGTCATATATGTAGTTTCTGTCTTTTCCATAGCTTAGTGCATTTAAATGAGAAGCCTTTTTTGCTGCCCAGAACTTGAAACTGGTGTTCCCAGAAAGTATTGTGTTTTAAGTACCGCTTTAGTCTATTTTCTGTTGTATCATTCTCAATAGAATAGATCAGTGTTTCTCAATCTTGTCAACGTTGTGGGCCATATATGCAGCTCTCTATATGTTATGTGGGCTGCCTCCACACTATATGTATATAACACATGTATGGCCCTGAGGATGTCACATGGACCGCAGCTGTGTGCTGATTGGGCCGCAAGTGTCCCTTGGGTTGAGAACCACTGGAATAGACAACATCTTTCTTTATTTTGTGTTACACGTTGAACTTGGGAATAATATTGTCCCACAAGTCAAAGTTAAAGGTGTGTGTAATGCAAGGTAATCTTTTAAATAAAAAACCCTATAGATTTTACAGATTTGTAAAGTTGATTTTAGTTACTACAGAAATCTCCAAAGGGAAAATAAAGGAATACGAGTTGTTTTGGAGCTGATTCTCAAAATGACTTGCAACTCACATGGTAAACTGAGCCTGACAGATGGAATGTAAGATTTTATGCTGTTAATTTTACTATTGCTACATCCTGTTATTGGTTCAGTCATTCAGAACTGCCTGTTGGATTGAGATACATTATCAAGATAGATTATTTAATTTACCAAAACCTTGTTGAGGTATCTTTATTTTATCGTTTTGGTTTTTTTTAATTCTTTTAATGCTGTCTCCATGCAGGCCTTCTATATTTAAATATCGACTTTTACCTCATTATTGATGTTATGACTAGATTACATCATTCAAAAACTAAATAACACTTATTGAACTGGAAGTTACAGCCATAGGGCTTTTTAATTTGTTTTAATTAAATCTTTAAATACTCTTCTTGCTCTTTCTTGACTAACAAAGAATTAACTGTAATTTCTGAATGCTGTATGCTACCTTTGAGAATAACATGGCTTGTTTAAAATGGAAAAAATCTATTTTAATTTAAGAGCTAGTGTTTAATTTGATTTGAGACCTTCAATCTTTGCCCAATGCAAGACTAAATATAGCCCATTCTGTTCTTCAGATCAAAGTAGCTTTGGGGAATCAAGGATGGGAATGGTATTGATAAGTTGAAAGGAACAGCAATTTTTTGTTTTAACTTAAATTGAACTTTTCATAAAACTATCCAGTAGATGAAGCATCACTTATACAAATCTCTTCTAATTTAGGACAAAACATTTGGTCTAAAGAATAAGAAAGGAGCAAAACAGCAGAAGTTTATCAAGGCTGTGACTCATCAAGTTAAATTTGGTCAACAAAATCCAAGACAGGTAAGCACTTAATCTGTAATTATCTTTTATCAATCATAATGTCTCATATAGACTTGTAATGAGATGTTGTTGAGGTAAGTTTTATTATTTACCTAATGTATTTTTGCTAGCACGATTTTAATTTATTCAGTTGGTTTAAATTTATTTTAAAAATTATAGCCATTTAATTGTCAGACACTAATTCTCTTTGTCATTATTGTTAAGTTAATGTTTATCTAGTTCAGGGGTCGGCAACCTGCAGCATGCGAGCTGATTTTTTCCAGGCCCCCAGCTGGCAACGGCTGAACCGCTCAGCCCACTTCCAGTTTGGGGTTCTGGCCGCCAGCCCTTGCCAGCCAGGGTCCTGACTCTGGTCCCGCTCAGCTCGCTGCCTGCCTGGGTGAACGGAACCCCTGGTCAGCAGCAGGCTGAGTGGAGCCAGTGGCCAGGACCCTTGCTGGCAGGAGCCAGCGGACAGAACCTCAGACCAGCAGCAGGCTGAGCTGCTTAGCCCTCCTGCCAGCCTGGGGTACTAGTGGCCAGCCCAGGGGTCTGCTCCTGGCCTGGTCCCAGTGCTCTGCAGCCCTAATAAAAAATTACACTACAATTAGCTCAAAAACTTGAAAACTTGAAAACTTTGTATATTACAGTAATCGTTAAAACATGTATAATGTTAATAAATACATAGGTTTGATGAAACAAAATAGTTGTACTTATGTGCCTGTGCTTAATTTGTATTTTCGATGATTTACCTTCTAAAAAAATCTTGCATGTCTCGCATCACCAGAAAGGGCATCTCACACCCCAAGGGGGTGCATGTGCATCCTAGGTTAAGAACCACTGCACTAAAATGATAAGATCTGCATTTTAATTTAATTTTAAATGAAACGTCTTAAACATTTTAAAACCTTGTTTACTTTACATTCAACAATGGTTTAGTTATATAATATAGAGAGAGACCTTCTAAAAACGTGAAAATGTATTACCGACATGCAAAACCTTAAATTAGAGTGAATAAATGAAGACTCGGCACACCATTTCTGAAAGGTTGCCGACCCCGATCTAGTTAAAGGATAACATAGTTCCAAATCTAGAAAAAAAATTAATATACATTTTTTTATAAAACCTTTCAACTAGTAAAGATGTTTCCATATTTAAAAAGCTTTCCAGTAGTAACAGGATTAGCAAACATTCCTTTGGAATGCTTTTAATCCAAACATTATATCATTGCGCTACTGTGTGAAAACCTGAAGGTAAATAACTGCCACCTAATTATAAACAAAAGTGAAACTAAGTGGCGCTCCTTTCCCTCCATTCTATCCTAACAGCTGAAGCATCAGAGGTGGCTAGGCAGTGAAGGTTATGTAGCAAATGTGTGGCAGTAATAGTGGATCACAAATTGAATATGAGGCAACAGTGTGGTACAATTGTGAAGAAAGCTAATATCATTCTGGATGCAATAATAGGAGTGTTTTAAGTAAGACACAGAATATAATTGTCCCACTCTACTTACTGCAGATGAGTGACTCCCCCACCTGAAGCTTTTGTGTCCAGTTGGGAGAGTCACACTTTGAGAAATGTAGACAAACTGGAGAGATCAGAGGAGAGCAACAAAAATGATAAAAGGTTTTAAAAAACTGACCTATGAGGAAGAGGGGTTTTTTTTTGTTTTTTTTAACACCTGGATATATTTAGTCTTGAGAAAAAAAGACCTGATAAGACTTCAGGTAAGTTAAGGATTGTTATAAAGAGGATACTGATCAACTGTTCTCAGAATAACAAAGGTACTCTAATAAGTGTGTAATTTCAAAGAGTAAATCATTTAACATATTGGTTTTTATTATAGTTGACAAGTGTGGAGGTGCCATTTCATCCATCAGATGCAAAATAGGATTGAAGTAGGCTTTTCTACATTGAATGTCATTAGAAATCAAAATTATAAAAATAAGTTGGCATCTTTCTTAGGTTGACTGTTAGCCCAGGATCAATTTACCTTTATAACTGTTTTGAAAGTTAGCTATCTCATGCATCATTTATGGACGAGGGGAACCTGGTTTTAATTCTGCATTGCATCAAATTATGCCTCTGCCTGGAAGTATTATTATAATGGTAGCATCCAGGCTGCGGAGCCTGAATGGCAATATACTGAAAAAAAGAGAATGACTCTTTCAAATGAGTGTTTACCATTGACTTCAGTTCTGACTGGGCCATTATACACTATCATAATATAAATATTTATTAGTGCTAATAATAATGGGAGCATAATTATATCCTTAAATAGTTATATATAAAGTCCCATTAACAACTTTGGGAGTAGAGTCAGGTGTACTAAAACTAATTAATTGTACATGCTATTTTCCCATGTCTTTGTTCTTCTGCACAGGTCCAGGTATTGGGGTATAAGTCTTTTTTTCCTACCAGCTTAAGTAACAGTGACTTATGATGAGGGGACTTGATTTTTAAACTACTAGAAGGGAGAGGCAGGTTCACAGTGTCTCCCTTGTAGTCATAGACATAGTTTTCCCTTTTTCCTTTATTCATTATCTCTTCCTCACACACAATTCAAATGAAACTAAGCTTTCTTGCCATATACACCATCAGTTATTAACAGAACCTTGTAATGCTGAAGAACTGCACACAATAAAATAAAAAATTGGCTAGATGATGCAATGAATAAGACTTTCAAAGCCAGACTCTTTGGCTGGCTGCTGCTGATACACATAAAAGGAAAGAATAAAACATATATTTTAGGGTTTTAATAGTAGAGTCTCTACCTTTGTTAATCCTAGCCATGAGTAACTGGGCTGAGCGTTGGCACTGGGTCTTTAATTCAGTTATCCCTCTACTGTGATAGCTTATATTTGCTAGAGTCTTGCTAGAAGATGGCTGTCCTGTGCCAGCAATGACACTTATTTCCTGATTTCCTATTCCATAAATATGGAACAAAAATAGAAAAGGGTCCTTCAATCATATTAGTATATCTTAGCCCTAGTAAAGTGTTAGCTGTTACTTTCTTTCCTCTCTTCGGTTTGAAATGTATTTTAGCTCTTCCTAACATTTGCTAGGTAGTGCACCCTGGCCAATAATACAAGGAAATATTAGGAAAAGAGTAATGCTGACACCTCCTAAATCAGTGACTGTCATTCTATATGACATATAATTAATATTGCATGCTATGTTATCTTTGAAGCTGTAGGGTACAGATTGTGAGTAATTTCATGGTTCTAAATATCCTTTACTTCAAATCTGGGATTATTATAGGCTGCTCAAGCTGAAGGTGACAAGAAATTAAAGAAAGATGATAAGAAGAAAGAATTACAGGAACTAAATGAACTCTTCAAACCTGTAGTTGCTGCCCAGAAAATTAGTAAAGGTAAACTAAGAGTAATGTAACATTTTAGTTTGTAGATAATTATATTGGTATTTTATGTAGTTCACATTAAAAAAGTATTTAAAATGTCAGTTTTCCTATTTATAAGCAAGCAGTTCTAACTTTTTTATTTTAATAATTCCATTCTGTGAACAAATAAAACCATTGTGAGGTTATAATGTCATTCATCTAAGTACAGAAATCTGCACTAATTTCAATGGAGATTTCTCCATTAACCTTGGCAGTCTGATTCTATGCTGCATCCAGTTTTTACTAGGTACAGTAGAGTCGGGGTGGAGGGCTGTTAGAGCCAGTTGCAATTCCTCAATTCTCTGCCCTGGAGATTGCTAGAGTGTAGTGCCCTCACTCTAGCGCTGTCCTTCCCTAAAGCTGTCCCTGTTCCAGAGGCTGCAGTGAACTGGTTCTACAGGCTCCATGCCAGTTGTGAGCCTTGCATGTAGTTTTCATTCTCTGTGTGCTGCCCCTTAGTGTTCAGTGGTGTCTCTTTCTTTGTAAAAGTATAACAGTTTGTTTATTTTATTTTTATAAGTAAGGAACACTTTAAATTACCATTATCCCCATTTTACAGAGTGGGGAAACAGTCATGGTTGTTGTGTCTTAGGCTAGATCTATACTACAAAGTTTTCTCAGCATAGCTGTGTCGGTCAGGGGTGTGAGAAAAACCATACCCCTTAGCTGACCTAGCTGTGCCAGCCAAAACCCCAGTGTACATGCAGCTATGCCAACAAGAGTGCTTCTGTTTGCATAGCTAACTTTGGTTGAGGAGCTGGTGGTAATATACCAGCAGGAAGAACTTCTTCTGTTGGCATATACTGCACCTGGACTAGGGGAATCTGCCAATAGAGCTATAATCTAATGTGCCAATGTAACTATCAGCAGAGCTTGTATAGTGTAAACTAGCCCTTAGGTATCAGATCAGATCATTGGCCAAATCAAACTGTTTTTGCCTGACACCTACCTAACCATAAACATCACTGCCTCGTTAAGACTAAATCCTAGTAGTTTCATTGCTATAGTAATATGTCCCATAGCAGTGGTTCAGTGCCTGTGAAAATGATTGACATTTCCATTAACTGTGTTACACTGGAGCTAGATGGTTGCCACTGAAAATATCATGCCTTATGAATCAATATAGGAATTAAGTACAAGAAACTTGATTAACCCAGTTGATAGTTTTAAGGTGAATTTGATTTTTTAATTAGTACCTATTGTAGTAAGCTAAGAGTAGGTCACATGCGTTACATCAGCCACACATTGGTGCCAGATTTTCTTAAATATCAAAATGCCTTTAAATTTGGACATTTAAAACAAACCTAACAACAAAGTAGGTATGAAGCATACCGTACATGAAAGACAGCAGCTTGGTAGTGGTATTGAAGTACACTGAGAGACGTCAGTGATGGTAATTGTACTGTGAATAACTTCCAGTTTTTTTAAATTAACTTTGAATTTAATGCTCTACTGTTTGGTGTTTAAAAACTGAAATGTTGTGTTAATGCTTTTTGAAAAAAATTAGTAAATAATTTAAAATGCAACTTAAAATGTTTTGCCTGGAAAGAGTACTAAAATACTAAATTTCATGTGACACAGGTGCAGATCCCAAATCAGTAGTTTGTGCTTTCTTCAAGCAAGGACAGTGCACCAAAGGAGATAAGTGCAAGTTTTCTCATGATTTGTCTTTGGAGAGAAAGTGTGAAAAACGAAGTGTTTACATTGATGCAAGAGATGAAGATCTTGAAAAAGGTATGTTCCTCCTGGAAAATAACTGCCAACATACTTTTCTGGTGCCAAAGTTGTAATGATAAGTTCATAAGCACTTCGGGGCAGCAATAGTCATCTTGTTCTGTTTGTACAATGCCTCGCACAATCAGGTTGTGGCCTATGGCTGGGACTTCTAGGTGGTTGGTAATACAAATAATATTGAATTGATTTTAAAAAAGAAAAGTCACTTAACTTCATATCTGCAAGAGAATTTTTTCTAGTCCATATTTTGATGGATTAGTATAATAAAGACAGTGTGCTCCAGGGCAGCAGTCCTTAAACTCTGGTGGTGTGGGGTATTTACAATATAGAGGTGGCAAGTCATATAGAATTGGCTCCTTTTAATTCCAATTGCTTCTAAAGATAGCCAGGCTTTAGAAAAAGCAAATGAACTGCAACTTATTATGGTTTTTGCACATATGCTATTAGCCGTAGCATAATGTGTATGAACAGTATTTTAAATTCAGGTTGCTTGGGAAGCTTCTGTCTGTGGCTTAATTTCCCATCAGCACTGATCAGTTGAAAATAGAATGCTGTTTGGCTTTGCACTTTTGCTCAACATGGGTTAGAGAGCTACACTAAGACGGGTCGATTTTCTTTTCTGATTGTCATGCACTAACACAATGTTGTATGCTATTCCTGCTTGGTAATGTTTTAACCTTTTGACACACTGAAGTGGTGCACCAGGACCACACGTATGATTTCATTGTTCTTGTTAGTGTTCCAACCCTTCATAGCTTCTTTTCTTTAATGGCTGCTTTTTGTGTTTCACCAAAGATGATGAAGAACTTCCTGCCTTGACTTATATCTGTCAGCCTCTCATGTGTTTGTTAGAACTATTTTTCCCCCACCTCCTTCCTGGGCACCATCCCACCCACTGTTCCACGTTTCCTTCCTTTTTACCCCCAATCCACTCAACACAGACATAGAATCTCAGATTCTATTTTTTTTGGGGGCGGGGGGGGAAGGAATGACAGGGGGACATGAGTTTATGTGGCAGAAGAGGTGTAAATTCTTTAAAATGCTCTCAAAGAATTTTTGATTTAAATAAAAGCATGTGAGGCTTTGAAAATCCTCTTTATTAAATCATAATTAAGAATCTTAACTTGACAGTATTGCTTTTCCTTTACTGCAATTAAACTGCAGAATCCAAAGCAGTTTGATTGTGAGGTTTGGCATTTTAGTTTAATTTGAGATGTAAGTGAAACCAACTTTTTTACTATTTATATCTAGATACAATGGATAATTGGGATGAGAAAAAGCTGGAAGAGGTGGTGAACAAGAAGCATGGTGAGGCGGAAAAGAAAAAACCCAAAACTCAAATAGTATGTCTTTTTCTTTAATTGAGTAACAGTAGTTATTAGCTATCATTAGAGAGAATTAAATTTGGAAAGGTATTGGTTCTTCTTCGAGTGCTTGCTCATATCCATTCCAGTAGGTGTACGCGCCGCGCGTGCACGTTCATTGAAGAACTTTTACCCTAGCAACTCCAGCGGGCCGGCAGGCCGCCCCCTAGAGTGGCGCCGCCATGGCGGGTGATATATACCCCTGCCGGCCCGCCCGCTCCTCAGTTCCTTCTTACCGCCGTGTCGGTCGTTGGAACTGTGGAGCGCGGCATAGCTGACCTCCACGTCCCTAGCTTCTCT
>NC_133778.1:30801130-30918525 GCF_003597395.2 Chelonoidis abingdonii | reverse complement strand
ATATATCACCCGCCATGGCGGCACCACTCTAGGGGGCGGCCTGCCGGCCCGCTGGAGTTGCTAGGGTAAAAGTTCTCCGACAAACGTGCACGCGCGGCGCGTACACCTACTGGAATGGATATGAGCAACACATCTCGAAGAACAACAGTTACAAAGGTGAGTAACCGTGTTATTTTTCTACTGGAATATCTTGAAAGCTTTATTTGACTTTTATAAAGAGTTTTTGAGGATAAAGGTTGACTTGCATTATTCTATCATCTGGCCATATTTCTGAAATAAGCAAGGCTCTTTTATAATTATAAAATATATAGTTATGTGTGCATCTTTGGGTATGAGAAGCATCTTTTTCTAAGATAAAAATGATTTCATAAACAGTATGAAGAGTAATCCTGGTATGTTATTGGATGTAATTTGATTACCCATTTTCAAGATGCAAGTGTTCATAGTTACATATGCCAATAGGATTACTTATGTGATTGATTGTCTTGCACATCTTACCTTTTTGATTGTGAACCTAAGATGCTAATAGATTTATAGATGGGAACGAAGAAATATTCTAACCATGAGTGCCCTATCGGTGCATACAGTTTGATCTTTTCTGTAATGCTAAATCTAAAAAAAAATCACTAATTAGAAGGGATTTTCTAGTCCTTAGGGCTCCAAAGCTATGGGATATTTTAAATTGAGACCTTAATTTGTATCTTAACTAGCATCAGTTTAAATCTTTAATATTTTATACCTTTGTGTTGTTCACTCTTTTAATTCCAAATTTTTATCCATACAAACTAAAAATACAAGAAAATGGTGGTTGTATTCATGCTATGTTATTTCACAATAACTAAATATTACTCATGACACAGTTGGAAGTGAAATGTGAAAGAACCGCTTGGGATCTATAGTAAAATTAATAAATTGCTTGTTAAAGTTGCCACATTCACAGCTCTGGCAACTGAAGTGCTCTATCTACAGATGGGTGTAGACTGCAGCAAGAATGCATGCTGTCCCTTCAGTGTGCTTCAAAACTTGACCTGGAAAGGAGAACTTCTAAGGTTGAAAGGGTAGTAGAGTACAGTCTCCATTCTCATTACAATCTTGATGTATCCGTTTGAGACTGTCAAAAACATACAAAACCATAACCTCTTTTTAAATTTGGATACCTCTCAGTGAAGAACAGGACATAGACTTGACCAACTTGCGTTGCATAGAGACACTGGATTTATACCATTAGACAATCAATCACCATTCCTTTGAGCCATCTGTTTCTCCAGATTTGGAAAACCTTAACAGAAAAAGCTGATGAAAACTTTAAATGTAGTTTTTTATTTAAATAAGTTAATCAGTTGTACTCTTTTGTCCATTGTTCTTTAGTCAAAATACATTCAAAAGTATTTCTTCTTGGGACTTCTGTTTGAATGGTAG
Organism: Chelonoidis abingdonii; assembly: GCF_003597395.2. Lineage (NCBI taxonomy): Eukaryota > Metazoa > Chordata > Testudines > Testudinidae > Chelonoidis > Chelonoidis abingdonii. The sequence continues at coordinate 30,917,106 of NC_133778.1, read as the reverse complement.
CTCAGAAATGTAATATGACAAGCAGTGAATTACTGACCATTGCTGTAATACTGTTCCTGAGTTAATGTGACAAACTCACTTTACCAGTGTACGTAGCTGGGGCGGAGAAGGTAGGATTCAGGGGTAATAACCACTGTTTTTTAATACAGGTCTGCAAGTATTTTCTTGATGCTATTGAAAACAACAAATATGGCTGGTTTTGGGTTTGTCCTGGAGGAGGAGACAACTGTATGTACCGCCATGCCCTCCCTCCTGGCTTTATACTAAAAAAAGACAAAAAGAAGGAGGAAAAGGAAGATGAAGTTTCTTTAGAAGATCTAATAGAAAGAGAGGTAAGGTAATAGCTAACTCAGTCATTCAATCGTGAATATTACATGGTTTAATTATTTTTTAACAAAGTACTCTGAAAAGAGGTACATGTTCAAAATACTCTTCTAGCAACAGAGTAAATTGGTACTCACTGATGTTTGTATCCATTTGGGTGTTAGAGTGAAATATACTTAGACTTGGTTATTTTCAAAGAATCACTTTCTTTTGAAACTGTTAATTTCACCGGTTATTCACCAGATAAGAATGCAAAGTAAAGTTTAGCTGAATATTTACCTCTAGAGGGCAGCAATGTTTTAGGTCAGAATTTTGACTTGTAGTACTGAAATGCAGCTTCTCCGAATAGTAGGCACTATTGAAGACTGGGTTTCTGTGTGTGTGGTTTTTTTGTCTTAATGTGGTATACAAAATCAGGGAGTTGAAAAGATTGAAACTAGAAGAAAAATCAAATGGCGTTTGTGGTTATTGTTTAAAAGGAACCTGGGAATTTTATTAATAACAACTTTTCAAAAGCCAAGACAAGTGTTGCCACTGAAATTGACACCCTTAGTTCATACCATTTATATTTTAAGGATGCATATAACCATCATTTCTTAAATATTGCCAGGTTACATATAGTAGTAGAATAGATTTGGATGTAGCCTATTTAGACTTTTCTTTGACTCATCAAAGAATGTCAAATTTGAATGCATGTTTATTAATAGTAAGTAAATCAAAAGAAAAATCTCATTAAGTATCTCTAATGTACAGAAAAATCTTAAGAGGGACTGATTTTAAGAGACAGTTTCTTAATTTGTGAAGAAAAACTTGCCCTAGTGTATTGTAGATAATTGTGTTTACTAAAGCTAATATCTTTATTGTACAGCGTGCTGCCTTAGGACCAAACATTACCAAAATCACCCTAGAGTCTTTTCTTGCATGGAAGAAAAGAAAAAGACAAGAAAAGATTGACAAGGCTGAACAAGATATGGAACGGAGGAAAGCTGATTTTAAAGCTGGCAAAGCACTGGTGGTATGTTCTTCACTCAAATACACTGCTATCTCAATATAATGCCACCCGATATAACACAAATTTGGATATAACGCAGTAAAGCAGTGCTCGGGGGGAGGGCTGCGCACTCCGGTGGATCAAAGCAAGTTCAGTATAACACAGTTTCACCTATAACACGGTATGATTTTTTGGCTCCCAAGGACAGCGTTATATAGAGGTAGAGGTGTACTACTGCTTGTAAGAGGAAAGAGTGAAACACACTCTATAATGAGGTAGCTGGCTTGAAATTAAGCTGTGTGTATTTTCTTCTATTCTCTTAATTGCAGTACAGATAATATTTATGTTGTTTGAACATGTCTTACTTGCTTCCCCATGGATAGATCAGTGGACGTGAAGTATTTGAGTTCCGGCCCGAGTTGGTTGATGCTGATGATGAAGAAGCAGATGACACTAATTATATTCAAGGATCAAGTGAAGATGAGGTAAAGAAGCAAGTATTAACTCTTTTTAACTACCTCACATTGCTGGTTACCGTTTACAATTTAAAGACTAACTTTTTGGGTTTGAAAGGCTTCCATAAAAAAAGTAATTATGATTAATTTTGAGAAGCTTGGCTACTACTTAAATAGTAGGTGCCCCTTTTAGTTTGCTGTTACTTATATCGAACAAAATAAAACCTGCAGTAAGAAAAGTTGATGTCAAATGTAAAATTAACAAATCAGTTGCAGGAAAACAATGATTAATGCAAAAAAAAAAAAAAACCCTTTGTTTTTCAGGTTGAAGATCTTGTGAGGATAAATGATGTAGACTTGAATCTGTATGTCCCAAAGGATGTAGATGAGACTGGTATTACTGTGGCTAGTCTTGAGCGATTCAGCACATACACTTCAGTGGAAAAAGATGGTAAGTTCACTGTTTAGGCATAACTACGTTAACAGATACAGTACATTGAAGTAATGTTAAAGGTCTTTCCAATACCCAAATAGAGAGAGGCTCTGAAGAAACGTTTGATAGATTTGTATAGTGCTTATTGCCATAGCATCTTAATGCTGCTTCGCATATAGTTATTCTGTATTTTCAGAACACAATATTTTCTAGTATAGGGGAAAGGAATTGCTGTAGGCAGATTATTTATTTTTTTAGTGAAATAAATGCCCTGCGCTTTGTGACCTCTGGTTAATATTTACAGTCATTTCTACTACAGTATTTGTTTAACTTTTAAATCACTTCAAAATTACATCTTGAAAATGGGAAAGGAAACACCTTTCTTTACACTTTTTAAGGCAAGTACTACTTCTTACTATATATTTGTACAGCAGCTACCATATAAAAGCCTGATCCTGATTGGACCTTTCTGGACTTATAATACAGCATTGAATAATAGTAATAACTAGGGCTGTCAAGTAATTAAAATTAATCGTGATTAATCGCTCTGTTAAACAATAATAGAATACGATGTATTTTTTGCAAGGCATTTACTTGCAAAGATATGCTAAACATTCATATGCCCCTTCATGCTTCAGCCTCCATTCCAGAGGACATGCTTCCATGCTGATGACACTCATTAAAAAAAAAAAATGCATTAATTAAATTTGTGACCGAACTCCTGGGGGACAATTGTATGTCTCCTGCTCTGTTTTACCTGCATTCTGCCATATATTTCATGATATAGCAGTCTCAGATGATGTCCCAGCACATATTGTTCATTTTAAAAACATTGTCACTGCAGATTTGACAAAACACAGAAAAGGTACCAATGTGAGATTTCTAAAGATAGCTACAGCACTCGTCCCAAGGTTTAAGAATCTGAAGTGCCTTCCAAAATCTGAGAGGGACGAGGTGTGGAGCATGTTTTCAGAAGTCTTAAAAGAGCAACACTCCAATGTGGAAACTACAGAACCCGAACCACCAAAAACAAAAACAAATTTCTGCTGGTGGCATCTGACTCAGATAATGAAAATCAACATGCATCAGTCCACATTGCTTTGGATTGTTATTGAGCAGAACCAGTCATCAGCATGGACGCATGTCCCCTGGAATGGTGGTTGATGCATGAAGGGATACATGAAACTTTAGCACATCTGGCTTGTAAATATCTTGCAGCGCCAGCTACAACAGTGCCATGAGAACACCTGTTCTCGTTTTCAGGTGACATTGTAAACAGGGCTTTGGAACTGCTCTGGCTCCAGCTCCAGGCAAAAACCTGCAGCTCCACTGCTCTGCGCTCCAGCTCCGGGCTCCACTCCAAAGCCCTGATTGTAAACAAGAAGTGGGCAGCATTATCTCCTGGAAATGTAAACAAACTTGTTTATCTGAGCGATTGGCTGAACAAGAAGTAGGACTGAGTAGACTTGCAGGCTCTGAAATTTTACATTGTTTTATTTTTGAGTACAGGTTTTTTTGTACATAATTCTACATTAGTAAGTTGAACTTTCATGATAAAGAGATTGCACTACAGTACTTGTATTAGGTGAATTGAAAAATACTATTTACTTTTATCACTTTTTACAATGCAAATATTTGTAATAAAAATATATGCTTTGATTTCAATTACAACACAGAATACACTATATATGAAAATGTAGAAAAACATCCAAAATAGTTAATAAATTTCAGTTGGTATTCTGTTGCTTAACGGTGCAATTTAAAACTGCAAATTAATCGCGTGAGTTAACTGCAATTAATCAGCAGCCCTAGTAATAACTTAATAGTATGAACCACTTGGTGAGGACAGGAGTTGTAATAATCTTTTGCATTTACGCACATCTGTGTTCACTTTTAACCGTTACAAACGCAGTCCTGCAAGCACACACGTAGTCCTATTGAGTTCAGTGGGATGAATTGTATTAGTAGGTGCTGCATATGTAAGTCTTAGTTGAATATGGCCGTATGGCAGTATTTTTGCATCAAAACATAGGTGTGTATATTCTTCAAGCATGGAGCCTAGTTGGGGGGGGGGGGGTGTGTGAGAGAGAGAGTGTGACTGTAAGAATTGGTAACATTAGTAGACATTGTAAGAATTGTTTTTATTTTCAGATAACAAATTAAGTGAAGCTTCAGGAGGTGGGATAGAGAATGGGGAGCAAAGCGATTTAGAAGAAAACGAGGCAGAAGGAGAGCAGGAAAATGGAGTAATAGATGCAGTTCCTGTTGATGAAAATCTTTTTACTGGAGAGGACTTGGATGAACTAGAAGAAGAATTAAACACTCTTGATTTAGAAGAATGAACAAACAAATCAAATAAGAAAATTGAAGTCTACCTTACAAAGTGAAAACTGACTGCATCATTTTTTCATCTAGAATTCTTAAACAGGATGTTTATGATTTCCCAACTGATTCTGGAGGGCACATCAAAAACCAGAAGTACTTTCCTTCAGTTTCCTTTACTCTACTCTTGACTACACCTCATAGTAAGATACTCAGAGTAGTTAATAATTGAATTGAGAGCTGTCATTGCAGAAAATGAGGTGTAATTTTCAATTAAAAGTAGGAAGCATAACTGAGTTAAGTGGATTTATTACGACCAGGTGCAGTATACAGTCAACAGTGAACAGCCTTTTCACCAGAACTGCATTTTTTAATAAGTAATTTTGAGTTGATTTAGAAACTGCCTAAAATATTTGAGCAATGTACTCTAAATGGAGCTGATACAGATTCAGATGTTCGGGCTCCAGTAGGTATTGATATGCTTTACTACTTCAGCTGGATGCTAAACATGCGGCTTCGTGAATTGATACAGCGTCAGCTACGGTGCCCTCTGTTTAAAATGTTTTAAACTTTCCCTCCACCTTTTGCCAACAAGGTTGTAAATAAAGACTGTCAACTTTAAAATCATTATGTTGACTTTTCTTTACATCGTGTGTGACAGATTGTAAATAAAATATATTTTGTATGATATAGTGAGTAAATATGTTCCCTCTAGTCATGATCCAGAAGTAAACTCATGGGTTTCAGCTAAAGGAGTGGCTAGTTGCAGTTAGCCTTCAAGCCCTAGACCTCCATGCAGTAGAATTCTAAATGACATATTATCTTTCATCTTTCCCTGCAATAAAACCATAATAGAATTAATATGACAGGTTATACAGTTCACTCACCTGTTGTCGCATCTTGTTCTTCCCTTGGCCATATTTGTACATTGTCTAGATTAGCAGCTTTTCACAGTGGGGATCTTGTCTTCATATGTCTATAAAGCACTTAGCATTCGTTTGGCACTATGCAAATTATAAACCAGAATACATAATTAGTACTGTCTGCATCTCCGAAGGAAAACTTGGGGATGGGCATTGTCTTTGACCTCTAAAAGGCAGCATTTTCAGGCCTAGGTATAGGTCACTATGATGCTTTAAATGTAAAGCTTACATAAAGTTTACATGATCTGTGAATAAGGAAATAGTCTCCTGGAAGACCAATATTTATCCCCACCTCCTTACCTTACAAAAAACCCTTGCTTCAGAACTAAAAATCAAGTAACAATACCGTTGCATTAATTATAAAATGTGTACTGATTACTCATCAGATGACTTCAGAATTATTTTCCAAGGAACATTAAGATCTGTGGTACTGTGGGTGAGTTTGCACAAATGTCTTCCAAGTGTTAACATCAGCTTTAATGGTGTTTACTTCTGGTGTTGCTAAAATGAACTCTTGCATCTGGAATGCCATTGCTAAATTAGCTGCCATGGACATTTTTTGCCCTTTTTGGGATCTGTCTTTGGGGGGAGGGAGGAGAGGGGGACATTTTTTTTTCCCCTTAGCAACAGAAATTAGCATCTGAGAGAGAGGCCCAGTGAAACTGATTTCTAAAAGTAAGTATTTAAAGGAAAACACTGATCAGTGAAAGCTAAACTTTCTGACTAAATATTTAATTGTCAGAAGCTTCCTTCACCCCACCTCCCCAACATGACGACACATAAGCCGCACTGCCAGCAGTCTGATGTAGCTCAGGACACCAAGAATGCAGCTTCCATTTTGAATGAATGACAACACATAACTTTCAAAATAATCGTTTTAAGTTGGGTTAAAAAAGTGGCTTAATCATTAATCAGTCTGTTGAAAGATCTTCCTATTTCCATTCATATTTAATATATATAAATGACTTTTAGGCTTGTAATTTTTCCTACTTAAATGTGGTGGTTAAAAGATTTATATTAGTGTGACTCCCTCCCCTTCACAATGAACATTAGCACGGTTGTTAGCTTTTGTATCATTCCTTGATATGAGGCTATAGGTGAGAGGGAGAGAAATCAGTACTGGATTTGGAATCTAGCCAAAGTATCTCTTATTTACCCTTTTTTATTTCTCAGTTCCTTGGTGCCAGCAATTTCAGTGCATTTCCTGGCCCATGCAGTAACACTATTGGCAAGATTAAGTTTGTCTATAACAGTAACATAGTCTAGTAATTCTCAAACACTTGATGTTATGGATGACATCTCTTAGCAGTGTAGTTATTGAGCTGTGTTGTGGGCTTCTGTGTGGTGTGGTAGCCTCTTTGCTCATACAACCTCTTTTTAATATGCAGATGAATACATGAAGATGAGACTTGTAGCATCTGATATGTCTATGTATGCTGTGGAGGAAAGGAGATTTAAAATCCCAACTGAAGTATTAAAAAAAGGAATATTGGGTGGGGTATGAGGAAGAGGGAAATGGGAAGAAACTTAAATATTCCTTACAAAATTTTACCTACTCTTAGCACCGGTAATTCCAAAGAACATCTAACTGAAATTTTTTGGGTTTTTTGTTTGCTTGTTTTCAACTTTTCTTGTCAAATATCTACAGCACTTTTTGTAGCCAGTGTCCTCATTTCCTTTTGTAGTTAGGTATATGACTATATATTGTGAAACCAGTATTGCTACAAAGAAAGGGGCAAGTGTGCTTCTTTATACTGGATTAAAATTTGTATATCTGGATAAAAATACTGTGTTAATCTGTTACTTGATAGTTCAGCTGATTTTAACAGATACATACTCATTGTTGCTGTGCAAAGTGCTTTTCCTCAGAAAATCTGAAATTCTAAAGAGATCTTAAACCCACAGCTAGCTTGGTCATTACAAGTTGGTGCTGAAGCTGAAGTAGTTAGGGTGTAGCCACCAGTCAGTGACTTGTGCCCTACAATAACATAATATTGGTAATCAGCTGCCCAAGACACTTTTTGGCAATTGAAAGATGATAATTCTTGTGCCTTCTTGCAGGCAGGCATCTGTTTCACATACAGTATTGACTCTTATAACTGCAGTGCTTTAAAAAGGGTTAAATTGTGTCTTTGAAATTGTACCAAAAATCTTTTGCTTTTTTTCCCTCCCCCAGTCAGCACATCCACCAAGTCTGATGGGGGTGTTAAATGTAGTGTTCCAAAGTTTCATGAACTATGGGGTAAGTAACAGTTCTGTGGTCCACAAAGTCTGGCCCAAGGGATGAGAAATGCCTAAACAAATGCTAGTAGCCACACCAGCATCTTTTCAAAAGTTGGGAAGAGGAGAGTAAAGTGTTCAATGAAAAGATGTCATAATACAATTAAAATACTCTCCAGTTCTGTACATTTTAAGCAATAAGTGTTTCATTTAAACACTGAGCGCTTTGGGGCCTGACTTTCAACAGTATGGCGTACTCAGAACTTCAAGACAATAATAGCTACATGTGCTCAGCACCTCAAATAAATTAATTCCCCAGAGCCAGAAAATATTGTCATTCACTGCCCTCATCTGTGTCCTTTCTTCTTTGCCAATTCTATAGTGTCCTCTCTTGCTCAGCTCTTTTGCCCTGTCTTGTTTTCTAACTGTAGCAAGCAGGATGACAGCCTTTAGCTTTAAAAAAAATCCTTAAACTTGGGTGGTGGTTCAGCATACTTTCAGTTTTGAAGAAAAATTTAAGAAATGAATGCAGAAATGAGCTACTTTTAAATTCCAGGAATTTAAGTACTTCCATCATTTGAAGATTGGCTTAAACATAATCTATTTTTAAAATATTTTCCAGTCCTGTGTCTTGTACAAAGCTCAAATTCCAGGAAATCAAGCAGTATGACAAGTACTTATTCCAGTCTGTGTGAGTGCATTCTTCATCTGAATGAGTTCTGGAAACTATATATCTGTGCTTTTGCAAATGAACACTGATGTAATACAAGTGGGTACACCTGAATCTGATTTCGTGCACAGATAGTAAGAAAAATATCAAGTGGAGGCTTTTGTTCTTGTTTCTGTGGTGTTAATTTCTATTAAAGTCAGTTACAGTAAAGTGAGGGACAAGGTCCTGCTTGAATGAAATGAGTTACCTGAAACATTGCCTTTATGCAATTCACTGAACTCAGATACACATTACATATATTCATTGTATCTAATGCGAATAAAAGTACTTTAATCTGCCATAGATAGTGTATGAATTCAGTGAAAGGGACTCCATTTTTTCTCGCTCGGAACGTGCTTTTCTGGCCAAAAAGGCTCACTGATTAGGTTATAGATTCTTTTCCTCTTCTTTCCTCCAGGCCCTTCAGCTATTCATCGATAGCCACTGTATTTTGTTTGTTTTTAAAATCCTTATACACACTAATATACAGTGGAGACACAGCTTTTTTCACATTCCATGTAATAAAACTAGTTTAGATAATGAACATTCAGTGGTTTCTTGGCTCCTGTGTTGTGTAAATGCTTCTCAACTGCAGTCACTTCCCAAAAGTTGCTGAACAGAACGTTATAGTATCCAAGTCAACAGCAGGAACTATAACTTGCTTGAGTATGCAGATATTCAGTTAAAGTAGCGAGAAAACAAAACCAAAGGTCAAGAGGAGCAAGAATGACTGTTTCTTTCTACTACAGTAGCTCTATTCTTTCTTTGTTCCAATTTCTTAAAAGTAGCTAAACCCGTGCAATGTATTCAAGTTTTTGATTACAAGGTAATAATTAAGCTTAGAAACAATGTGTTTGGAAACACACTCTTAGCCACGTGTTCTGCACTTCTATGCAGACAGCTGCTATGCCTATCTTGAGCTATTAGTGAACTTTTAGAAGTGATCATTTTAAGTGCACAGACCAGGAAATTCACAAGTTCAGATCCCTGCCTTCCCCAATGCACCAAAATCACTATAGCTTTAAACTTGGGAAGATCCATCTCCACATGCATATCCCTTTCTTAAATGCTTTAGCTTACACAGTAATGACAAATCTTATTTGTTTTTCTGTAGGATGTTTCTTTATTCACACTTGCCAGCATTAGGAGAGAAGAGAAAAAGGAAGATGGGGGGGAAGAATGATGGGTCTAAGACTGACCAAAGGAGTTAGAAAGAAAAATGGTATTTAGTAAAAAAACAGAAGGCTAGCAAGTGCCTGGGAGGGAGGTAGTGCCAGAGAATTTCATTTATTCCTTTTTATAATTTAATACCAACTAGAGGAACTAGATACATTGATAGTTTTATCTTGATCTTGTCAGGACCCTAATCCTTCAAGCATGTTTGTTAATAACTGACAAAGCTACAATCTTTGTTATGGAAGTGCCTAGGGACCCTCAAGAATGGGGCCCAGTGCACTAAGCCCTGTACAAAGGTGTAGATATCCCTTTCCCATAGTTCTGTACAGTGTGTTTTACAAGGCACAAAAGTGATTTAGAGAGACCTTTCAGTGGTTGTATATGCAAATTGCCTGCCCCTTCCCTTCAGCTCCCATATACACCTGCAAGACAATGACCTTAGCTTTGTCTTGTCTCTCTTCAACTGTCTTCCATTTACTTCATAGATGGTCTGTTGTCCTTTAGAGAGAGCAGCCTTTGCTGCTTTACTCATTTAGGATATTATGGCCCTGATATGCTCATCCTCAAGGAACTATTGACTATTATTCCAAGTGATGAGAAAAATTATTCTATTCAGTGAATCATCAATAGCACCATTTTATTTGTGTTTAGTACAGCAGGACACAGAGGCAAGGTATAAAATGAGTAGCTATATTATAAATGCAAATTCTTATAAAATACAGCATTGCAAGTGTGTACACTGGGACACAGTTAATTAAAGCCACTTAAGGAGAAAGAGATACCAAAATTTTTCCAACCAGCGTCATGCAAAAATAATGATGAGATTGTTGCTTTGTGCTTCAGTGGGGCATGTTGTAACTGAGTATCCGTTCAATGAGGATCAGTGAAATTTTGACTGCCTTTGTTTAAAGATGCACCTTGCTATTATCACAAGCTATAACAAGTCGAGAACAAACAGCCTCAGAGTTATTTTTCACACACCCTCATGTATCACGTGTCTAATATTTTGATGAGGACAATGGACCAGAACCTCATTGGGTATAAATCAGGATAACTCCATGGAAATCATTAGGAAAGAAATGAGGAGAGCATGAAAAACAAGAGAGAGAATGAAATGTCTGCTCATTCTCCCACACTTTCATTTCACTCTTCTACAGCAAGGAGGAAAAAAGAACTAGAGGCATTCTAAAAGGGAAGAGAGAAAGAACAAACTAAAGCAGAATAAGATTACTGCAAGAAGTGTGTGAAAGAGCAAAGTAAGACCCAGTGAGAAAATCTGATTTCCCTGTACATCAGATGGTTCAGGTACATGTGGTCTAAAAATAACAGATTATGCAGAGGATCCATGGATCCATAGACATTTTATTGCCCCCTTCCATCAGTTGCAGTGCATATCAAGGTAGTGAGGCCAAGTGGCTAGACCACTGGACTGAGACTTGGAAGACAAAAGTTCTCTTTCCAGCCATGCCACTGGCCTGCTGCATGCCCTTGCACAAGTCACGTCCTTTCTCTGTGCCTCTGTTTCCCCATCTGTAAAATGCAGATAATGATACTGAACTTTTTAAGCGCTTTGAAATCTACTAATACAAAGCACTATATAAAACCTACCTACTGTTGTTATCTCTTGTGGTTATTTTGGAATCTCAGCCAAACCATTCCTGTCATTCCCTGACCACTAGAAATCGTGAAACTGCATTTACTACACCAGTCCTTTTATAACAGAGTGAATCGACTCCTTAGAGACAGCTCAGAAGGTTGAAGTCATTTTTGTGCCCTCTGAACAGGAGTGCTACAGGCAGGTGCAGTGCAATCTTTCCCTCTCACTGCTCCAGTCATCTGCCTCAACCTTTTCCTGGAGGAACCAGCCATGTGGGAATGGCAGTTTTGTTTCCTCTCCATGCCTGTTTAATCCTTGGCTTTTCTTCTGCCACTGAGAGGGTAAATTTTGTGGGTTTCTTTAAGCCCTGGCCACTTGTCCATAAAGAGTGGATTGAAGGCCATCAAGCAGCCATGTGTAACACTTTGTAGCTACAAGAAAGACTCTGAATCACATTACCAATCCTTCCATGCTTTCCATCAGCCTCAGATGTCTCATGGCCAGGACACAGATGTGTACCTAAACAAGCGCAGCTCTCCTTTGAAACTCCAAGATTCCAGTCCAAACAAATGAATAGCAATGCAGCCTTGAGTGTCTAATCAGGAATTGCTGTAATTTTCAGAACTGTCACTCTTATGCAGCATTCTCATAGAAAACTAGTATTTTGTTTTTCAGACAACTCTCTGATTTACATTGACTAGTTTGAATAACTGCTGCATTTGGAAGTTAGCTAGCTGTACTTGCCCTTTTGGCTATATCTATACATGCTAAGCAATATGCAATCATTACACAATGGATAACCATATCGATGTGTATTAAACTTTTATTACTCTTTCTAGTGTATAATTAAGAGATCACACTTTGAAGGATCAGATCCCTCAAGTCAGAAGGATGCAGCAGAGGTGTGTTGTATGCAGTCAGAAAACACACAGGGAAAGGTGTGATGATATATATACATAGATAGATAATTGAAAAGAATAATGGTGATATCTGTGTAGTGGAAAACAGTTGTGATGCCAGTTAGTGGATATACTTTTATGCACCAAAAGAAATAAGAAAAGGCATAATCCAAAAAGCCTCCAGACCCCCCACTGACTTCAGTAGATTTCCATGTATGGAGAACTTCCAGCATTAAGCCCTTTCTTATTTCATATGCATATACACTTTGGCTGCATGGAAGGGGAATCTTATTTCTTTTTGGCAGATAATAGAATATGCGGTAATTAACATTACTGCTCCCAAAGTTTCCTACTGACATTGAATTATGTATGTTTCAACTTATTTCCCCTGAGGTAGTATCTTACATTTTCTAAATTTCATCTCATGTTGCGTATTGTCCCAAGCTGCTAATCTCTCTAGGCTCCTTTGTATTATTACTGGCCCTGACAGAGGGTCAGAATGTAGGGCTGTATGAAGATGGACAACAAAGAAACAGCAATCATCAGGGGAGATACTGAGGGAACAGCGGGGGATGTTCTAGGTGATAAAATGAGCTAGGATATGTGTGTGACCCAGAGGGAATAGAGGTAAGGGTTACAGGAATCCCCTGGATCTGACATCTACATAGAAGTCTGCCAAAGAATGCCATGTAAGTCGCTGATGAAAGCTTATGTCACACTGATCATCATAAATAAGGCTCCTTGTTTGTCACTGAACTCATAGAAGTCACGGATTCTGTGACTCTCCATGACTTCTGCAGCGGCTGATGTGCCCGGCCCAGTGGCAGGAGTTTGGATGTGGGAGGGCTCAAGGCTAGGGATTGGGGTGTGGGGCAGTGCTTACCTGGGTGGGAGGCTTGCTTCCCTCCCTCAGCTCCTAGCTTCTTGTGCTGCCTCTTCCGGCAGGCACTGCCCCCACAGCTCCCACTGGCCACAGTTCCCAGTCAATTGGAGCTGCAGAACCAGAGCTTGGGATGGAGCGGAGGCAGCATGTGGAGCTCAGTAGCTAAGTAGGGAGCCTGCCCTAGGCCCATCAACCTTTCCCGCTGTTTCTCTAATGGAGAAAAAAATCCTTATTAATTCTTAAAAAGAAAAAAAGAGCAATTAATGCCTATATGGATTATATTCGTTTTTCAAGTTTGCAGGACTGCTATTCAGAATGAATGTTTAGTAAAAGGCATGAGTTATGAGGACTTAATTCTGGTCAAACCAAGGAAATATGAGTCAATTGTTAAAGGCAGTGGAATTGTTTCTTATTCTGACTGTGTGAGGTCCTGGAAATAAAACTCGGATGAGTAACTTATCCTCTACAGAAGGCAAAGAATCATGGGAGGAAAATGTCATTGTCTTATACTGAAGTAATGTTACTAACAATACTCAAGGAATTAAATCCAAACACAGACATGTTTTGGAACTCACTTCCTTGTTCTTCCTCAAGACTCTTTCAGGTTGTTTCTGGCCTAACCTACTTAGCCAGCCATATCTTAGGCGTGATCTTTGGGCTAAATTTTGACTCAAAATACATCTTTATCCAGCCATTGTCCTGACTGGACTATTGCATTATTCAGGCAGAGGTCTTGGTACTTTCTATACTGCATGAAAGCCATATAATCATGGTTCAATCTCTAAGGCTTTTGGGTCCCACCAATTTGTAAAACATCCTTGAGGGCATCGTCAGTCCAACAACTGAATGAGGCACTGCAGATCTGGTAAGACTCATCACATGCTAACCAGAACCATAGATAGAGTGGCCCCAGAGTCTCTTTCCCCCCGCTCCCCTCCACACCCCATTGCTCTCACAGATTCCTATGGTTCACAGATGTCCTGCACCAGCAAATGAGATGGGCAGTAGTTCAAGTGACAATGGTGGAAATCAAAAGCAAAAACACACCAAAAGAAAAGCCTGTTTCCAGGCCTATCAAAAGCTTGTATTTCAGGCCAAGAGTTCACGGCAGCTCACCTCCATTAATGCACCGAACCATGCCGAGAAGAAATATTCAGAGTGGTGAGTGATTTTACCAACCCCACGTGCTTACAGTCCCCAACACAACCTACCCATTGCTCATATCTTTCTTCACTGAGGACACAGTCCATGTCTGTAAGGGCTTCTCAGGCAGCATGGTACTAGAACCCATGAGCAAATCCATGCTCAGCCCTCCTTCACTCCATGAATTCATCCCACTCAAAACACGTGGGACACTCTAACGGAGTCATGACCCAACACTTATGAATCAGACCCCTGGCCCTCTTGATTAGTAAAGAAGGATAATGAACAACAGGGATATCTTCCAACTGAGATTGCTAATGCTTCTTTTGTACATCCTTCTTCCTGCTTTAAAGACTACAATGGCAGAGCAACCCTGAAGAAACCATCCCTCAATGTCACCGATTAAGCTATTACCCACTATCTAATCTTCCTCTCTTTGGCAAGTTTAGAAAAGCTTGTAAATGTATTTGTCCACACCCAGCACTGGGGATGCATGCCTACAGATTGTCAAGATAGTCTGCAATTCATCTGGCATGAAGCTAGGCCTGCAAATATCAGTGTGCTTGAGAAACATTTCCCACCATCTCCAACTAGCTAGAAGTCTGTGTCCTCCCATTTTGCTACTGTTGACCTGGTCACAATAAAGCACACTTTTATTTCCTTTCAGCATTGCAGCAACACACGGTGAAAGAAAATAACCCTAGACAAGACAGATATAGAGTGGAAGAATGTAAAATGGAGATTGAGGCACAGAAAGAGGGCAGTGACTTGTCCAAGAGCACATGGGAAGTTCGTGGTAGATCCAAGACTGGAACTCAGATCTCTCTTAGGGTCTGATCATGCAAAGTTTTATTCATGTGAGTAGTCCTGTTGACTCCCCTGGCAGTCCTCCTGTAAAAACTATTCACACAAATAGCGGCTTGCAAGACTAGATCCAGAGTTAGTAGATCCCAATATGGGGCAGAGTTTATCCCTAGACCGTAAGACCCTAAAAAAGGCTAGATTAATTTTAAATTAATCCTGCCTTTCTCCACAACCCCATCCCTAGCATTTCTAAAAAATGGAGCCAGTCCTCTCATCTACTCTTTAATTGTTAGCTTTTATCACCAAGCATCCTATTCAGTAACTGCAAATCTAACAGTGGAGATAAGAGGAGAGCAAACACATAAGCACATACTTTGCTTGTTCACTGTCTGAAACATGATTTTACAGGTTTCAGTTTATAGTTATGCTGGAACACTGAGAAAGCAGGAAATCCTGCACCCCTCCCCCCATCTCCATGCCTGATGAGAGGTGTTTTTGCCTGTAAACATTAACAAACCCATTCTTGTGTATTCAAACAGCAGTCCATCTTATCGCTCTGTCAGACCTAATTACTCAGTGCAAGCAATAAACAGATTAGTTAAGCTTTCATACAACACAAAATACTCTTCTTCCTCATTAATGCAGAGCAAGCTGGCTTTGATCAAGACACACAGTGGTGCAACAGTTAAAGAGACAACAGCAGAGAACCAAATATGACCCAAATCTCCTTCACTTTCCAGCTCTACCTGGGCTGGAGGTGGGGGTAATAATGCCATATTAGGAGATGTGGCTACACCCTGAAACTGTCTAGACTTACTGACTCTGATTGTGCTCTGAATTAAGCCAGACAGTAATGACTCCATGACTTCCGCTTAGCTGGATCAGTGACTAAACTTGGTGGGAGAAGAGTGGGAGGCTGTCTGCTGAGTCAGGAAAATGACAGGCTTTATTACCTTACTCACTTTGGTACAGCTCAAGACAAAATGAGAAGAGATATGTATGTGAAACAGTAGTGAAGGAAAGAGCAGAGGGGAAATTGTTTGAAATTAGATAAATAACCCCAGAGATAAGGAATCCAGCGTGTGATATTTTCACATACCTCTTCTCTTAATGAATTCTCTTAACTGCCAATGGAAGATAACACTGGACCGCTAAGCAGAAAGAGTCACCACTAAAACTTATAATTGACAGAGCAGCTCTGACACTTTGAAAATAAAGCATTTTTCAGTGATTTGGATATAGTTTTAAAGGAACACTGTCAATTAAAAAAAAACCCCACTCTTCTCTTTCTGTTTACCTACTCATGCTGTAAGTAACACCTGTCTATAATCAAAAGAGATTAAAGCATTTTTCTGTTTCTGAGCTTGTTTATATTGCACATTTGCCAGCTCTTTGTGTCAATTCACTGTTTATCCTCTATAGTCAGTCACTTAGCTGACCTCACCTTGTTTATGTTTTTTACATATCCACAGCAGGGAAGAGAACATTTTTTTAAAAAAACAGGAAAATTGCCAGAGGGGCTTAAGGACAGGTGTAGTAACTGAAATTATTAAAGCTATGTCTACACTACAGCTTATGTCAGCATAATTTATGTTGCTCAGGGGTGTGAAAAAAACACTTTAAAAAAACCCTCACAAAATATTGAAAGATTTTTAAGAAAGTAGACACTTTCTGCAAAACAAAAAAATAATGTAAGTGAAAACCCAGTTTTCTGTCAAAAAATTTTTGACAGAAAAATGTTCAGCTAGCTGTAGTAATAAAGCATTTTCAGATTATTAGATGAAAACTTCTGGATAAGTATTTATGAATATAATGTACAGTATTATTGGATTTAGGGACCTTATCTTTTCAGTTTAACTATATAATTCCCTTTTATGGATATATCACATACTCTAGTTATTAAAGGCAGTATTTTCTTGTCTGGGAGTGCTGGCTTTGTTATTTAACTAAAACAATATTGCTTATCATTTATAAGGATTGTGATTTAAAATTATATTTAACACAATAGGCATGCATGGCATTTTAGATATATTACTGCCTACGTGGAATACACAATTCCTGCTTTCAGAGTTTTACAGTGTGAGTTATATATAACATGACATAATGAAAGGGGAGTATCAGCAAAATGATTATTTTAAATTAAAGTTAAGGCAAAATCTCTTCAATTGTTTTTGAGCGAGATGAATGCAAGAGGCAGTCAATACTTCTCCCATTGTCATGAGATATTTTCTGGAGAAAAAACTCACCAGGATATACTCTTGGCCCTTGTCTGGTTTTGTTTGTGTGAGGACTCAGCCATGTGTCAGTGTCCATTTATCCTCTCTGCTACAAGGACTAGAAACAAAATGAAATTTAGTTTCTGCAGACACTGATGGGTCCAGCAGAGAAAATAGGTATAGCATAAGCAGCAAAGAATCCTGTGGCACCTTATAGACTAACAGATGTTTTGGAGCATGAGCTTTCGTGGGTGAATACCCACTGCATCTGACGAAGTGGGTATTCACCCACGAAAGCTCATGCTCCAAAACATCTGTTAGTCTATAAGGTGCCACAGAATTCTTCGCTGCTTTTACAGATCCAGACAAACACGGCTACCCCTGTGACACTAGGTATAGCATAGTACCCCACAGGCAGCTCCATCCCCCATTTTTGACTTTTCCTCTAACCCTCATCTTCATCTTTTCCCTATAGTGCATACCAAATCAATCCCAAGTTTCCCAGGTATAGTGAATGGAAAGAATAATTAGGCAAGGCATAGGAGCATTTCTCAAACCAACATAACCATATTAGTATGTTTAAATGAATAAATGGCCCACTGGACAGATTATCAGTCAATTTCTATGTATGTAAAAAGCAGCCTAGTATTTCTGTTTTGGAAAAAAACAATTCAGGGGTAAGAAAGTTTTATGTTGAAACTTTTCTTCTTTTTCTTTTCCCCCCTCTTTTGCTGCTCATATTACATAAGATCAGTGTATGTGAGAAACAGCACTGCCTTGTGTCTTCATAATTTATGATCTTTTTTTTGACAAACTTTCCAAATTTACTCAAAACTACGCCTCAAATTCTGCTGTTACACTGTGTAAGCAAGGGCAGAACCCGCCTGTGACTTTAAATATGCAGAATTACTATGCTTTTAATAGTAATTCTCCATATTTATTAAATCCAAAATAGATTCAGAAACTTTCCTAAAGGTTACCATTATCTTGATCTTCCCTTTAATCTACCATAATCTGGGCAATCTTTAGTTGACTTCAGACTGACTTAATTTATATTGTATATAACCAACAATATGTAATTATATTATATCCAGAGATAAATATTATGTTATGCCTTTTAAAGTTTAGGTGACTTTCTCTGTTAGATTTTAATCTAGTGCTAGATGAGGTCTCCATCTCCAATACTGATAATCAATGGAAACCTTATATAGCTTGTTCTAATTAGCTTGTGCCCTAAAGACTACAGAGATCAATGAATCTGAGTTGTTGAGAACTAGCTGGGACAGAAAAGAGAAGACTGTGATATCATATTGGATAGAAAACAGGAAACTCTGATTCTAATCCTAAAATGTGATTCATTACTGTGGTTGTGGATAAAAGATCATATTCCCTGTTTGTGAAAGGGTCTTAAGAGGATTAGGATCTTACAGGAAAAGTAGGACAAATCTTGTTAGAACAGAGGACTCTATTAAATATTAATAAATTAATTTGATTAGATGTGGATTAAGCCTTTTTATCAAAAAATAAATCATTAAAATGCCTCCTTTGGCAAGGGATTTTGTTCAGGAACAATGGTAGATAGATTAGTCGTAGGTCTTTTAAACAGCACTTTAAGAATTTAGCACTTTTAAGAATGATTTCCTATTGGATGTGTTTTCCACTTGAAAAAAAGAGACTCTAATCCTTATAGATGCTGATTGCCCTCCCAGAATCACAGAATATATGTTTAAAAGCAATTTCTGATTTTGGGTACCTCCCTTTTTTGAACCCCAACTTCAGGCATCTTGCACTTGATTTTCAGAGGTGATGAGCACCTGCAGTTCCAGATTTTAAAGCCAAAAGGGAACACTATGATCACTCAGTCTGATCTTTTATAAAACACAGGCCACAGAATTTCACCAAGTGATTCCTTTATCAAGCTCAAGAACATCTTTTACAAATACATCTAATCTAGATTGAAATACTTAGGGTTTTTCTACACTACTCATTGGATCTGCGGGCAGTGATTGATTCAGCTGATTTATTGCATCTAGTATAGACACGATAAATCAACCGCTGAGCACTCTCCTGTCGACTCCAGTACTCCACCAGAACGAAGAGTGCAAACAGAGTTGATGGGAGAGTATCAGCTGTCGACTTACTGCACTGAAGTTGCGTATCTTAGATCGACCTCGGGCGGTAGTGTAGACAAGCCTTAGTGATGGAGAATTCATCACATCACTTGGCAGGTTGTTCCAATGGTTACTCACTCTCATGGTTAAAAATATGTGCATTATTTCTAGCTTCAGCTTCCAGGCATTGGATCTTATGTTTTTGCTAGATTAAAGAGCTGTCTACTAATAGAAATCTCCCCATCTTCAGGTGTATTTCATACACTTATTTCCTTGCTGCTTCCCTCTTTTTAGAAGGGATTCCCAGAACTCTGCATCTGACCTTGAATCAAAAATGTATCTATTAAGATATCTTAATATCTACCTACCTGGTAACTCTAATATATTGTGTGCAGCCTTTATTATTTGCTGTCATTGGTTTTGCTTTTACTTGGCTCAGACCCAAAGTCCATCTAGTTCAGTATCTGTGTGCATCACCCACACCTTGCCTCCCCCCCGCCATCTCTGCCAGTGATATGTACCAGACGCTTTAAAGGAAGGTGCCCGAAACTCTGACAATTCTGAAAGAACATGTTCATAGAGGAGTTTCTTCTGAACCCTGATTCAGATACTGTTTATTCAAACCTATCTAAATTTGGAATTGATTCTGACCAATAGGAAATCTTAGCAAGTGATCGTAACAAGTGGCACCATCATCTCCATCAGGGTATCAAAGTGCATGACAGGAGCTGGCTCCTACAGTTTGAGGAGAAAAGAGCTCACAGAAAGCAAGCAGCTCCCAACCAAGATACATACATTTGCAATAACTGCCAAAGATCAAGCAAATCTCAGATTGGCCTATTCAGTCACATGAGACATTGCAAACCATCTAAATCATAGGCTGCAATTTCCACCATCTCTTGCAGACGAAAGGATGCCAGCTCGTTAACTAATGTAACTGTATTCCTATTTGGAGTCTGCAGAACTGTTGGCCTTGTGACAGTGAGTTCCACAGGTTAATTATACATTTTTTTTTATCAGTTTTCAATTTTGTTGCCTTGCTGTTTAATTCAATGTCTCCTTTGTTCAGCATCTGAGAAAAGCCAGACTTGACATTCATTTTACCGTGTCTATACGAGTCATTATCTTATGTATCTTTATCATTCTCTCACTTATTTACCTCCTCTCTGAACTAAGCAGCCCCAGCCCTTTCTATCTCTCCTCCATTTGAAAGTCTCCCTCTGCCTCTAGGTATCTCCCTACCACATTCATCTGTCTCTGAACTTCTTTTATTGCCAGTATTTTCTTTTTCAGCAAGCAGCTAGCACCAAAGACAGTATTGCAGGTGAAGGTGTACAACTGATTGCTATGATAGCATAACATTTTCAGTACTTTATCCCATTTTGTATGCAACCAAGATTTTATTTAAGAGTTTTGAACATTACTCTCCATTGAGCAGAGGTTTCCATTGAGTGTCATAATGAGATCTAGGCCTTTTTTCCCTGAGGGATGAGAGTTAATTTTAAACCAATCACAGTGTATGGATAGTTCCAAATGATGTCTTCCAATGTTTATTACTTTGCTTGAATTTCATCTGCCATCATGTTGCCCATTCTCCTAGTGTTCTGAAGCTCCTCAGACCCTTCTCTTGTCTGGACTAATCTAAATTTTGTGCAGTCTCCAAACTGTAGGCCTCACCACTTAAACCTTTTCCTGAGATCACTGACAACTATATTAATAGATTCTATGGCCAGAAGGGACCAATCACCTAATCTCACTTCTTGCATAATACAGACCATACAACTTCCCCCTAACTAATATCGAACAACACAATCCCCCTATTGAACTCTAGGGCACTCTGCTTTGAACCTTTTGCCATGCTGAAAACTGACCACTTATTCTCACCTTGCTTCTGTCCCTGTAGGAGATTGTAATACATGAAAGCACTTTCCCTCTTCTCCGCTACTTTCTTTCCTTAATAGCTTCTTGTGAGGGAATTCATCACAGGCTTTTTGAAAATCCAAACATATAATGTCAAACAGTTCTCCCTTATCTGTAGTGTCAGATGTTTCAAAATAACGTTGAGGCACTTGACCTCATTAAAGATTAAGTGTATGACAAATTAAACTTTAAAGCTAAAAAATCTGAGTTCTTAATCTGTGCCAAATATATTTTCTTTCCACCCTGATATTACTCAAAATTAGCCATATAACTTTAGCAAACTTCCCGAAACATTCCATCATTTGGGTTAGAATAAATGTGTTAGAAAAAAACCCTTAATTATGATGATTCTGCATTTGTCCACAGAAACACAAGATGAAATCCTGGCCTCACTGAAGTTAACTGGCATTTTACCACTGACTTCAACAGAGCCATGATTTCACTCTGGGAGAATGAAGACACAGTCCCTGTTCCAAGAAGCTTTTAAGGTACACTCATTGTTTTTGTAGAAAAATATCTCTTCTTCCCTCAGTTCTGTTTTCAGGGTTTTTGTGCTGTCATCATTTCCCTGACTGTCCAGTTGCAATTGACTAAGTAGAGGTGCCACCTGCCCACGTTTGCCCAGAAGCCTCCCTTTTTCTGAGGCAGCTGCCCTGGGAAATCGGCAAGGGGGCTCAGCACATTCTGCCGCTGTCTAGATTTCTGGGCTCAGGAGCATCCTCGAAGTCCCGGTTTTTTCCAGCTTAGAGTCGCTGACAACCTTAAGCCTAAGTGTCCCAAAGCGGACAAACATCCCATCTCCGGGGCGGGAAGTGGCACTGACCGGCCCCTGCTGCTAAGCGGTTCCCTGGGCCGCGCAGACCCCGGCACTCGGGCGCTGCCGCTGCTCTGCTCCTCCTGTCCCGGGGGTGCTGCTCCGACCTCCTGGCGCCCGGGGCCTGGCACTCAGTGCTGGGGAGCCCGGCGCAAGAGCAGCCCAGCAGGTGCCCCCGGCTGGCGGGGGCAGGCGTGGAGGGAAGCGAGCACCCCACCCCCCATGGCCGGCACCGACCCTGTCCCGCCCCCGGAACGGACGCTCCACCCCCCTGCCCCAGCGCCCCAGGACGCGGCTTCCCCCGCCCTGGCGCGTCACCCGGCCGGGAGAGGCGGAGGCTGTGGCGGTTTCTCGCCAGCCCCAGTCGCAGGGAAGCGCCGCTCCGGGAACACGACCAGAAAGGAAGCGACCCGCCCGGCCGGGAAGCTCTGCGCCGCCCCGCACCCCGCCTCGCCCCGCCCGCCCCGGGCCTGGTCCTGCCGGCAGCGGGCACTGCCAGGCGTCCCTCGCCCGCGGGCGCGGCTCCGCTTCGGCTGCTGTGGGGCCGGCCGGGCGGCTCGGGCAGCCGCTGGGCATTGCCAGGCGCCTGGGCACCGGCCATGGCTCGCCTCCGCCTGCTGCTGCTGCTCCTGGGCCGCTGGCTGGCGCTCGGCGGCGCCTTCAATCTGGACGCGGATGGCCCGGCTGTTTACTCCGGCTCGGAGGGGAGTTACTTCGGCTTCGCTGTGGATTTCTTCGCGCCAGACTCCTCCTCGTACGTATCTGTCAGCCCGGCGGGCAGGGGTCCGCACTCGGGGGGCGCGGGGGAAGAGGATGTTGTAACCTGGGTCCCCTTTGGCGGCTCCAGGGCCGTGTGAGTCCCCAGAGGGGCTGTGGCCCCTGGTGGCAGGGTGAGACCAAATGTGAAAAATCAGGACGGGGGTAGGGAGTTAATAGGCGCCTATATAAGACAAAGCCCCGAATATCGGGACTGTGACTATCAAATCAGGACATGATCTGGTCGCCTTTGGTGGAGCCTTGAAGGGCCGAAAGAATTGTGAAATGAACAAAGCCTCCTATGCCTTCCTCTTCCCCTGTTCCCCGAAGCGGGCGAACATCCTGTTCTACTGTAGCTCGGGTCTCTAGACACTTGATTTCTTTTCTGGCACTCTCCGCTCTCCCACCCACCCCCTCCTTGCGCTGTGGTTTGGAGATTGACCAGATGCATCCCAAGCGTACAATGTTGAGGGTCTCTTTCTACGAAAGAGTGAGGGCGTTGTGTGAGTGGCTGTGGAAGTCGCACAGCTGGGTGGGTGAAAGAAACTCTGATCCATTATCACCTGTGGCAAATTGTGTCAAAGAACTTTGTCAGCCAGAAAAGTAATTCAGAAGTTCACAGAATAAAGTAAAGACCAAGCTAAAAGG
The DNA here is from genome assembly GCF_003597395.2 of Chelonoidis abingdonii. Taxonomy (NCBI): domain Eukaryota; kingdom Metazoa; phylum Chordata; order Testudines; family Testudinidae; genus Chelonoidis; species Chelonoidis abingdonii. The sequence goes on along the minus strand of NC_133778.1, from coordinate 30,893,762 downwards.
AGGCTACCTAGGCATTTAAATGGCTACTGTAGCTTATTTTTTATTTGGGAGAAAATCAACTAAGTTCTTTGTATTAAGCCTTTCAGAAGAAAACCGATGGCAGGCATTAGAGCAGGCTTGTTTGCTTTGAGGGGAGTGGCTAAAAGTCCTAAAATTAAGGATTTACATATATAGACACCCTGAAACAATAGGTTTAAATCTCAGGTGGAGGGGATCATCCCTTCATTCTTCCAGGGTATACTGATGTAGAGCCCACTTGAAATCAGTGGAAGTCATTTTGTTTCCTTAGGCCCAAACTGAATCTTATGCAGTTCAATTTATAGACTTGGCTTTTGAATGAGACCTTAAAAATTGTACTGCCTGGGCACTAAGGGCCATTTTTTAAAACCAGATCCTTTTATGTGTGTCTGCATATGCGTACACAGTTACCATGATTGTGTGCATAACCTGGATATACAAAATTCTACTCACTGCAAACATAGGATAGGTCACTTTTGTTTTAAAACTGGTGTGCAAAATATAGTTTTTCTTATTCATCATAGTTAAGGGCAGGGGCATGGACTGGAAAATTTTCATAACAGTATTGCAAGAATGTCATAATCATGGTAAATATTATGTATGCAAATCTAGGCATGGGTTTGTATTTGCATTGTTGCATACAAAACTCTGAGTATCCTGTTTTAAAAATCTGCCCAAGTAGCTCCCCTGGCAGTTAACAGAAATATAGGATTTTTTTTCTAATGACTTTATCAACTGAATCAGCATATCTTTTTCCCACTCCAATGTTGTGTATGAAGCTGTTTGTTTGGCTTCATTGCTATAGTTCTTTGCAAACATGGAGGTATTTCAGTGGTATATCTCTGAATTTTGTGAAGTATCTGAAGGTTCAAAAGTGCTCTAGAGATTGTTATTGATCATGTGTACTTACTGAAGGTGTGAGATTTGAAGAAGTTGCAGTCTGATTTTAATTAGCACCTTAAAATAAGGATTCAGAATGACGTAGTTTGTGATTCACAGAAGTGTTCCATAATTCTTCTATCAACTCTTAGATTAATTATAATACTACAATTTATCTTTCTTAGGTGGGATACACATTATAGTTCTCCCTTTTTGTGCCCTCCCCACCACTCCAAAAATCAACTTTAGAGGTAGAAGATTAGCATATATCTGACGTACAGGGTAATTTTTCTACTCATCTCTTGATTTTAGCAGCTAGAATTTGTTTATAAAAGTATAAATGTTGAATAACACATTTTATAAAGTATCAGCCTTGTTTGCATTCTTTGTTCCTCTGTTAAGTAGAAGTCACCCTGCCTTAACTTGTAAATGTTGCAACACTCTTTTGTGGTGTCTTCATTCTGCAGGTTTTATGCTATTATCTTTAGTTGTATATCTTGAGTAAGAATAGTAAATATGTAAACAAATTAGACTTTCCTATTGTATTCTGATCCAACTCCCACTGAAGTCAATTATGGGGGATTTTCTCATTGATTTTAATGGGAGTCAGAGTGACCTCTTAATGCTTTATTGGAAAAGATCCTGGTTTACTATAGTGTTTGTTTGCCAATACTCTAAGGATGAAGGCATTTTCCAGATGACCAGCCAAATGAGAGACACATGACTATCCTGTATGGGAATTCTTTTCCTGGTGTTTTTTATATTGTTATGCAGTCAAAATATGTATCTTGTGTGCTTACCCTACAGAATTAAGCCTCAATACTGCAGATTTACCATCTATTTAACTTTAAGCATGTCCCGTTCAATGAAATAATTCACTATTAATGGTCTTAAAGTTAAATAGATGTATACCTCTGCAGGATCAAGGTTTTATGTGCTACCCTACATTTTATACAATGGACCTGTTCAAGTGTTTGTAGAATCATTAGCTGTATTGCATATTTCATAAATGTATATTTTGCTGTGAAAGAGACACACATTCTGAAATATCAACTTCATGATAGTTGCACCAGATTGCATACATGCAAAGCACCGATTGTAATTAAGGCTATATTTTGTGTCAAGTATTTTTAGTAAAAGTCACGGATAGGTCATGGGCAGTAAACAAAAATTCACAGCCTGTGACCTGTCCATGACTTTTACTAAAAATACCAGTGAATAAAACTTGGTGGGGGGCTGCCTGGGGCCCCTGTGGGTGCTGAGGGAGGGCAGCTCGGCTGCTTAGCGGGGGGCGGCCCGGGACACTTACTAGTGCTGGAGGGTTTGGGGGTGGCCGGGGACCCCCACTGGTGCTGGGGGGGTGCAGGTGGTGGCGCACGGCCCGGGATCCCCACTGGTGCTGGGGGGGCGCAGGTGGTGGCGCACGGCCTGGGACGGCTGCTGGTGCTGGTGGGCAGCAGTGCATGGCCCGGTACCCTTGCTGGTGCTGGGGGCACGTGGGTGGTGGCATGTGGCCCGGGACCCCCACTGGTGTTGGGGGCGATGGGTTGGTGGGGCTGGCAGGCTCCCTACCGGGCTTCGTGCTTCCCCCTCCCAGTAGCAGCAGAGTTTGGGTGTGAGAGAGGGCAGAGGTTTGGGGCACGGGATGGGGTGAGGAAGGCTCTGGGCAGCGCTTATCTGGGGGGCTTTCCCGGAAGCGGTAACACCACTTCGCTCAGCTGCTAGGCAGAGGACTGGCTAGGAAACTCTGTGCATTACCTCAGCCCAGAGCACGTGCCCTGACCAATGGGAGCTGTGAAGTTTAACATCCAGAAAATATAACGTCAAGAATGGAATGAAGCACAAGTTATAAACCTTAGTCCCCTCCAAAAAGCTGATTACAAATCTTGAAGCTTGTCCCTTGTCTACTAAATTTTCCTGTGTCACGTATTGCATAATTAGCCTTCGCTTTATCCCCACTGCATGCTTGTGGCTAAATAGCAAAGCTTTCATTGACTTCAGTGGTTCAGGATCAGATCCATGATTCTTCCTTTGTGCTATGCAGAAGCTTGACAGTGTATGTAAAAACATAGCTTGCCCATTTGGTCCAACCACTGTGCAAGAGAGAGAATAGGCGGTGAAGAACAAACTACATGATATCTTTAGTGGACCATTGTGCAGAAATTCAAGAAAACTGTTTTTCATTATGATTAGGAAAACGCATTTAGTGAAATCAATATTGGATCATGTTACAGTAAAAGCTTTGTTATCTGGCATGTTGGGGGAATGGGGAGTGCCGGTAAGACAAAAATTCCAGTTGACTAAGAAAGAGGGAGTTTGGGTGCAGGAGAGGGCTCAGGACTGGGGTTGGGGCATAGGAAGGGATGTGAGGTGTGGGCTCTGGAAGAGAGTTTGGGTGTAGGAGGGGATAGGAGGTTGGGGGCACGAGAGGGGTTGCGGTGTGCCAGATTCTGGCAGCACTCATCTCAGGCGGCTCCTCGCAAGTGGCAACATGTCCCTGGCTGCTCCTAGGCAGAGGCACGGCTGGGCGGCTCTGCGTGCGGTCTCTGCCCATGGGAGTGCAGAGCCAACACTTGCGGCAGAGTGGGGAGCAGCAGCACGGAGCCCCTGTGGTTGTCCCTCCACCTAGGAGTAGCAGGAATATGTCACCACTTCTGGGGAGCCACACTGAGCCAGGTAGGGAGCCTGCCAGCCCTGTGCCAACCAGACTATAAACCAGACTTTCAATGAAGATCAGAAATGCCAGTTTATAGAGCTTTCCAGTTGGTAAAGTGCCAGATAACGCAGCTTTTACTGTGTATGATTTCTGCCAAACTTATGACATGGATCATTGACCCCTGAGCCATTTTTGTTGCTTCTGTGTAGAACGTGTTTGTTTGTTTTTTTTGGTCACCTACTCTTCACTTGATATAGCTTCTTTAAGCTCTGCTTCATAAACGTGTTAAGGCTTTAATGTGTTTATTTTTAACTTGCACATAATTTTTGCAGCATTTTTTGTTGCTTAATAAAACTTTATTATTTGGAAAATAATTCATCTTCATTAATTCTGAACAAATGCCTCAGAGTGCCTGGCAGCAATGAGAGCACCCACTTAGTTTTTATTGTAAACTCTGACACACTCATAGGATCATTGTGACCTTGTGTTTGTCAATCATAAATGTACAGCAAGCACCACAAAATTTGTAGGTACACTGCCTGTTTTATGATCACAGATGTGCATCAAACATCACACAGTTCCAAACAGGTCCCCAAACTGCAGAGCCATGTGGAACACACAACACCACAGTGTCTTACTGTGGCTCGCTGTTAAAGTGCTCTTCCAGAGCTTCCCTGATATAGCTCCTATATCTCCATGCTAACCTCTTCTGATAGCCCCTGTGTCTGGCTGTTCAAACTCAGCAGACAGCTGCTTTATCTCTGCCCTACATCCTGGCAGCAACTCTTCCCCCTTTGCTTCACAGATACTATGCTGGTAGTCGAATCTGTCAGGGTGGTCGGTGTAAGGCTGGGGAAGGCTGGGTCACTGTTGGCATTGCAACATTGCTAATAGCAATCTGCATGTTGGGAAAGAAAGTCCTTGCTTGTAGCTTTCAGAACCAGCCCTCTGTTCTTAGAGATGTGAGCATCATGCACCTTCCCTGACCAGACCACATTGATGTCAGTGAAGCATTCCCAGTGATCTACCAGTTCTTGCATAAAAGTAGGCCTTTTTGTTGATGTACTCTGTGGCAAGGCAGTCTGGTGCCAGAGTAGGGATATGTGTGCCCTCTATTGCCCCCACAGTTTGGGAACCCCGTTGCTGCAAATCCATCTTTTGGACTCGGCATGCTGCCAAGAGTCAGGGCCCTGTGTACTGGGAGATGATTAATGGCCCCGTACACTTGTATGACAGCGGCTTTCCACAGTGGATTTTCCCACTCCAAAATGATTTCTCATTGACCAGTAGCAACCTGGCAATGCAAGTGTCCACAGTGTGAATGCTACTTGATTTTCCACTGTCAGTGCAGCTCTCATTCTGGTGTCGCTGCACTGGAGAGCCGGGGAAGATCAGCATACAGATCCAGGAATGTGGCCTTGTGCATCCAAAAGTTCTGCAGCCACTCCTCATCTTCCCAAGCTTACATAACAATGCCATCCCACCAGTCACTGCTTGTTTCTCAGGCTTAGAACTGGCACTCCACCATTTTGCAGCTGCTCTGTGCACACCACCACTAATCTTGAATTGGTTCTCGCTATGTCCCACTGCAGGCTTTTCTCCAGAAAATCATCACGTTCTCCATGGCTCTTCTTGAGGCTCTGCAAATACAAGAGTATCATGTGTCCTGTGATTGTAATTCTCATGACAGTAATTCAGAGCTGAGCATGTTCCATGTTTCTGTCAGCGATGACACACAGAGACAAGTCCCATGCAGGTTCATGGGATTTTCAAAATAGGAACAAAAGTTATGGAATAGAGATGACATCTTGGTCTGGAGACAGTTGCATGATGGGATCTTGACCCTGGAGTCACGACTCATTTTGACTCCACCGTGCATTTCCAAACTTTCCAAAAGACAGTGCACTGCTGGACAGTAGTTAGTTGCACACTGGGATACCTACCCATGGTGCACCGCACGTTGCATTGAAACAAGCACTCCTTTGTCTTGACTACATAAAATACCTTTTTGTTTCTGACTGCCACCACCAATGGTACCATCCCTGCATGAAAACCAGCAATGTTAAAAACAGAATTTCATTGACTTCACTGGGCTTTGGATCAGGTCTTAAGTTTTGGGGATCCACTTGTAATATGACTAGCTGGTCAGGAATAATCTGACTGATTTCAAAACAGTGGGCCAGATCGTCAGCTAGTATAAATTACATAGCTCTCTTGACTATACTGATTTACCCCAGCTGAAAATGTGGTGTACCCTTGCTTCACTTTGGTAAGTGCACTAAAAATTGCTTAAGTGAAAGTTTAGAAAGCAGCAATTGATATGTAGAGAAGATTAAGAAACCTGGGTTTTTCCACACCGGGGGTATTTTCTAACCAGTGCTGAAGTTGGTTCAGCTAACTAATTTGCGAGCCTTACAGTATGGTTATGTGAATCAGTTTCAGGATTGACTCTGTTTAAACAAGCCATGCTATCTAAAGCTGTCGAAAACCAGGTCTCTGCTATGACTTTAATTGGTTTTAAAATCTATCTGAAAATATTCCTAGCATAGACAGGGGGATCCTATAACATAGTATGTTCTTATGGGTTTCTATAGGGGAGATACACTAGGAGTGCTGTCCTTTCTCTTCCTTTTGCTAGAAGCATACTTTTTCTCTTTAACACATTAGTTTTGGTTGTACGTAAGGGCCAACGAACAAGGGGTTTCATTGTGCTAGGCTCTGTACAAACACAGTGCAATAGACAGTCAGTCTCTGTCCTGAAGAGCTTACAATCTAAATAGATCAGACAGACGCAGGGTGAGGAAAGGGGTAGAACACATAAGCGGAGCAAACAATATGATGACAGCAAAGAGCATGTTGGTTCCACAATTTTTTTTTTTTTAGTTTGGAGGGGATGAGGTAGACGGAAAGGGAAGAGAAGAGGAATGAAGTGTACAGAGCAGGGACCTGCAAGGATGAAGGGCTCTATCCCAAGCCCAAATATCTACACAGTGATTTTAGCCCTTCAGCCTGAGCCCCACAAGCCCAAGTCAGCTGACCTAGGCTAGCCATGGCTATACCAGAGGTCTTTTATCCATGTGTAGACATACTGCGTGAGGGCACGAGAGGGCTGGAGAAAACAGCCAATCAGCATAGGGCAGAAAAAGTCCACTCAGAACTATGGAAGGTTCTCTGAATATGGAGCTCACATGAGAGGATAAGGAGGGAGGCGACGTTTCCTGGGTCCTAGGGTCCTCGTTGTGTTTGGGTGGTCTCCCCTGCACGATTCTGTGTCCAGGGGGCGTGGAAGGAGGGGTTGTCCCAGTTTGCCCCATTTTACCTCCTCCCACCAGTGCAGCAGACCCTGCTTTGGCTGCTTCTGCCCCTACTGGCTGGAGTCTCTGGCTTTGACAAATAAATACAAATTTGACATAAATGATAGAAAGGCAGAGCTGCCCAATGCCTGCTTTCCTTCACTAGTCCTCCGGTCACACATTATTTTTGTTAGAAGACTGAAGTTACCATGGACAGAAAAGGGGAAGGAATGCAGATCAGGATAAATGAAGAACACATCAGATACATTGTCTAATTTGAATGAATTCAAATCAGCGGGGCCTGGTGATATTCACCCTTGGGTGCTGAAGGCATTAGGTGAAGAAATCTCAGCGTCGCTGGCAATAATATTTGCAAACTCATAGATGACAGAAGAGATTCTGGAAGACTGGAGAAGGGCTAGCCTAGTGCGCGTCTTTAAGAAGGAGAAGCCAGGGAAGTATAGACCAGTCTGCATGACCTTGATACCTGGTAAGCTACTAGAGCAGTGAATAAAACATACAATTTGGGAAGACCTGGAGGATGAAGGGGTGATCGCTAGCAGCCAGCATGGGTTTACTAAGAGTAGATCATGCCAAACCAACTTGATTTCCTTCCTTTACAGAGTAAATGGTTTGGTGGTGTCATAAACAGATAGCTAAGGGTTAATGTCTCTTTCACCTGGAAGGGGTTAACAAACAACACCTGACCAGAGGACCAGTCAGGAAACAAGATACTTTCAAATCTCCGTGGAGGGAAGCCTTTGTTTGTGGTTTTTGGGCTTTGCTTTGTTCTCTCTGAGTCCTGGACGGGACTAGATTGGCAAGAAACCTGGTTGCACATCTCCCTGCTACAGTATATACTATAACAGGTGGGTAGCGAGAATGCTGTGACTCCTTGGACTTTAGCAAGGCTTTTGACACAGTCCCACGTGAGTAACTATCAATGGAATGATGTCAGATTGGAGGGAGGTCTCAGGTGGGGTTCCACAGGGATCTGTTCTAGGTCTGGTGTTATTTAACATCTTTATTAATGACCTAAGTGTAGGACTAGAGAGTATACTGATCAAATTTGCAAATGACACAAAGCTCGGGAGGTTGCAAACATTTTAGAAGATAGAGCTAAAATTCAAAAGGGTTTTGATAAATTGGAGAACTGGGCTATAGATAACAAAATGAAATTCAACAAAGATGAATGTAAGGTGCTACGCTTAAGGACAGACACCAGAGGACAGCTTTACATCCAGTGTTGATCACAGTGAGCTCAATTTTGAAGTCAAAACAGGAGTACGTCATGGGTGTGTCATGTCTGCAGTCCTCTTCAACATTGTCATCGGCTGGGTAATGTGGCATACAACAGAAGAGGCTTTAAATGGACTCTCTTCTCATCCTTTGAAGATCTGGATTTCACAGATGACGTCACTCTATCACATACCTAACACCATATACAAGAAAAAACAACTCGACTCATCGCATTCAGCCAGCAAATTGGACTGAAAATCAACTGCAGTAAGACAGATATCATGACCTTTAATATTGCCTCACTATCACCAGTACGGATAGAGGATTATTTACATACGGATAGAAACATTCACATGCTTGGGCAACACCCTCAGCCAGGATGGTGGAACAAGCCAGGACATCTGGAACAAAATCAATAAAGCCAGAAGCAGCAAAGAGATGCATGCGTCCGACAAAGTGGATATTCACCCACGAAAGCTCATGCTCCAATACGTCTGTTAGTCTATAAGGTGCCACAGGACTCTTTGCTGCTTTTACAGATCCAGACTAACACGGCTACCCTCTGATGATAAAGCCAGAAACACCTTCAGAATCTTAAATACAGTCTGGAAATCATCAAAATACAACACCAAAACCAAACTAAAGATTTATCAGAGTGGCGTACTTTCAGCGCTATTTTATAGTACAGAATGCTGGGGAATGAGGAAGTATGACATGTCCAAACTGTCTTCATTCCATACAACTGCCTCAGAAAAATCCTCCGTATCTTTTGGCCCAGAACAATCTCAAACCGAAATCTATTGACACAATGAAGCCAAGAGGATCTGAGCACCATCACTGCCAGGAGACGCTGGAGATGGATTGATCATGTGCTTCAGATGGAAACTGATTCCATCACCAGAATAGCAATAAGATGGACACCTGAAGGCAAGTGAAAATGAGGCTGCTCAAAAACAACATCGCTGTGCTAAACATCAGAGGTGTAATAGGAACATGATGATGATGACACTTAGAGAAGAAAAAACAAATGAACAATTACAGAATGGGAGTTAACTGGCTGGGCAGCAGCACTGCTGAAAAGGATCTGGGAGTTGTGGTGGATCACAACCTCAATATGAGTCAGCAGTGCGATGCAGTTGCAAAAAAAAGCAAAATGCAATTTTAGATTGCATTAACAGAGACATAGCATGCAAGTCATTCTACTTAGCACTGGTTAGGTCTCAGCTGGAGTACTGTGTCCAATTTTGGTCACCAGTATTTAGAAAGGATGTAGAGAAACTGGAAAGGATCCAGAGATGAACGACACAGATGACCAAAGGGGTGGAATGCAAGCCATATGAGCAAAGGCTGAAGGAACTGGGTATGTTTAGTTTTGAAACGAGACAATTAAGGGGGACATAATAGTGGTCTTCACACATTTGAAAGGCTGCAATAAAAAAATGGAGAAAATTTGTTCTCTCTTGCCACAGATGGCAGCACAAGAGACAATGGTTTCAGACTACAGCATAGCAGATTTAGATTAAATCTCAGGAGGGAAAAACTTCCTAACTGTAAGGACAGTAGGACAATGGAACAGACTGCCTAGGGAGGTCATGGAAGCTCCTTCACTAGAGATTTTCAGAAGGAGGCTAGATAGCCATCTGTCTTGTAGGATTTGTTGTGTCTAAACCATCCATCCTGGCAGGGGGTTAGACTAGATGTCCCTTGAGGTCTTTTCTAGCCCCATGGTTCTGTGATTCTATGACAAACTGGTTTATTAAGCATTGGTAGTAACACTTCTACCCACTGTCTGCATTTGAAAATGTATTTGAGGAAAATGGCCATCCGTGGCTTTAAAGGGAGGAACAATGTCATAGTATTCAGTATAAAATGGAAATAATACAACGGACTGCTTAGTAATTGCTGCCTCTTATTTTATATCCACACTGTTTTTCAGATTCAGAACCTAAAGAAAGTGCTGATTAGTCAAGCGTGGTTCATGGAATTATTGGAGTTCCTGAAAGATGTAATAATCTTGAGTTGCATGGGAGTGAGAAAAAGAAAGAGAACCCAAATCCGAATATACAGAAGTAGATTTTTGCAATCTGCAAGTTCTCACAGCCTTATGTCACAACAGCCACTAGGCAGAATGCAAATCTAAATATACATGAAGATTTTAAAAATTAGAATAGATGTGAGAGAGAGAAGAGTTAGTTTTTGATGAGTTCCAATAAAGACTCAGTCATATGCCAAACATGCAAATATGTGGTTGACGTCAGCTGGAGTTCTTGGAGGGACTAATTAAAAAAAAAAAATTGCTACTGCTAGGCTGATTTACTAGTCAGAATATTTTTAAAATGAAAACTCCCAGATTTTTATCAAGGTTGGCCTTTGACTATCTGCCGTGAATTGCTTTTGGTATGAAATGAACTAGAAGTGATGCCAGACTATTTTTTGTTTTGTGTTTTTTTTTTTTTTTTTTAACCAGGGCACACTACATCTTTTTCTGTCACACACACAAGATTGAATAATGAAAGGAGGGAAGGAAAGGCTGTCCAGCTAAATGTCTGTTTTGAAATCTGAATCAGTCAGGAAATGTTTTAAACATGAATGTCTATTTCTCAGCTGTCTGGTTTTTAGTCAAAATTTTGTTTTAACCTGCATTAACACAGGATCCAAAACAAGCCCCCTAATCCGAAGATCTCTGAATATTGAAGTAGTTTGAATCCAAATTCTAAGTTTGTGTCTTAGAACCATGGTTACATAACCGTTCAAAGCACTACATAAGAGCATAAGCATTATTCTTATTAATTAGCGACTGTCTTCTTGAACTGTCTATTTGTGTTTTCTTTTTTACTTCAGGATATTTCTTCTGGTGGGTGCTCCAAAAGCGAACACTACACAACCTGACATTGTAGAAGGAGGCCAGGTGCTCAAGTGTAACTGGAATTCCAACAAAAACTGTCAGCCTGTTATATTTGATTCCACAGGTAAAGTGTGATATACTTGCTGTAAGTAGATGGAGCTTGTAATGTTTCCCATGCCCTAAGCCAGGGGGCTTTCACAACAAAGTTTTTGGTAGTCTCAGAGTGACTCACACTGACACTTTTTCCTAAAATACATATTTATTTCTTTTTCTTAAAGTTAATTATGGACATGGACACATCCAAATCATTGTAATTTATTTATGTATGCTTTTATTTGCAGACTCAGTAATGAAAATAATGTTGTGAAAAGTAATATTTGTATGTTCTTTAATATCACTTTTCACAGCACACTTAGTAGCTAGCTGGAAGGCTGTGATAATTGATACTAGAAGTATCAGATCCTACTTGTAATATCACTTAACACAGCATTCCAGCTAGCTATTAAGTGTGCTGTGAAAAGTGGTATTAAAGAACATACAAATATTACTTTTCACAACAAGTATTATTTATCACATCTTCCCAGGTGAAAAATGATACTTGCATGTTTGTTCATCACTTTTCTCAGCAAGCACCAAGACAAATTAAGCCCTGGAGGCAGCGGGGGCCAGGGGCGATGGAGGGATGGTTGTGGGGCTAGGAGAGGCAGTGGAGGGCCAGTGTGATTAGGGGGTTGGGGTCTGCATAGCCAGAGCCAGGGGTCAGTGTCTGCTGCTGCATGGTCAGAGCTGGAGGCTATGCAGCTGAAGCCAGAGGCTGGAAGCCGCTCCCATGTGGCCAGGACCAGGGGTCAACACTCAGAGTTGGTTTCCACCATATGTCGGTGAGAGCCTGGGACCGGAGCCAGGGGCTAGTGGTCAGAGCCAGGGGCTAGAGGGCACCAGAAGTCCTGCAGCCTGGCTCCTGAAGTCCTGCTGCTGGAGCTGCTGCTTAACCATCCCAGGGCTGAAACCCATCCTCTCCCCAAGGTTGGTCAAGAACTCACCTTGCTTCTGCAGTGTTGTGCCCCACCTGTCTCCAGAGGCAGTGCAGGGCAGTGCATCCAGGAGCAACAGGGGGAGAGAGAGGGAAAAGCCAATATTTGCCCAGGAGGCTGTCATGGCCACACGAAAGGCCCCCGGTGGCCGCATTAGAGAAATTCTGCACCTAAGCAATGTCTGACAGTGTGGGCCTGTTCACATTCAGATGAGGGGATGTGATTCCAGTTAGTTTAAATGCAAGTTCTCTTGGTGTGGCTCACTAGTCAGTGCTTACTCTTCTTTCTCATTGAGAATTTCAGCGAGTTTGGTGTGTTCTGGAAGCTTGTGATCACAAGTATTTCTTTATTTATTTTTTTTTCGTTTAACCTGACTACAGCCCTGGTTATTCATTCATACTTTCTCTTTTGTCTTCTGAAATATATCTAAGACATTACATGGTAAATACAGCCCTGACTTACGTGTATGCACCTCCCACTCAGGTTATTCAAAAACATCAAACTGAAACCTGTGGGTGTAAACTGAAACAAAAGCAAAGGTTTTCATGAACAGAAATCAGTGGGGTTTTTACAACTGTAGTCATTTCACAATACTTAATTCACATCTTTGTCAGGATTTCTCAATAGGTATGCGATGAGAAATTAACCCATGTCAGCACTGTGCTAATATGGAAAACAATATTACACTGTGCAATGGTATCATTCCATTCAGTCTTTACGCTCTGTTACACTTAGTGATTTCCACCAGCTGTAGTAGGCTATGCGATAATCCACTGCACGTGTTCCTACACTTGAGTCTGCGGGTATTGAATCCTGTTTCCCACAGCTTTTTTTAGGCCAGCATGTGGAAAAACCATTGCATGTCATGAGTGTGGATTAGCAAGACTTATATTAATGTGGTATGAGGAAGCACTGGTGATTTAGAGCATTACAGGTCACCATCCATCTGTGTGTGTGTCAGTACTATCTATGTACATGTATGCACATGTGAGTGTTGGCTTGATAGGTTGTCATGCTTATTCAGAATTTGTAAATTATACTACAGTACAATAAAGATGCTGTTCCTCTATTGCATTAATTTGTCAAGGTATCTCGCCAAGGTCTCTGAAATCTGCACATGATACTGGAAATCGTTCTATTTATTAGTTTCTAAATAGTTGAAAGCTGTACTTGGCATAGTGTGTATAAAACTCATATCAAGATTTGGCTCTTTCTTCATTGGGAACAAACCATGGTTTTAAAGTTGTTTTGGCTGTAAAATCTCAGTCCACAGCTACCAGTTTGTCAGACTGTTTAGGACATAAAAACTGTGTACAGTTATTATTTTCAAGTTACTAGGGTTTTTTCCCCTCCTTCTGAACAGGGTAGGGTAAGAGTCATGAAATTGGGGGGTTGGATTTGACTGGAGAGTAGTGTTGGCACTAGCTTTAGATATCATAATGGTGTATCACATATTTGTTCTTCAAAATATTTCTTAACATATATCTAGAAATAAGACTGACTTTTTTTTTAACGTTTATTTCACAATACTCTAAAGCATGCTAAGTACTTTACAGCACAGATACAACAAGAATGAAATCCTGACACCATCAGAGTCAATGGCAAAGCTCCCATTGACATCAGTGGAGCCAGGATTTCGCCCCAGGTCCTGGCCTCAAAGAAACCTTTTCTCGTTTCCCTTATGTCCAAAGTGAGGTGGTAAAAGAGTGTAGGTTGTGGGAGGGTAAAACTTAAATATGATCATGTGGTTGCCTAGTTTAGTCCTGCAAGATTAATTTAAAACCTATTTTAAGCAAATAAATCCTTCAAATGTACTCCTGATATCGATATTATTCTCTTACTGTCCCATAACGGATGGGCTAGTACTCAAAGCCGTATTCAGGCAACAAGACTTTAAGAGCAGAACATCGAGGAATCTGAATGTTTAACACAGCTGACACTTCTGATGTGACATGAGCTTTAGAAACTCAGATTCTCAGGTGTCCTGTGTTTTATATTCACTCTAAATCATTGATTATAATCCTTTTGCAAACTACCCTGTTGAGTTCTGAACAGTCCTTTTGATAGGGTAAGACTGGTTTTAGTATAGTTGAGGCTTGTCAATCAAGTCAATGACTGCTGTACAAATATCTTTGACCAGAATACTGCTTATGTACATCTCCTCTTTTCAGTAATCTCTTTTGAAAATTTGGTATTCTGGATTAAGTCAGTAGTACAAATGGCCTTGAATAACCAAATTGCAGATGTTTAGCAGTTCATGATTAACATACTTTTTTTTTTCTTTTTTCTCCCCTTTAAATATCATAATTATTAGATGCTTTATAAATACCAAGAAATATAGGGGATATTCTGGTCATTAAACTTCTTTTTGACATTAAGCACTGTAAATGAATGCTATTGACATGTATTGCAATACAATTTTATAGCATTTTTACAACCAAACTGAAAAGTATGCCACTAGTACAGAAATCAGTGTAGGCTCCAATAAACGATAGAGTAAAATTTCATGTATAGGAAGAAGGTTTTAAGAAGTCTGCTGATGAAAAGTGCTATATAAGAGAGAGAGATTACTAGGGCCCGGTCTACACTGGGGGTGAGGGGTGTAGATGTAAGATACGCAACTTCAGCTACGGGAATAGCGTAGCTGAAGTCAATGTATCTTATTTCGACTTGCCTCCCCTCCTCACTGCACAAGATCGACGGCCGCAGCTCCCCCTGTCGACTCCGCTACCACTGCTCGCCTTGGTGGAGTTCTGGAGTCGACGGGAGCACGTTCGGGGATCGATATGTTGCGTCTAGACGAGAGGTGAAATATCAATCCCCGATCAATCAATTGCTACCCGCCAATCAGGTGAGTAGTCTGGACGTACCCTAGCTAGTCAAGGACAGCAGGATGCCAGCCCCATTTGTGCAGGCTGTGTTTTTAAAAGGTCAGTTGGTAGTTCTTTCAAATCTTGTAGTTCATTTTCATCCACTGGATGTTAGCATCTGGTCAACAGATTAAGGAGTAATATGTGCATAGTCTAAATCGGGATGCTCAGAGACCTCTATACATTTGAAAGTAGTGCTCTTTAAAGGACATTACGCAGTTCGGGCCCCAAGTTTAAATGTACTTTTTTTCAAAACCTGTTATAAAAATATATTGCAAACTTTTCTTTTATTTAAACATTCCCTTGCAGTATAGTAGCTATATTGCATTGGGTTAGTGTGCAAGATCAAAAAAGTGAAACTGATTGATTGTAAACTGCTAGCAGAAGTAAAGCTGTATTTAAGTTGGAGCTGTAAGTAGAAAGATACGCTTTAGCCAGACACAAGTTATTGGGCTCAGTGCAAGGGAAATGGATGAAATTTGATGTCGTCTGATACAGGATACAGATGATTCTTTCTGGCCTTAAATGAACCTGTGAATTGAGGGAGTACAGTTTCAATGTCTGAGCTGAACGTAATTCAAAACCATAAACTTCAAATGCTCTAAAGTATATTAGCTAGGAAAATAATTTCAATATGAATAATCATAGGCCCTAATCCTGCAATCCATTCCACACAGGACCTCGGTGCAGATTCTCAATTACTTCAGTGGGAACCTGTCATGCCGCTCAAATTGCAGGATTGGGGCTTAAACTGGTCTAATTAAAACAGATAAGAATTTTGTTTTGAATATCAGAGGGGTAGCCATGTGAGTCTGGATCTGTAAAAGGAGCGAAGAGTCCTGTGGCATCTTATAGACTAACAGATGTATTGGAGCATGAACTTTCATGGGTGAAAGCTCATGCTCCAATACGTCTGATAATCTATAAGGTGCCACAGTACGCTCTGCTGTTTTAAATATGGTTTCAGATGTTGATAGTGGAACAAAATCAGCTCTTGTTTACACCAGTGTAAGAGAGCAGAATTTGTCTGTATTTCTGTGTCTTTGATAAGCTTTATGTTTTCTGGATTATGCTGAAGTACAGTCTTGGACACTGCTAGCAATCTTTATAAGAGTTTTGTAATTAATAGATGTTTCTATGCTAGCTGAAAGATTTCTGCTAGATACAGAACTCCCAGGGGCAAGTGGCAAAAGGAGATGTGCCTCTTCTGTGGTGATCACAATTAATGAATCAGTTTAGGCTCTGAATATTTACAATAGGCTTTCCCATATGCCAGGCAAAGTAGGTAGAGGAAAAGGCCTCACTACTATAATGCATGTGTCATAAATAGATAGCTAAGGGTTAATGTTTCTTTTACCTGTAAAGGGTTAACAAAGGGAACCAAACACCTGACCAGAGGACCAATCAAGAAACTGGATTTTTTCAAGTAGGGAAGGGATTTTTGGGATCTGAGCTCTTTTGTCTGTTCTCAGCATGAGAAGGTTCTTTCTATGTTCTAATCTTCTGTTTCCAAATTGTAAGTACGGTATCAAAAACAATATAGGCTTTTTATGTTGTTTTGGTTGTATTTACATGTGTGCAGCTTGCTGGAATGTTTCAATTGGATATGCTTTTTTGAATCAGACTGTTTGTTCATATTTTCTTATAAGCAATAGCCCTATATTATTGTCATCTTGAATACAGAGAATTTGATGTCTTTTTTCTTTCTTTTTTTTTTAAATATAAAGCTTTCTTTTTAAGACTTGTTTTGAGTTTTTCTCTCTGGTAGACTAAGGAATGAAGGAGGAAGGGGAATTCTCTTTGTGTTAGATCTACAGAGGGTAAGTCTGCACACTGGGAATTGGTGGGAGGGGGAAGAGAGAGAATCCTTTCTGGTTTCCTTGTATTTGGGTTTTGTCTCTTTGTGGAATAGGAGACAGCTTCTTGGTTTGTGATGTAAAGAGATTGCATCAGTAACTCTCAGGTTGCCCAAGAGAGGAAAGTCTGGGTGGTGAGAGAGAGGGAGAAAGGGAAGTGGGTTATTTCCCTTGCTGGTAAGACTCGGAGCTTCTGGGTCTTGGGGTCCCTCCAGGGAAAGTTTGGGGGACCAGAGCGAGGCAGGCGCTGTAATTCCTGTCGGTGGCAGCGAGATAAGATCCAAGCTGGTAATTAAGCTTGGAGGTTCAGATTTCTGAACGCTAAGGTCCAGATTTGGGAGGTAGGCTTATGATAGCATGTCTCTGTTTATCGAGATATGTACTACTGGACAAACAAGCAGTGTTTTATTTGTATTTTTGCCTTAGATAATGGGCACATTAGGTTCCTGGAACTTAAAGGTAAGAATTTCATAGTTGAGAATCATGGTGGCTCAGGAGAATTTTTATTCAGATACATTTTCAGTTATTAAAATTTCATTTGAGTGTTTATGGAAGTGCTGTATTTATCACATTGTGTCTGGGAGATTGAAGTGTATGTTTATAGTCCAGAAAAACAGGGCAGTCAATGCATTGTAACAATGCAGTCTCTTTTAATGTGTATAGCTGGTTCCTTGCCATTCTCAGGCCAGTAGTTCAGATTGCCAAAGTAGAATCATATTTTCTTTTTTTAAAAAGTGCATGGCAAGAAGATGGATGGCATTTTGATCTCTTTAGAGCAGAAATCTATTCAGATACTTTGTAAGGTACATGTGAAGTTTGGTTGCTAATGGAGGTAAGTCTGTTACACAACCTTTTGTGAGAAAGTCTGTGAGAAAGTTAAACTAAGCCTCTTGCCCCATAATGGTTATTTTTGTATTGGAGGTTCTCATTCTCTTTGATCCTGTGTCCCTTTATTCAGCCACTTGCAAACAGATATTCTTCAGAATTCTCTGTTCCTATATTTCTCTTCCTATGACCTTTTAAGCGGTCTTTTAAGGGCCTGTAAGAATCCTCAAAATAGTTTATGGCAGTGGTTCTCAAACTTTCGTACTGGTGACCCGTTTCACACAGCAAGCCTCTGAGTGCAACCCCCACTTATAAATTAACGTTTTTATATATATTTAACACCATTATAAATGCTGGTGGCAAAGCGGGACTTAAGGTGGAGGCTGACAGCTTGCGACCCCCTGTGTAATAACCTCATGACCCCCAGTTTGAGAACGCCTGGTTTATGGTGAGGCCCTAGAATCTAACATAAAAACCAGGGAGCTCTCAATAAAATTCATAGGCAGCAGCTTTAAAACAAACGTAAGGAAGTTCTACTTCACACAACACACAGTTAGGGTTGCCAATTTTCAAACTGCACAAAACCGAGCACCCCAGCCCTGCCCCTTCCCGGAGGTTATGTCTCCCGCTCACTACATTCTCCCTTCCTTGGTGGCTTGCTCTCCCCCACCCTCACTCACTTTCACTGGGCTGAGGCAGGGTTTGGGGTGCAAAAGGGGGTGAGGACTCTGGCTGAGTGTGCAGGCTCTGAGATGGGGCCAGGGGTGAATGGGTTTGGGGTGCAGGAGGGGGCTCCAGGTTGGGGGGGTGGGACAGAGGGGTCCTGGTGGGGAACCGTGGCCAGTGGGAGTGCAGAGCCGGTGCTCAGGGCAGGGGCAGCATGTGGCGCCCCATGGTCCCCGTATCTAGGAGCCGGATCTGTTGGCCACTTTCAGGGTGCAGCGCAGAGACAGGACAGGTAGGGAGTAGTCTGCCTTAGCTCCACAGCACCGCCAGGCGGACTTTTAACTGCCTGGTTAGCAGTGCTGACCGGAGCTGCCAAGGTCCCTTTTTGACCAGGCATTTTGATCGAAAACCAGACACCTGGTCACCCTACACACACAGTCAATCCATGGAATTTGTTGCCAGGAGATGCTGTGAAGGCCAAAAGTAGAACTGGGTTCAAAAATGGAATTGGGTATGTTCATGGAGGATAGGTCCATCAATGGCTATTAACCAGGATGGGCAGGAAGGCAACCTCGTTGTCTGAGAACCAGATGCTGGGACTGGATGACAAAGGTCGGATCGCTCTACAGTTGCCCTGTTCTGTGCATTCCCTTTGAAGCATCTGGCATTGGCAACTGTTGGAAGACAGAATACTGGGCTTGATGAACTATTGGTCTGACCCAGCATGGCTGTTCTTAAGTTCCTAAGGAAAATCAATTGTCATTTACTGAGTGAATCTTCAATAGAAGACGGTATGCAGGGAACTGGAAAATGCTTGTAATTCCTCCGTAGCATGTGGTGGGGGCTAGGGAGGGAATGATTTGAGTCTCACGTCATATACATATTTCTCCCTGTGTATTTTGAGTGGTTAACTGTATGGAACCTCTGCTGCTTTGCAGGATCATCTATCACTACTTTATTTCTCATATGTTGCACAAATGCTAATTCCTGAGTGGTGTTTAGAAATGGCAACGAAAAACAGATTACTTCCAAGAGTATTTGGCTGTTTTGTTAATGGAAAATGTAGCATTCTCTTTGTGCATGGACTAACATTTAATTAAATGAGTTTCTTCAAAATTATTTGTTTAATTGTTCATATCTAGTGAGAATTCTATTTTATGAAGGTAATATGAAACTTAACTGATGGCTTTCCTGCCTATGGTATATAACACAGGCAAATTTGAGTCTTAAGTGGTTCTGGGGTCAAAGACAGGAGCGTGCACTCGCTCTCGCTCTCGCTCTTTCTCTCTCTTTTTTTAAACTCCCTAGGGCTGGAGTCAGTAGAAGCCTTGCCTACACTAGGGTTTTTAGTCACTGATGTAGCTAGACAAGTTTGAAACTCCTTTCTGTAGGAACTGTCTCCTGGTGGTTGTACTAGGGTTGTACAGAACTGGTCCCAGAGGAAAGCACACACTATACCCTCCTCAGGGTTGACACAATGGGTGTGCTTCCTCATGAGCTGAAGATATCTGGATGCTATTGTGCCACCTGGGGCTTATTTAAAAAAAAAATTCCACTCAAACTGCTTTGAGAGACTGAAAGGCACTTGTTCTAAAGTAATCACTGATCCTCCTAAAAGCCACTCCATGCCTGAGAATGTCTATATATTGGTGTAAATCAGTGGGGCAGTTATCTCTTTATTTCCAGCAGAATAAGTACTGCAGTTTCTTTGTACTTGTAAGTAAGAAGAGTAAGATCAAAATGAAAATATGGTGCAGATTACTTTCATCAATAGTTTCCAGAATTCTGCATTGATGGTTCCCTCTGAAAAGGCGTTGCCGCTGGGAACTGGTGGTAAGCACTCAGTAACCTGCCTGGGAATGGCCTACTTTTGAAATGCAAGAAAACGAGCAATCCACCCCCCAAAGCAAGCCCACTGCAACCCCAACTACAAGACAACTCTGCAACCCACCCCCCTTCAACAGCCACTTACAGTATCTAGATACTGTAATATATAGATATTATTGATAACATCGCATGTCTCCTCACTCTCATGTGACTCAAACCATCTCTTGCACACGTGTGGTGCACTTGTGTGTTGGTGGGCAGACAGCTGCTGTATTTTCAACAGTTTTGATATGTTGTTGCTTAAGCCAGGGGAGGGCAAACTACAGCCCGCGGGCCGAATCCGGCTCGTCAGGGATTTCAGTCTGGCCCGTGGATTGCTGGCCCCATGGTACAGCAAGGCTAAGGGAGGCTCCCTGCCTGCCTGGCCCTGCACCGCTCCCAGAAGCGGCCAGCACCACATCCCTGCATCCCCTGTGGGAGGGGGAGGCAGAGGGGTCCATGTGCTGCCCTCCCCTGCAGGCACCGACCACCACAGCTCCCATTGGCTGGGAACAAGGAACTGCAGCCAATGGAAACTTTGGGGGTGGTACCCACAGGTGAGGGTAGCAAGCAGCAGAGCCACCTGCCCCACCCCACCTCTGGGAGCTACTGCCAGACACGCTGGCCACTTTCGGGAGCAGCATGGGGCCACGGAAGGCAGGGAGCCTGCCTTAGCCCCGCTGTGGACCACTGCAGAGCTGGTCAAGGTAAGTGGTGCCAGGCCAGAGCCTGCACCTTGTACCTCGCCTGCACCTTGGGCCCCCTAACTCCCTGTCTTGAGCCACTTGCTGCACCCTCCTGCACCGCAACCCCCTGAGCTCCCTCCTGCACACCAGTCCCCTGCCCTGAGCTCCCTGCCATACCCCAACCCCCTGCCCTGAGCCTGGCCCTGTGCCCTGACCCCCTTACTGCACACTCTGCACTCCATCTTGCATCCCAACCCTCTGCCCCAGCCCTACATTCATGGCCCTGCATGCAATTTCCCCACCCAAATGTGGCCTTTGGTCCAAAAAGTTTGTCCACCTCTGACTTAAACTGTAGAAGTGGGAACTATGCAGCATTGTCAGCTGGACACAGAAACTTCTAATATGAGGTATCCCAGTGTATTGTGATGATAATGCAAACCTTTAGACCCACATACAAAAACAACCTGGCAGATTAAATTATTTTTCTGGCAATTGGCGAGTCCATAAAAATACTGGCCAGTCTAGTCAAATACCAGCCAGGTGGTAACCCTAGCCTGGTCCAGTTGCATCTGTCTTTTTTTTTTCTGCCCCTTTTTTTTCCTCATTGTCTGCTCCATACTTTTTTCTGTTTTTTCATTGTTTCCCTCCTTCTGTTGTTTGGCTTTTGTTTTTATAACATTTCTTCCTCCCCTACATGCGTCACATTCCCCCTCTGGCTCATAAGAGGGCTACTTAATGCTCAAGAGCAATGGCTGCATGGAGCTGGGCTATGTTTGCTTCCACTGGTTGATCTGGTAAGAGAATCTGCAACCCTGTACAGCAGGGGACGGCAGCCTTTCAGAAGTGGTGTGACGAGTCTTCATTTATTCACTCTGATTTAAGGTTTCACGTGCCAGTGATACATTTTAGCATTTTTAGAAGGTCTCTTTCTATAAGTCTATAATATATAACTAAACTATTGTTGTATATAAAGTAAATAAGGTTTTTAAAATGTTTAAGAAGCTTCATTTAAAATTAAATTAAAATGCAGAGCCCCCCGGACTGGTGGCCAGGACTCAGGCAGTGTGAGTGCCACTGAAAATCAGCTCATGTGCCGGCTTTGGCACCCATGCCATAGGTTGCCTACCCCTGGTCTAGCAGATAAAGACTTTCTGAATGATACCTCACAAGACTGACTTTGTACAAAACATAACCTAATTACATGACAGTGGTGAATATTGGGGTGTCACAACATCACCAGATAGATGCTTTAAAATTCGTTTCATTTTAAAAAATACATTGGACGTTCAGTGGAAAAAATACTTGTTTTAGGGTAAATGTAAAATATCTTGTGCTAACACAGTGTTAAGGTTTCAGAATTGAAGTGTCAGGCAGTGCACGTTGTTTCTGTAACTTTAACTTGACTGTGTTGCAGATCTACTGAGTGTACAGTAAAAGTGCTAAGTGATTTTTTTCCATTCCTGTTTGTCTTATTCACTGAGTAGCTTAATACATCACTGTCACAAAAACACTGGAAATCTTATTTTTTTGAGTTTCCTGACTTCTGATTACTTTAACTATGTAAACATAACATAGCACTAGCAGTTTCTTTGAACTGAATTACTTCTTAAAACTCCCTGGAGTTTTCTTTCTGTGTTCAAATACAATTTCAGGATTTGTTAAGAAGCTGTGGATGTTTAGTGATTCTTCAATACAAACGCTGTGGTGAAATCTACTTCCAGAACATTATACACTGTATAATTGCAAAGAGATGATTTAGTAATAATTTCTCTTCCTTTGAAGATACAGAGTTACTGGTTTCCCAACTAGATTGCTATAAACAAAACTTGTAGAGCATGTTGGGAAAACCTTGTTTACCTTCAACCTCATGACCCATGTGTGAAAACATAACTTGTGTTTTAAACTCTGGCTTTAAAAATTAGATTTTCAGGATTCAGATGGGAAAACTATGATCCTTATAACAAATAGTTTCTTTTCTCAGTTCTCTCCTTTCTTTCCCTTCCCCACCAAATTTTGTGTAGAGGTCCTTTACTGTACAGGGCGGATGCTCTAGTGCATACTCTGGCCTTTGCATCTGATTTCCTGCCCTTGCTGGGTGGCAGCCAGATCTGGTAATTTGTTCATAGTGAAAATCTGCAGAGGCGTTGAACTGTAGCTAAATTTTACTACACCACCCTCTCTCTTTTCCTTCTGAAAGCAAATTATATAAAACTTGCTAAAAGGTGTGATGACACTATGAGCTGCACATTGGGGTTGCCAACTTTCTACTAACACAAAACTGAACACCATTACCTTGTCCTGCCCCTGCCCCACCCCTTTTCTGAGGCCCTGTCCATTCCATCCCCCTTCCCTTTGTTGCTCGCTTTCCTCACCCTGACTGACTTGCTCATTTTCACTGGGCTGGCTCAGGGGATTGAGGTGCAGGAGGGGGGGAGGGCTCTGGGGTGGAGATGGGGATGAGGGGTGCTTTGAGGTTTTGAGTGTGGGAGGGGGTTAGGGTGTGTGAGGGCTCCAGCTGAGGGTGCAGACTCTGGAGTGGGGCTGGGAATGAGGGGTGTGGAAGGTGGGAAGGGGTCAAGGGTGCAGGCTCTGCGTGGCACTTATCTCAAGCAGCTCCCTGAAGCAGGGGCATGTCCCCCCACTGGCTCCTATGTGGTGGCGTGGCCAGGTGGCTCTGCGCACTGCCTCACCTGCAGGTGCTGACCCTGCAGCTTCCATTGGGAGCCGCGGAACCGGCGCTTGGGGAGGGGACAGTGTGTGGAGTCCCCTGGCTGCCCCTACACATAGTAGCCGGAGGAGGGACATGCTGCTGCTTCTGGGAGCCGCACGGAGTCACGGCAGGTAGGGAGCCTGCCTTAGCCACGCTGTGCCACTGACTGGACTTTTATCAGCCCAGTCAGTGGTACCGACCAGAGCTGCTGGCGTTATGGTTAAAATCCAGATACCTGGCAACCCTAACTGCACACCTTCAGCTTTTTCTGAAAATCTGTTTCCTAGTCTATGTCTATGCTACACACCACTAGAAGTGACATGTGGGGTATGTGTAGCTACACGCAACAGTGAAAGGCTCTGGCAGTGTGGAGGCAGCAGTGAAAGGCTCCAGTAAGGGGGAGCTGGTGGAGCCTTTCCTTGCTGCTTTCCCGCTGCCGGCATAAACCATGCCTGACTGTGTATACTGCTATTACCACCCATGCTTGGGGAGCTACTCATGTATATGCACTACACCTCTGAAAGAAGGTGCATCCTTACTGCTGCACCCACTGGTTTTAACTGTTTTGGGCCGGTGTCTCATTGCTTTGTGGTATGCAACTTATCTTCCATGCCCCTTCCTCCTCACAGCCTTGTAACTCAGTAGGGCTGGTCTTACACACACACACAGATCCATCTACTGCTGAAAGTATTTCCAGATCTTGCCTAGCTGATGATTTCTTGAGATGTTGAAAGGTAATTCACATTAGTTGTACAGACCGGGGATGTCCTCCTCTTTAGAGAAGATTAAACTTATTCTTATTTTGTCAAAAGACTGTCAGACACTAGTTGTAACAGGTAACAAAAATCAGCGAGCAGGTAGGTGTTCTTCAGTCATTGTACATGAACATCAGCAAAAGTAAGTTTTGATCAAATGTGACATACCAGGGTACAATCCAGACTAATGAGTAGCTGTGTCACCCCTGCCCTGCAACCTAGGATGCCTTACAATGCCTTGCTGAAGTAGCTCACACCTGTGCCGCTCACAAACAGCCTTCCAGCATACAAGGCACATTAAGATTTTTTTGTTACCGGTAATATAGTGAATGTCAGGGGGCGTAATCTTTACTGGCTTTATGCAGTCTGGATAAAATGCCTCTGTTCTTTTGACATAGGATTTTGAGGGAGTGAGATCACTAAAAGCTATGAAATTTTATTCTGGACATGCACGCACACACACTTTTTAGGGACCTACGTGATCAGTTGAAGTCTATCAGAATGTACACATGTGAGCAATATGTAGAAAATGAATGTGAACCAAAGGATTCTGTTACGTGCTTGTTTCCAAAAAGGAAATTGTATTCTTCCTTTCAAGTCTCTTGCAGTTCTCTTGAGTATCACGCCTGCAAGATTGAAATTAACTCTTCCTTTTTCAGGAATGTTTAGGGCATTGTTTGGAATCCTGTAACCTTTTCAAAAGAATAGTAAAAAGTTTTACATTTTCAATGACAAAATTTCCTGTTAATGCTTCAATGCAGTGTACTTGTGAGCTCTTGAATTGCATATTAGATTGGGAAAATGTGACTGTTTCATTTCAGAATGCCTCTGTGTACAGCCCTGTGTCGTCAGCTTCATAACATTTTTGAGTCCTTGCTTCAAGAGCTTCCTTGCTAATTCAAATACTTAGTTATCTGACAAAATACAGAAAGTTCCATTAAACTATTATAAACTAAAATATACTCTTAAAACAACTTGGAATTTCCATGCTAATGAGTTGCAGATTTCTCTGGCAAATTCCATTTTAGCACAGAAAGTGCTGGCTCCGCAGTGATACTGTCTCCCCACCTCTTTAAAATTGTATATATAATATATATCTCCACAGATTGTGACTCACTGTTAGTCTTAATCTTTTTCCTGGCAATGAGGATGTCTCCAGAACTCTCTGTCTTTTCTGTATCACTTTCTGAAATCAGGAACTGGGAAAAGCATCTACAGAAAATTACCAAGCTTCAAGTCTGGGGTTTTCATGTACTGGTTGAAATGTTTGAGTCCATTTCAGCTTTTTTCTGATTGCTCCAGGAAAAAAAAGTTACATAGGCTAAGTCTGACTGGGTACTGTTTGGCACTTTTCCAATTAGCTGTATTCTTCCACTGCCCACGTTTAGTATACCACAGCCTTTATGAAGGAATTGTCCTGTATTCATTTTGGCTGAAATTAGTTTGAGATCGATTGTTTTGATCCACACTAAAAGAGAAATAAGCTTTTCAAAAGGGAAATAATAAAGTCCCATCCCCCCCACTCCCTCTTACGTTTCTCAGCTTCCTTCCCTGCTGAAGTGGGTGATCCTAGACAATAAAAGGCTTTGTTTGGAAGCCTGCTTCACCAGTCTGGCCTGGCTCTATCTGTGACCTATTTAGTTTTAGGAGGGCATATTAGCTGTTTTGTGCAGCTTCATCCTTTCACAGTTTAGGAGCTGCTGATAGAGTTCAGGGCAGAACTAGCATGTTGTAAACTTGAACAAAACTCTTGAAGGCAAACTGATATGTATATTGAGGAGAAAATAGTGGGGAACTTCTGCTTTCCCCTAGAGTAGGGTAAGGAAGGGAAGTTGGGATGATAATATAACTGTTGTATAGCACTTTTCATCAATGGATCTCAGGACTAGGAAAGTTGGTATCTTTGGGAAATTATCCACTTTTAGCAAATACTGGTTTTTAAATGAGTATGATTGTTTTACTGGGCTAGCCTACATTAGAAGTGCTACATTGGTGCAGCTGCACTGTTGTAACACATTTGGTGAAAATGCTGTGTGCCGACGGGAGAGAACTTGGAGAGGTGGCTTATTCACACCCCTGAGCAATGTAAATTATACCAAAGTAAGGGGGAGTGTAGATTTGGCCACTGACATGGACAGAGATTTAAACCTGCTAATCTCAAAGGGAGCTGTTTGATTCAAAAACAAACCACTCACCTGTGTGAAGGCTGTGTTTTCATTTGTAATTAGAGGGGTCGATTCTAATCTTGCTAACCCCTCCTTCACGCTCCTATAGTTCTCTTGAAACCTAACTGTCATCTGTGTGATTTACCCTGGGGTAAGTGAAATCTGAATGAAGCTCAGGGTAACTCCAGTGACTGTAGAGTGGGGAGAGGTGTTATCTGTGTAAAACCTCACCAATGTGCTGTCAGTTCCCGGCACTGGAGAAATCACTCTTGTGTGTTTGTGATTAGGTAGATTTCTGTCAGAATACTGTTGCACTGGGTATAGTTGGATCGTGATTTAAGGACTAGCTGGAACACACGGCTTCTTGCTTACATCAGATGAGGTGGGGGAGGGGAGGAGAGGAGGGAATTCTGTTGCTCCAACAGAGCCTTGAGGAAGTAACAGGATTTTTTCCCCCAATCAGAGGTAAGCAGGAGCTTTGTGTTCCCTTTTATCGCTGGGTCATGATCCAAACAGGCTTGCTAAACAAGTGATCTTCATGCAAGAGTCAATCCCTTCACAGCATGGGACTTCTAAATGGTGATTAACATTCGCTCTCTTGGCTCACGATCCCCCACATTGAAACCTTTTATTCAGATTTTATATGGAAGATGTCCAGCTTCAAACCATCTATAATACTGCTTTCTGAGAAGAACACTCCTGTATATTTTGTGATGTTGCCTTTTTTTTGCCAGCTGCATTAAGTTTCCATTTATTAAAACTCATCTTATCTGCACCAGTCCTTATTTTACTGAGGAGTCCTTAATCTATTCTGTAAATTAGGTCAGTCGTTAAATTTAACAGCTTTTTAAGTATTCATAGCCTGGGCCAAACTTCTCCAGTTCAGTGCCTCTTGTCTTGACTCATAGTTACCTCAGTTCAGACTCACTTCCAGAAGTGGACAATGTTTACAGTCCAATCTTCTCATGACCATGGAGTTTCCATGAGTTTCTGCTTCCAAGCATGTTCAGGGTTGCATAGCACAACTTCCAGATCACTTAACAGTAACTTCACCATTGTTTGTTTATATAGCATTTATATTGAATGAAGAAGGCATAGACTGTAGCAGACTGGCCTAAAATAAGTTAGAAATAAACCTCCCCCCTCCTTGAATCTCTCTGCCTTCTTTGAAAGAGTGTGGTTAATAATCTCCTCCTCTTCCTGCCATTTTTCCCCATCTCAACTTCCAGATGTAAATTTAAGTCCTAGTTAATATAACAATGACAATGTCCCGTTTCTCCAACAGCAAAAACACACCCATAAAACTGATCATTAAAGGATACCAAGTTTGTTCTTGAGCAGGAGGCTTGAATATAATAGAACTGGAATGTATCAAGGCATAATTGTGTTAGCACCAGTTAGGTGAAGGCGCTTTTTGTTTGGAGTAATTGCCTGCTCTGACTAGAAAGAGGAAAAAGTCCTAGGGGTGAGATTTCAAGGGGCTGAGCACTATTGAGCTGGCATATCAGGTCCTTTTCCCTAATGAGAAGGTACATAAGATGATAAGTAGGCTGGTGGAACAGATGCCCAAAGGAAAAGCCCCAGCACAGATCTGGCACTGATACATTCATTTTTATTTTTGTGACATGTACCCCATGATTAAGGCCCTTCTATCATAAGCATAATTCCCAAATCTGGACCTTAGCGTCCAAAAATCTGGGTGCCTGTATGAACCCTCTAAGCTCAATTACCAGCTTAGATTTTATCTCGCTGCCACCAGACAGAGGATTACAGTGCCTGTCTCACTCTGGTCTCCCCAAACCTTCCCTGGGGGGACCCCAAGAACCCAAATCCCTTGGATTCTTAAAACAAGGAGAAATAACCCATTCCCCCCTCCTTTTACCCCTCCCAGGCTTTCCTTTCTGGCTAACCTGAGAGTTACTGATGCAACCTCTTTACATCACAATACCAAGAAGCGTGTCTCTTCTCTTCCACAAAGAGACAACCAAATACAAGAAACAATAAAAGAAAAAAAAAAAAGAAAGATTCTATCTCCTTCCCCCCCCACCAATTCCTGTGCTGCAGAGATGCACCCTCCGTAGATCTAACACAGAGAATTTCCCTCCCTTCGTTCCTTAGCGTACCCAGAGAAAAAAACTCAAACAATCTTAAAAAAAACTGTATATAAAAAGAAAGAAAAAGACATAAAATATTCTCTGTATTAAGGTGACAATAACACAGTTCATTGCTTAAAAGAAAAGGAATAAACAGCCTATTCAAAAAGAGATACAATTTAAACATTCCAGCAACTACACACATGTAAATACAAAAAACATAACAGCTATTATTTCTACCTTTGTACTTACAACTTTGGAACTGAAGATTAGAAGCTTGAAGATATAGAAAAGATCCCCTCTCATAGCTGAGAGCCAGACAAAGACACAGACCCAAACATTCCCTCCCCTGAGCTTTGAAAAATGCCGGTTTCCTTATTGGTCCTCTGTCAGGTGTGGGTTTCTTTTTAACCTTAAAGGTGAAAGAAAACATTAACCCTTAGCTCTCTATTTATGAACTTCATTTTCAGTTTTTATTTTATTTAATGTTTCCAGGGAGTTTATCACTACAGCAACAAAAAGAGATGAAAATCAGTGCAAAATTTTTTTTTTTTTTTCTGGGTAGATATCAGGGTTTATTTTGGTGGACAGAAGGACGGGAACAAGGTATTCAGTAGGTTAATGCTTTGATGAAAGGAATTCAATGTGGTTTGCTGCAGAACTAAAACTGAACTCAAAACACAATACCACTCTAAGTTTAAGAAAACAATATATTTCTAATCCCCAAATAAAACTTATTTGGATAAATAGTTTACTGTTGTGGATTTAGAACTATTAGCCTATAAATATTTACATTTAAGAATTGGCCACACCATTTGCACTGCATACACTCAACTTTCATTCTTTTCTCCTGATTTTTTTTTTAAACTTTTGAATACTTCCTTGTGTTTTGAAACATATTCTGATATAGATTTTTGTTTTCTTCCCATTTTACCGTATCAAATCTTTAAACCATTATCTGCTAACAGCTTGAAATGTGTATGTGGTAGATGTGAGGTTCATCAGTACATTCAGATGGGTACGCATTTAGAGCATGAGTGCAGTCCTGTTTGTTTGTGTGTATCTTCTAGACTAATACATAGCCTTACTTCAAGAGGTGGCCTTCAAGAGGCTACACTGCTGTTTTGACGTAGGCTGAGACATGCTGCCTAGAGAGTCTTTGTTTGCAGTGTAGACGTACCCTCAAAGGCACTTCACTCCTTGTTGGTACCATTGCAGTTGACCTAATGAGCTTGTCTTCAATGCTTTTTTTTTGTTGTTTTTTATTAAAAAGGGCAGCTGCATTTTTTTTACTGAGGGGTAACTAATGGACATGAGCTATCCCGTGGTAAAGAGACAGTGAAGACGAGCCCTTCCCCCCACGCACACTTTTTTTTAACTGTGAGGTAAATTTGCTGCCATCAGTCTGCGGGGGAGCAGGCAGTAGGGCTGATCTCAGTGTGTTTAATTCAAGGTCAATCTAAGTGGTCTCAAGTCTGCACTAGATTTTCATTTTGTAGTTATTTTATTTGTACTGCAGAGAAACCAAAATGTCCATTGTGCTAGGTGCTGTACAGATTCATAGTAGGAGAGAGAGTCTGTCCCAAAGAGCTTACAATTTAAGTTTAAAACAAGACAAGACGATGCATCAAACAAAATGGAGAGAATGGGCAAGGGTTAAAAGTGAAAGTGTTGTCAACTCTCTTCTTTAGTCAGAAATCTCAGGGTATTTGGTATTAAAGCCCCAGGTACTACAGTCAGTTGATGGTTACGTGAAAATCTCAGCTTTCATTTTAAAACAAGCAAAAGTTTCTAGCCTATGGAGAAAAGCATAACAAAATTGAGCTCTGAGGCCCCCAAGCCAGAAAACAAATAAAAAGAAGCCCCAATGAATTATTTTTCAAATCTCATGATTTTTAAGACCATATCATGATTTTTGAGGACCTGACCAATTTTATGTATTTATTTATTTGCCTGGGGTCGGCAACATTATGGTTAGAGAGACATGCTCACTGAGATGGTTTTACAGTAATTTTCTCATCAATGGTTTAACAAAATTCAGAAATAAATAATACAAAAAATTGTCCACCAAAATGTCTTACATTGGTTTGAGCATGTGAACTCCTGTACCCAAAGTTTCATAAGTTTAGTAAACACTTATTGATTTTCAGTTTTGCACGCTTAAGACTCTAGGCCTAATTTACTTTCTGTGAATACTCTCGTGAAACATTAAATTTTGGCACAATCTAAAAAAAAGCTGCTAGGGAGAAGCTATTGCAGTGCATATATTTCTCACTTGTTGATACATGTAGGTAAGATATTTTTGTCGTGCTCAAGGAGGAGACAGTTCTTTTTTTCTCTTTGTCCAAACCCTGCTTATGAAATATGATTATTTTGTTTAGTAAGTGAGCTTCTTTGTAAGGCTTAGTTAACAAAAATTTAATCTCTCATGTCAAACATTTGTTCGTTAATACTGTATGTTGAACACTTCTGAGCATGTTCAGAAGAACAAAAGGTATCATTTTCTGTGTTTGTGGAATATACCCAAACAACTATGCTTAAATCTCTCCTCCCACTCCAACAGCGAGTTGCCAGACTCCCTAGGCTTTGTCTACACTACACAGTTTTTAGTGACATGGCTGTGTCACTACAGCTATGCCGCTAAAAGTTGTGCAGTGTAGCCGCTGTTTGTCGTCTCTCCTGGCGACAAAAAGAGCGATATTTGCATTGCATTGTCAGCAGGAGAGTGCTGACAACATGCTGTTCACACTGGCACTTGTTGCGGCAAAACTTTTGTCTTTCAGGGGTTTGTTTGTTTGTTTTTTATAACACCTCTGAAAGACAAAAGTTTTGTCATTCAATTGCCAGCATAGACATAGCCCTGTACAAGGTGGGTACCTTTCTAGAAGCTTAGAGTGGAAATTTTCAAAAGCACCGAGTGCTTGATTTCAGCGGGAGCACAGTCATGCAGGGTGCTTTGGAAAATTCATCTGTTAACCTATAACTCAGTTCAGTCAAGTCCTAGATCAGGGGTCGGCAATCTAGGCAACTGTGCTCTTACAGTAATTCAGCATTCTGCCTATGCTTCTTACATGTTTGGTAAATAGTCACATATCCCATAGATATATAAGCACATCAGAAAAAAATTACTTCTATCAAAGCTATTCCTGCCCTCAAGTATTATTGGTTTCGGCTTGCTTTTTATCTCTGTTTGTATTAGTATTGTTTCTCTAAAGATCACTCGGTGCTCATGAAATAATGCTGTGTTTTTAATTTTCTTTCCAGGCGACAGAAATTTTGCACCTAATGATCCACTGGAGTTTAAGTCTCACCAGTGGTTTGGAGCATCTGTGAGGTCTAAAAATGATAAAATTCTGGTAAGTTTTGCTTGTAATATTTTTCTACAGGAAAATACTGCAATAGAAGGACTGTGACAATTCAGAATTAAACTTAGCTTTGCCATCCCATTTGAGTTTCTCGTTAGGAGTTTATTGGCTGGCTTTTCTGCTATGGAAAGTCTAGTATAATTCATGAATTAGTAGATGTTGAAGTTATTTCTAAAAAATTCCTCTAAAGCCCTTCCCTCTTTTATGAGAGTTGTAAACAGCCTTCTATCAACGAATGCACTTTTCTAAAAATACAAGTGGATTTTTTCCTTGTCTAAGGTTGTTACAACTGCCCATTGTGTAGGTAGTCTGATGTACTTCTACTAAAAGCAGTGCTTTTGGATCATTTTTCCTTGGGCATGCAGTAGAACAGTGGTGCAAAGATCCATCCGACCTGCTCAGGCATTCTAAAGAGAGACCTGTTTTATATACTGTCATGTCTTTTCCTCAGGCCTGTGCCCCCTTGTATCATTGGAGAACTGAAGTGAAACAGGAGAGAGAGCCTGTAGGAACTTGTTACCTTCATGACGGATCTAAGGCTGTTGAATATGCTCCCTGCAGATCGAGTATGTATAGAAGGTTTTGTTGTTTAACTTAGTAATTTCAATTTCTCTTCTGTTACACCAATTTTATGTATATTTGTGTGGAGTAAGAAGAGAATCTGTTTTGTGCCTTCCCTCTTTTTCCATGGTCAGGTTGGCATTTATCCTTGTGGCAATTGGGGAAGAGCCTGACCCAAAGCCCCAGGTCTGGGCACTCCTGAACTTTTTGAGATGTTCTGTGAAATTTGAATGAAAATCCTGATGTCGGTATCTCTCTCTCAGCACCATCCCCACTTCCACCCACACCCCACCCTGTTCCCTACAGTGGATCAAACTAAGACCATGGATCCAAATATCCCTGAATTTTGGAAAATCCAGATATGAATTTCACAGTTCATTGATAATTGTTGTGGCATCCAAAATGAGCCCACTTTTCTTCGGAGATGTGGATGTTTCTCTGTTGCAACCCTCAATGCATGAATTTCTGAATCTGGAATTATTGTCGTCATATTAATGCTCCAGTTGATGCTCCTTTTAACTGTTTGAAATGTGCCAGAGCAGATTAAAGTTTCTGCCAGTGAACGACTGAAGAGGAGAATAACTAGGGTATTGCAACATATTATGAGTACAGAGTGCCCTGCACAGAACAGTCCCACTTCTCTGTAGCTTAGCTGTGTCAAATAACAGCAACTAGGGTAAACTTAGGGTAAAATTTTCAAAAGCAGACTCTGATTTTTGGTGCCTTCATGTTTTTTGTACTCAATTTCAGATATCATGGGCCTATTTGTTTGAAAGTGCTGAGCACCCACAAACCCTGGTCATATCAATGGGGGCTGCGGTGGCTCACACCTCTGAAATCAGACCCAAGATGTCTCAA
The DNA here is from genome assembly GCF_003597395.2 of Chelonoidis abingdonii. Lineage (NCBI taxonomy): Eukaryota > Metazoa > Chordata > Testudines > Testudinidae > Chelonoidis > Chelonoidis abingdonii. Next base: position 30,860,522 of record NC_133778.1, on the reverse strand, counting down.
CTTGAACACCCAGAATAAGAGATTACTGTTTAAATTTGTTACCCTATTTCTTTAACCTCCTTTTGAATCACAACACTGACTGAGAAATTCTGCAGAACAGCAGGAAGTGCATTCCATAGTCATCCAACATAAAAGGAGCATAAATGTCTGTCTTAAACTTAACGAATATTCAGCAACTCACACAGTTATAAATAAGGGCCTATCACATTACTGCCCTAGAGCTGTATATACAGGGGATTAACTCTGTCATAAAATCTCTCTCTGGGCTGAATCCTAGCATGGGAACTCTCAGCCTGGAATGCTTTTCTCTTTTTCTTCAGACAGCCCTTGAAATACATTATAGTTATAGATTTCTGGGTTGTTTTTGCATAGAAAGAGAAAAATATGTTCCTTTTTCCAGATACTTTACATCTATTTTTCCCCAATACCTTTGGAATTTAACTCAACAGGAATATGGCGTTACCATTTACTTCTATTCGGATAGGCCTAGAACTGATCCTAAAGTTATTTGATCCTGTGTTGAAGAACAGGAAGAAATATCTGCCTTGCCATACTAGAAAAAACTATTGAAGCACCTAACTTGGTATCTGACCTCTGGCCTTGACCACTGCTTCAGAGAGAGGGACAAAAATCGTCCTCACACAAAACCAAAAATCACCTAGAGTTCAAGTTCACCCAATCCAGGCTTTGGCCATCCAAGGATGTTTGAGCAGAATGGATCAATGTAATTAACCATTTTACCATTCCCTGTCAAAGTTTAATTTATCATTCTCTCCCCCATCTCTTTTCTACAGCAATTATTGATGCTGATGGACAGGGATTTTGTCAAGGAGGCTTTAGCATTGATTTTACAAAGGTATGTGATGATCATTGGATGTAGCTTGTTTTCATAAGTCAGCAGACAAATTACAGCAGTTCCAGCCAGTACCTGATATAGGCATGTATCTAAAATAAAGATCCATCATTCCTGAAAGTAAAACTTTATTAAACTAATCTAAATGTTTGGAACAAGCCATTATTATGAGCCCTGATCCTGCAAGGTGCTTAGCACCTGAGCTCTGAAGGACCATGCCCTACGTAAGTACCCTGCATTTCCAGCTTCTGTCAATGGTACCTGATTATTTGTTTTATCTTTGCTGTCACTGGTCCTCAGGTCAAATGAAACTACAGTAATCTTGTAATTTTATTAGACACTTAACCATACACTGGTCACTTCAAGTCACTAAGTCAGTTCCCTTCCAGGAATGACTTGCTCTGAAAGTGACAGTGTAGCACCGCCCCCCCCTTTAATAACTCCATTAGTAGACTCTGCTTTTAGACCCAAATCACTGCTTCTTCTTGAGCCTCAGCTCCAAATTTTGTGTATCTTCTTGCTCTTGTTCTCTTACTTATGTTTTCTTTCTTTATGTATGTAGGTTGCTGTATGAAAATGTGTTTTTCATACAGTCTCTTTTAATTTTCTTTTTTTGTTTTGATTTCTTTTGAAATCCTACCATAGGAAAAAAATGTTTACAAAGTGAAGCATCACATAAAAAAAGGACTTGATCCATCAACATGTGTAAGCACACATATAGTCACAATGACTTAAATGGGATTGCTTGTGCTTAAAGTTACAAACATGCTTTGCTGGATCATAGCATTCCAAGTACAGGAAAAGCTGTATTATCTGGCACTTCGCAAACCAGAAAGCTCTATAATCTTTCCTTTTGGGAGGGGTTGTGGGGTGTGGGCTCTGGAAGGGGGTGCGGGAGAGGGCTCAGGGCAGTGGGTTGGGGTGTGGGAGAGGTTTCAGGGTGCTGGATCTGGGCAGCACTCACCTTGGGCAGCTCTCTGCAAGTGCTGACATGTCCAGAGAGATGCAGCGAGTGGCTCTGTGCACAGCCTTCGCCTGTAGGTGGAGCCCCCACAGCTCCCATTGGCCAAGGTTAATGCTCCTAGGTGGAGGAATGGCCACAGGGACTCTGTGCACTGCCCCTGCCCTGCCCTGAATGCTGACTCTGCGGCTGCCATTGGCCAGGGACTGCAGCCAATGGGAGCTGTGGGGGCGGCGGCTGGAGGTGGAGGCAGCATGCAGAGCCGCTTGGCCGCACCTCTCTGGACATGTCACCAATTTTGTGGAGCTACTTGAACTGAGAGCTGTCCAGATCTGGCACCCTGAAACCCCGCCCATGCCCCATCCCTGAGCCCCCTCCTGTACCCAAACTCCCTTCCTCTTAGTTAACTGGAATTTTTGACTTAACCGTCAACCCCCATTCCACAACATGCTGGATAGCAAAGCTTTTGCTGTAATATACACAAAGATCGAAACCAAGACTACTTTGTATACAATATTTCTGTAGTTGATTAAGAAAAGTCTGTATGCCTCCACAGAAACCAGTCATATGACAGACTCCTAGCAAAATGTCATGCGGTTTTGTTCTAACTATATTGTATTGTCTTAAAATTATGCCTGTAGGAGTCTCAGCTAAAATGTCATGAATCATTCAGTTCAGAGTTTAAAAAGAAGAGGCGGGATGGGGAGAGGAGCATAGAGATGGGAAAATAAATTGATCAAAAGCAGATGTTGATTTGCTTCAGTAGTGTTAAACCTAATAAAATTTTAGAAGATCAGTCTTTTTAATTTTCCTTTTTGTTTTTTGATTCTCTTTTTGTCGGTCTGTGTAATCTCAAATCATAATTAAAAAAATCTATTTAAAAAGTATAACACGTGGCTGGGTTGCTACAGCAACTTTACAGTACAAGAAAACTGTATGCCCCTAGAATTACCATATATTTTATTATTGATTATTATTTTTCAGATGTATGGTAATGAAGGCTCTTATTTTTTTATTTAATTCTTTCTAGGGAGACCGGGTACTTCTTGGAGGACCTGGAAGCTTCTACTGGCAAGGTGAGACAAATCACTTGTGACACAAAATGCTGATATCTTCGATTTTTCACCCCCCCTCCACCTATCTTGACTCCTCCGTAAACGCCAATATCTCAGTGAATGAGACACTAGAAATATATATTTTTTTAATCCCCTTAAAACATTTACTGAATATTTGAGGCAGCTTTAAAAGACTTCTTTGCACTGATTATTAACTAAATAGCCATACAAATGTTCTATTAAATATATAAAGTGCTGTGTGTTTGTTCCTAAAGGCAAATATTTTGTTCAAGCCCAATGAGGTTACCTCAGGGAATATTTTGCCCGTTCACCCAAAACCTTAAAAGCAAGGAAACGTAAAGTTAAGCCAGAGGTCTTTCCTGTATCTTATAACGCAGACATAAAATTATTCACTGTCAATGAGACACGCTACAGGCCCCACAAAGAGAAGTACATTCCATTTCCTTTGGATACAGAGATATGTTACATTCTCCACATGCATCTGCCTTGCGCTGTAACACAAACCTTACCTCTAACTTCATAGTTTCCACAAGAACTTTTAATTTATCTTCTCCTAGAGGGAAGGCCTTCAACTGACCGTTGCGCATCCACGGTCTGTAGGGTGTGTCTACACTGCAGTCGTGGAAGAGCCCTCTCGGCTTGACAGACAGACGCTCACTAGCTATGCTCAAACGAATGTGCTAAAAATAGCAGTGTGGACACCGTGGCATGGGCTAGCCAGCTGAGTACAGACTCAAGGGGTCAGTTGGGCTTGTACTTGGGCAGCTAGTCTGTGCAGCAACATCCACACTGCTATTTTTAGCACGATACCTCAAGCAGCATAGACAGCCTGTGAATACAAAAGCCGATTGACTTGCTGCCACCACCCCTAGTGAGCAGCTGCCAAATGTAGTTGCCCACGTTGCACATACATAATATAGTTTCTGTATTAGTGCAGACCCTGAATAAAGGAAAGTGATTAAAAATGTGTTACACATGCAACTCATGCTCATCAAATTGAGTTTGTAATGTATATTTATTTTGTTAGCTGCTTGAGAAATTGTCATCTCTTACATAAAACTTGAAAGGAAAAAAAATTCTAAATGTAACAGTAATTTAAAAATAAAATAATGCTCCTGAACTTGCAGTTTCATAATTTCCTACAATTCTCTTTAGCTAAATTCTGAAATGCCACTAAAAGACGCACAGTGTAGCCACTGTTTGTCGGCAGGAGCGTGCTCTCTCACTGACAAAAAAACTTCCACACCTGACAAAGCACTGTTCAGACTGGTACTTTTAATCGGCAAAATTTTTGTCATTTGGGAGGTGTTTTTTTTCACACCCCTGAATGGCAAAAGTTTTCACAACAAAGTCCACTGTAGACAAAACCTAAGTCTTTGCTGTATCGTGGTCTACATTTTTATTTTCATGCCTCCCGATGGCTACTGTTATTGTTGGCTAATGGAGGTTTAGAATCCAAACATTCTCTGATTAAGTCCCATTCTTCACAGTTAAAGTCACCAGAGCATTTATCTATTTTAATGGGTTTTTTTCCCGCAGGTCAACTCATTTCTGATCGGGTGGCAGAAATTGTGTCTAAATACAATTCGAAAGTCTACAGTATAAAGTATGATGACCAGTTAGCAACACGGTCCGCTAGTGCTGCTTTTGATGACAGCTACTTGGGTAGGTCATTTGGGGGGGAAGGGGGAAGGAATATTTGTATCAATATTGCAGTAGGACTCATTGGATTTGATCCTGCACCCACTGCAAAAGACCCAGTAACTTTTATTGACTTCATTGATTTCAACAGGAGCAGGTTTGAGCCCTTACTGAATGTTAATGTTGATAAAGATAGCAGTTGATAAGAGTGTTTCTACCTGCTAAATGCCTATCCATTTAGGATTGTGTGCATGCATCCTGTCTCTCTGATATGGAGTGACTCATGGTCAATCTGGAGCTCTTGGACATGTTATCTAATCCATGTATATTTGCTTTGCGTTTGCTTTTTATATGGTGTCAGAGATTTGTCACTTTCTCAGTGACTCTGTGTGACCCTTGGGGTGGGGGGGGGAATGTGTGACCAGAAATCTTTATCAGTAAGATTACTTACTATTCCGTAATCTCTGCCCTTCAAAAAAGAAGTGTTTTAAGTCAGCAGCTGGTGTAACATGGCACAGAAAATCCCCTAGTTCTTAAGTCCTTTATTACTTTAAAATTGTGAAAGTAAAGGAACAAGCCCTGTTCTGCCTTTACGGGGCAGTCTAATGTACACCAGTCTGGCATGGAATCAGACTTGCCTGTTCAAATCATACCAGTTTCCAAGGTAATTCAAAATTCAACTTTCCCTGAGAGGTCTTAAAGGAGAATAAAAGACTGAAAAAAAAAAAAAGTGTATAAGTGGACCCTGCTAATATGGGAACAGAGGTCAATCTCAGTGACCCATTTCCCCACCTTACATAAACCTAGATAAGAAAATGCTGGAGATTACTTTACTTTAAAATGCTGAAACATTAGAAACATTTGAAACCTACTTACTAGTTTAAATTCATGCTTAGAGCAGTCCTCTTTCTAGATAAAAATATTTTGGTCAGGAGCAAGTGAAAGTCTGCTTTTCAATATTGCACCAATTCATCAATATGTCACAGTCACTTGAGACCTCATTTCATTTTTGTCAACACAATGGGTGCCGTTAACTTTTCATGGCCCTGAGCCAAAGCCCAGTGGAGCCAGTGGGAGTCTTTCCATTGACTTTACTAGGCTTTCAATCAGGCCTTACATCACTATATGTAATTCTATATGGAGATTCACATCCACACCCATCCCCTCACACATCTTGTATTTACTTTAGAAATACAGCAGTTGGAAGTAGTCTTTGGATTCTGTGAACCAAAATGAAAATGTGTGTTGATGGAATAACAAATAAGTGTTCTCCAGGAGACGTTAAGAAAGTAATCATTTAGCTTTATCTAGGTCTTGCTTAGACAAAAGAAAGTAAAGGAAAAATGTTCCTAGGGAACATGGAGTAAAATTCCTGGGAGAGAATAGTTTTAGGGTGTTCCTTGGGTGAGTGTGCAGAATTCCTATGGATACCAGTGTGAGGTCTGTATTCCAAGAAATAGTGAGTATATATCCATCTTATCGCAAGTGCAAAACGGAGGACCAGGAAATCCTTTAAGAGAAGGCTGTTTGGGAAACATTTTTATTTTGTTCACATGTACATTGTTTAAAAGAATTGTCCTTTCTAAAAATATTCCCCTGTCTGGCCCTGAATATGTTCATAATTTAATACTGTAACGAATTAATATCAATGCTCTTGCTACAGTTCCTGGAAGTTCTCAAAAAATACTGTGCCTTAAACTTCCAAGTAAAACCCTTATCTGAAGGAAGAAACTGTTCTTCCTCACTAAAATAAATTGAACCAGAGCATGTTGGAGTCTGTCAGATCTGACAGGTTAAGTAGGGTTTGTACTTGTGTGGATGTGTGACCTTCAAAAAAAGGTATTGTGTTGCAAAAAGTGACTTTGTAATACTATTTCCTCTGAAGCTGTACTGGACTAATGGCCCAGTGTAATGGTTGGGAGAATGGGGAGTATGTACTCCTGAATGATGAGGTTAATATAGAGGTCCTGAATTTTTGTGGTCATTTAAGAATCCCAGGTGTCTTTTCACAAAAGCAGAAGTGCCAGTAATGATGTCTTAGTAAAATTCCTGTTTTCTTTCCTGAAGATCTTGTGAGTAGACATGAGGCCCAGGAGCCAAGCATTTTTGTCTAACTGTGTGCACTTCATTGTGCATTTGTTCGGTTTTTCCTATCCGTAAAATTGGTATTGTGATTGGGCTTTTTTATATTAAGTAGTTAGCAAAGAGCTTTGAGATTATTTTACCATCACCATCTGAACAAGTCATTGTCTGCTATCTCAGTTGAATTATGATGTGACCTCCCCTCATCCACCAGAAAAAATCAGGCTAAATATTATCTCAAGTAGGAGCTCTCTCTGTATTAGACGTTATTCAAAATTCTTTTACAAAACCTGAGCCAAGATTCAACTGCTGAGTCCAGAACTAGGATCGTTCTGTTACTGTTCCTGATATGCCTTTTTTCAACATAACAGGTAAATCCTCATTTGGTCTCGATCACCACCAAATTTCATTGCCATAAATTCATCAAAGGATTCCATTAGAGAGAAACTTGGATTGCAACATATAAATCCTTTCAGATGCGGACCCAAACATGTCAGTTCTGGACTATCTGTAGGATCTATATGTTTGTATGAACCTAGCCATTCCAGTTTCAAACTGGTGGATCCCCATTTGGCAAAACAAACCTGACCATTTGGGCATGGCTGTTCCTACTGAAATTGATGCATCTCATGCGACTGTAACTATTTTCAGTTGGGTAGTATAGTTATCCAATGGATATGCTGTTTGGAATAGCTATTGATCTTACTGTCTTTTGAGATCATTCAATAGGATGTGCAAGCAAAGTGGATCATATAGGAAATGTTGAGAAATTACATGAAAAGCAAAAATGAATAAGCTTCTTATAGTGACTTATCACTTCTTTGTTATTGTTGCTCAGGTTATTCGGTGGCTGTTGGAGAGTTCAGTGGTGATGGCATAGAAGGTACAGCCTTGTTCTTGTTTTGTTGGTATGTAAAAATGTGTTCAGCAGGAAGCAGACTTGAAGTAATATATTTCAAACAGACACAAACCCACATGTACATGGATGCATACACAGTATAGTACATCACATTCTAGGAATGAGCAAAAGGTTCAGGCAAATTAAGATCTATCTTGAGCCATTGTTCTTTGCTCAGCTGGAATCTGAACATTACCAAGTTGTCTTCTCTTATGTTTCAGACTTTGTATCTGGGGTTCCAAGAGCAGCAAGAACGCTGGGCATGGTAGGAAACTTGAAATGTTAAATTTGAAAAACTAATGTTAAATGTTGTTGTAGTGTATAGTGACATGTTACTAGCTCATTTCTTTCCTATGCAGGTGTCTATTTACAATGGGAAAAATATGTCATCCTTGTACAATTTTACTGGAGAACAGGTATATAGTTCTGCTTTATACCAATGAGGTGGATGTAGGGGTGCAGGATAGAAAAATTCTTCAGAATGACAGAACATAGGCATGAAGTCCATGCTCTAGGAGATGTATTTTGTTAGCTCATATGCCTCCATATTTTTAGTAATCTGTGGATGTGTTCCATGAATTCCCGTTCTTGTGCTGATATTACTTAGAAAAACAGTCTTAGCACAGAAACCCCTTTAGAAACCTGTAAGAGTCATTGAGTGGAGTTGTGTTAGGGCTGCTTGGTGTTGTAATTCAATTTAGTCTGTTAAGAATTAAAAAAGAGGATGGACCACTGGATTCTATTAGTTGTGGGGAAGGAGTCATCAATTCTCTTTATCCCATTGTAGAAACAGACCAGTTTACTGAAGGAATAGGGGAAAAGAATGAAAAAACTATTGGTGGCCCCTAATGAAATTCATGTGCCAAATATTTTGGAGAGGGGCAAAAATGACACTCACTGAAGTATTTGGATCAAATGTAAAACTGCTGCTGTTTTCCAGATGGCTGCCTATTTTGGATATTCTGTAGCTGCCACTGATATTAATGGAGATAAGTAAGTGCCTTTTTTTTCTTAGTTGTTTGTAGAAACAGTTGTGTGTCTCTCAAAATTAATTTCCTAGAACAAAATTAGCAATATTTCCTATTACATTTATTTCTCGCTCCTTTATGGCTTTTTTACTGCATTTTATTAGGGTTTCCCTGCACAACACACTTTATTTTGAGCATTCAACATGCATTTTTTTTTTTAAAGTTGCCATACGTCATTTACACTGTCTAAATAGGAAATGCATGCTTTAGATGCTTGAATATGTATGCTTTCTTCATCACTACATTTCTTTAAATTACAAGTGAAACCTAAAGATAGATATGAAACATTCATCTTAACCATAACTGTACAATTCTGGGTGACAATGGGTGATGGGAACACGTGAAGCTGGAGTTTCTTGCGGTGGTTGAAAGACTGTGTATTTTTTATACAGTTACACAGATTTGTTTATTGGAGCTCCCCTCTTTATGGAGCGTGGTTCTGATGGCAAACTTCAAGAGGTGGGTCAGGTCTCCATATGCCTTCAACAAGCTTCTGGAGGCTTTCAGATCATAAAGCTGAATGGGTTTGAGATCTTTGCGAGATTCAGCAGTTCTATTGCACCTCTGGGGGACCTGGACCAAGATGGCTTCAATGGTAGGACCTCATTTTATGAATTATTAAATTCACAGTGTAATCTGAATTCTGAACACAAACAGATTAGGTTGTTGGACACCAAGGTCTAGTCTCCCTTCAATGCATATATGCTACTCTCAAGAATGCTAACAGGAGTTACGTGTGTGCATCACGCAGAGACTATACCAATTAAACAACAGCAATGACTATTTTAAGCTGTTAGATCAGTCAGTGAACTTCTTTGTGAATGATAAGTATTTTGATCAAATACATCATTCCAGTCATGAGTTGGAAAGGCATCTCTGGTGAAATTTTGAGGTTTCCCTTTTATAAAAGCCAATCCTTCCCCCAAAAGTGTCATGATAGCAAATACAACCTCAACAAAGGATATTTCATGAAGGATTAATACATTAGAGATTGTAGCTGATCTTCTAGCCTTTCATTTGGTCCATAGGAAATGTTATAGTTCCAAAATAGTCATGCTACAAAACAGAACAAGAAATGCAAACTAGATCTAAAGAACAATATTAAAGGTGATAATCTGTCCAGGAGATTCTTCTCATGCATGAGAGGCAAAAATTTGATTTCAGGCCCAGTATTAGTCTGTATATGTTACAACTTCTTTTCATAGGAGAAAACAGTTTGAATGTTCAGCTTTTAAAGAAATGTGTTTTGCTGCTCAAAATAGTCTATGCCAGTGGTTTCAACAAAAGTGAATATTCGGACTTTTAGTTGTTAGTAGCATGGAATTCTTGTGCAGAGGCAACATCTCAGCAGCCATTCAAGTACAAGTTTAATAAAACATTAGTAAGATCAAGGCTAATAATAGTCCTGCAAAATGCTGATCATCAGACTAGGTAACACAAGTGGTCTTTTCTAGTTCATTTGCTACTCTGTTATGCTTTTCTGCTCAGGTTATTTTAATCAGACTTAATTCATTTGTTAGAAAGGTAACTGAACAAAATCTTCACCTTTTTAAAGTTAATTCATTTACTAGTATTTAATCATTACTGTATCTTTTCCCTAAGCTCTACTATTCCGCTCTGTGATAGGGTCATTTGGTTAACATGCTTTCCATCCCAGGATGGTACAGTACCATTGTGTCTGCTCCTTTCATCAGCTCAGTGCAGATGGGTCCTAATGCCCATAAGACAACAGTACTATATTTGAGAGTTTCTTCTCATTATGCGGCTTTATATAAATGTACAGAGGGTAATGTTATAACATCTGCTACGTGTTCCAGATTTTAATACTTTGATTAGAATCATAGAATATCAGGGTTGGAAGGGACCTCAGGAGGTCATCTAGTCCGACCCCCTGCTCAAAGCAGGACCAATCCCCAGAAAGATTTTTACCCCAGTTCCCTAAGTGGTGCCTTCAAGGACTGAGCTCACAACCCTGGGTTTAGCAGGCCAATGCTCAAACCACTGAGCTATCCCTCCCCATGGTGTTCTTGAATCAGCATGTGCACTGCATACCAGTGGTGGTCTTGAATCAGCAGGTGCACTTGTTTTTTAGTTGTGTTTCCTGTAAGGAATCAGATTAGCATTTTCTTTACAGCCGTTTGTCATTCACTGCTAATATAAGTGTTCTCAGACTTACTGAGATGTGGCATAATTGCATTAATTTAAAATTCTGCTTCTGGTATATTGCAAAGCACTCATCAACATAGCGCTTTGGTTCTAATAACTGTGTTTTACTAGGCTGGTTTAGGTCTATAGGAACTATTAAAAATCTTGAACCCTCTGGATGAACGTGATTATATTAATGAAACCTAGTTTGATGAGTTGTCTCCGGAAGTGACCAATCCTGGGAGGTTTAGGGGAAAGTATTAAATACCCAGACTCCAGATAGGTGCAAAAGTGTGTTTGCAGGACTGGGCCCTTCTATGTTGTAGATAAATCTACAGGACACATGCTCCTTAAACATTAATTTTGGTATCATTCTGGAAAATCTCAGGTTCCTACAAGTTATGTAAAAGAGAGACGAGGGTGTAGATAAGTAAACCTTTCAGAGAATAGTAACATTATCAACTTGCTGCCATGTTCTGAAACTCTGCTGTAACTGTATTTTGCCCATATGAATTGTTCAGTGTCAGCACACAGAAGTTCTCTTTGTTTATATTTGGAGACATTAAGGCTATTCTTCTGGTTCACAGATATTGCAGTTGCTGCACCCTATGGTGGAGAGGACAAAAGAGGGGTTGTTTACATCTACAACGGAAGAGCAACAGGTTTGAATGCAGTGCCATCTCAGATTCTTGAAGGACAGTGGGCCGCCCGTACCATGCCACCAAGTTTTGGGTACTCACTGAAAGGAGCCACTGATGTGGACAAAAATGGATATCCAGGTGCTTTTTTCTTGACATAGCTTTAGAACGGTTGCAGTAATGTGACTACATCACTTTTATATGTCTGACCAACTAATGTCCCTTTTTGAAAAAGGGGATAAACTCTCAAATTTAGCATTTCTTTCTCCTTTCCAGATTTGATTGTCGGAGCCTTTGGTGTTGACACAGCTGTTTTGTACAGGTAGGCACATGGTGCATGTTCTCATGTAAGTGCAGTCAGGAGGAAAGCTCAGTGCAAATTGTAAATTCCAGAGTGGAACAGAAACGAGAGAGTCTGAAGTTCTGTCTTGCTGCATTGCAGAATGACATGGATAAAAGTAGGTACCTCATTCTTTCCACTGTGTTAATATATGGTCTATAATCTATTATTTGCTTCTGGTGGATGTGTCCAGAGCTGAGAGAAAACATTGCATGAGATCTTCCTCCATGGCCTCCCCTGAGTGACAGTTCTCCAGAGGCCTGCAGGTGTAAAATGCTGCTGCCTAGTCAGATGTGCAAACCTGCTCTCATCCTTGAAGGTTCTGCGAGCTTCTGACTCATTATAGGCAACTCTTCCTGTGAGAGAGGGGCAGAGTGGGGCATGGAATGGAAGGTGCTTGCTTTCCATCGCCCCTAATTCTCACAGGCCAGAGTATTAAGTTGCGCACAAAAAAGTTTATGGCTCACAGAAAAGGGAAGTAACTTACTCTCACAGAAAAGGGAAGTAACTTACTCTCCTCGGAGAAAGGGGGAGAAGGGGAGGAATTGTGGGAGAGTTCCAACTCCTCTTCTGATCTGCTTCTGAGGCCACGTAGCTATTCCCTGCCCCTTACCCAGGGTAGGATGTAAAGTTACAATATAGCCATTAGGGATCTAGTTTAAAAGTGTCATTAAGGTTCTTCAGTTCTGCACATATTCACTCCAGTCTCCTCCAAATAACTTCTCATTCCACTCCCTTCTCTGTTCCCTCTACTTATCTAGTATCTGCCTCTTCTTGATTCATTCTGATGTTTGGGTAGAACTGATGTGAGAGTCCACAGCTCCTGGTATCTGGGGCAGCTTTTCTTTAACTCTCTGCCCCATCTACTCTCCATCACTTTGAATTCAATGGAAAAACCTTCTCTTGTATCTTTTTTCATCTGCTGCTCTATCATTACATTATTTATCTATTATTTTTAGCATTACTTAATGTATAACATTTTTTCATAGTATGAAGAATTTTGTGATGTCGTCGTTCACACAAATTTATTTTCTTTTGTCTACAGGGCTAGACCAGTTATCAGTGTAAACGCCGGCTTAGAAGTTAATCCAACCATTTTAAATCCTGAGGAAAAAATCTGTGAACTGCCAGATACTCGTGTGAAAGTTTCCTGGTACAGTGGTTTGTTTTTACTTAAACTCTCAAGGCCAAAAGAGTAGAACTAATAAACAGATTTTAAAAAATGAAACTGGATTTTCTGAATGGCTAGGCAAAGCACAGCAAGCACACTTAGGGCTTGAGCCAAATCAAATTAAAATCAATAGAAAGACTCCCAGTACTTCAGTGGACTTTGGATTTGATCCTCACTTTTCACCTTTCATTCACGGATGGCAAAATGTTTCCAACTGAATAGAGTAAAATCTCCCCAGTTAAATCAGCTCATATCTGAACAGCTGCATATCAGTGCAAATAAGGAAGTCCTCAGTTTCCTTTTGGAAATTTCTACATGTTCCAGGTTTCTAATGCATGTCAGTACTAAGGTTCAGCATCTTGCAGGTGAATGCTTGTATAATCGCTAGCGAAGTTATTGCATAAACATTTGCTGCTACTACTGCTACTGATTAGAATTCATTCACTGTTCAGTAAAGTAAAAGACCACTAGGGTTGGTCTGGGCCAGGTGTGTTGGGATCAGATGTCTTGCAGTTCTGTTTTAACAATTCAGTTCTGGACTGCAATCGCCCTGCCTTTTTAGGCCTGGACTCCTCAAATCCCTGGCTGCCAGTTGTTCCCCACTATGGAGTGCTTTAGATCAGGAGCCCCAGCTCATTTTCTTTTCTGGCCTACAGCACAATTTGAACTCTGGTCTTCACAGGTGAGCGTTGTTAGGCTAATCAAGCTCTAAAGGCTCTGCATTTCTACTGTCACTGTCCATCTTGACGTTTTAAATTTTTACAATGGCAAGACCTATACCCTAGTCAACAATGACCCTTCAGTGTAGAAGTGCCATGAGCCGTATAAACTGCTATATGTGTTCTCCATGGTCATGTTTAAGGTTGATGGCTCTCTGGTATTTCAGTCCGCAGAGCTATAATACTGCAAGGTTTACTTCCTAACCCTAAAGAGTGGCTGCCCAACATGCTTCAGGTATTTTTGTATCCCTTGCCCTTGAAAGCCTCCCCAACATTAAACTTCTCCATATGGAAATAACATAATCCATATCTACTGAAATTTCCAGTTTTCTCCCAGGTTGGGAGTGCAGATTGAGAGCAATGCAGTGAGTTTTCTACCTGCTTCAGTTGGGGTGAAAAAACACATGACCTGTTTTTGTATATTCATTTGTCCTTGTAAATGGGGAAAGAGCAGGTCAGGTTTTGGACAGTGCCCTATGACCCCACTGGAACTAGATGGGACAAAAGAAACAGTCATGAATCTGTTCTGGTTTCTTGGGCTATGAGGATTGAACTTTGGGAGTGGACTGGGTTTGGAGTCTCTAAAGAAGAGAACTTGGAACTGGGAAAATTATGGGAGAGAGCTTTTAAACTACGTTCTGCTGAAAAATATTTAATCAAATATGCTTTTTGAAATATTTTTTTAAACAGCTTTAATGTAAAGTTCTGCTTAACAGCTGATGGCAAAGGAAAGCTCCCCAATACACTCAGTAAGTTCTGCTGTTTTAAAAAATGTAAAACTTTTCAAATTGTCTGTAAGCATGAATCCTGGTTATAACTGTTTCTTAATCACTGAAGTAATTGCCTTTTCAGTATAGAGCTTGATCCTTCCCAGTGCTGAGCCCCTTTAGACACCATTCAAGTTGTTCAGAAGTGAAGTCCCAGTTCAGCAGTGAATTTAAGCATGCATTATACTTTAAGCATGTTAGGTCTCACAAAATTGAATGGGCTTTAAGCACGTGCTTAAGTGGCTTTGCTGAACTGAGGCCTGACAGCACTTGTCATCTGGCAGAATCAAGCTCTTTAGCTGTGCCTTCAAAAGGGAATTTTAGATAAACAATTCCTGTGGGTACATTAATGGAACTAATAGTGGAGATGGTAATTAAGATGCTAAGGGCCTAATCCAACTCCCATTCAAGTCAATGGAAAGACTCTCATTGGCATGGATGGGAATCTGATCAGGAACTGGACCAGTTTCAATAAAAGATTGATTCTAAGAGGTTTATATGGTAGCTGTATGTAGGTTTTTGCAGTGCAACAGACTGATATTTTCTGGATGATTATACTGTCACATACAGAAAACTTTCAGTGTTTTCTACATAATGTGTGTATAATAGACATGATCTGGCAAAGTTTATGTAGAAGGAAATTTATTATATTTTTAAGTTGTGGGATCCATATCAAATACATTAAGCAAAGATTAGATTAGTAATAATAAAAGTGGAGGATATGTATTGTGGCTATAAGGATTTTTTCCAGAGACCACAACAATCTAACTTCTGCTTTCATAAAGAAATCCCAATATAGAGGCAAACCTATTACTTGAAGATTTGTCTTCAAAAATAATATGCTTACAGTGTTGAGCAGAAGATTTGAGTTTCATTTTAGTACAATATCAACCTCTGCTACAATATTGTGATGACAGATTTAGTATTTGAAAGAAAGAAAAGTTTTTAAGAGGGCACAGCTGTTAGATTGCCATTACAGCCGAAGTCAGCTTGTGACTTATTAGCTGAGAGGAACCTGCTATGCGTACGAGTGGTCAAGAAATTCCTAACTCAAATGCTTTGAATTTGATAGCCTTCCAAGTGGAGCTGCTGTTGGATAAGCTTAAGCAAAAAGGAGCCTTAAGGAGAGCTCTGTTTCTCCACAACAAACAGCCTGGTCACTCTAAGAATATGACTGTTGTCAAAGGGGGCACAATGCGTTGTGAAGAACTTCAAGCTTTTTTGCGGGTAAGAGGTCACGTCAGTTAAATTTTTAGGGCAAATGTCTTTTGCCTTATTGCACACATTGAATAAAGAGCTGTAATTACCAGAGTTGTCGTTGTTTGCCCTGAATTATTATTGCTATAGAAGAAGGATGGTTTTGTGATTAAAACACTGGGCTGGGTTTGGAGAGCCAGTTCTCATCGCTGCCACAGACTTCCTGTGCACCCTTGGGGAAATCATTTAAATCTCTCTGCATCCCTCAATTTCCCATCTGTAAAGTAGACATACTAACACTAACGTTGTCTGGCTTGTATATTTAGATTGTAAGTTCTTTAGAGCTGGGATTTTCTCTTTGTTTGTACAACAGCTAGCATAAGGGGGGCTAATGGCTTACGACTCAGGGTGCATAATATAACCAATAAATAATAATATTACTCAATACTGGTAGGCTTTTGATTTGAATCCAGTGCTCCTCTGGGGTCTTTTTTATGTGATTTAAGAATGACCAGAATCATTTCTCCCCTCAGGATGAATCTGAGTTTAGAGACAAACTTACTCCGATCACCGTTTTCATGGAATATCGGTTGGATTACAAAACAGCCAAAGACTCAGCTGGATTACAGCCCATCCTCAACCAGTTCACTCCTGCTAACATTAGCAGACAGGTATATTCCTGACCGTTTTTGGTTAAACAGAATAGACAGTGTTTTCAGCCTTTGGTGCCTAAATCCACATAATGGTAAACTAGTGGCCTTATTTTCAGAAACACCTCTGAAATATCAGAACACCTAAATATTGATATGGGGGTCTAGCTTTAGGTACTGAATTTTGAAAATGTTTTCCAAATACATGCACGTAGTATTTTCTCTTTTATAAGTTACTTTTTTGCATTAGATGTACCCTGTGCTCAGGGTTTAACTGATCGCTGTATTTGAGGTCAGGAAGGAATTTTCCTCCAGGGAAGATTGGCAGAGGCCCTGGAGGTTTTTCACCTTCCTCTGCAGCATGGGGCACAGGTCACTTGCTGGAGGATTGTCTGCAGCTTGAGGTCTTCAAACCGCAATTTGGGGACTTCAATAACTCATAGGTTAGGGGTTTGTTATAGAAGTGGATGGGTGAGATTCTGTGGCCTGCATTGTGCAGGAGGTCAGACTAGATGATCATAATAGTCTCTTCTGACCTTAAAGTCTACGAGTCTAGTCTTCAGAGCTGAGCCTCTTTTTCACGTATCATACTTAGCTGTATTACAGAAAACAGAGGTCAGGTCAGCATCAGGTATGCTGTTCCAGAAGGGTGAGAGGCTTTAATCCATTTTCTCATTTTGAGCTGCTGTATATGCCATACCTGTGTGAAGTTTCCAGGGAGAAGAAAGAGTAAATTACTCACTGAAGAATGCAGTTCACTCCTGCAGCTTATTGGTGTTCCTAGATCAGTGGGTGCTCTTCTTCCCTTTTAACCCAATACTGCAAAAAATGCAGTCACCTCTGAAATTTTTTTTTTTTTTTTTTTTTTTTGCTGTTTGCCATTCTGGAGGACAGGGTTCCTAGAAATTGTTCTTGATCTTATGCTTACATTTTTATAAGTTTCAGAGATGCTCTGTAGATTAGTAATTTATCCTTGCAGTTCTCTCAAACAACTTAATTTCTGCCTTTTTATACCAAGCTTTGCAATAGTCATTTGCACAGAGAGAATAGTGGAGATCAGGGGCGGCTCCAGGCATCAGTGCGCCAAACGCATGCCTGGGGCAGCAAGCAACAGGGGGCGGCCTGATGGTCACTGTGAGGGCGGCAGTCAGGCTGCCTTCGGCGGCGTGCCTGCAGGAGGTCCGCCAGTCCTGTGGCTTCTGCGGCAATTTGGCGGCAGAGACACCGAAGGCATGGAACCGGTGGGCTTCTCACAGGCATGCTGCCGAATCTGCGTTTCTAGCGGACCTCCCACAGCCGCGCCACTGAAAGCCACATGCCTGCTGTGCTTGGAGCGGCAAAATACAGAGAACCGCCCCTGGTGAAGATGCAACAGTAAGGAAACAGATAGGATTTATTTTAGGTTATCTGCAAATACAATTGATAAATGTAGACATTGGCTTTAGATTTATATAGTGAGGCTTCAGATTTATATAGTGAGCAAGTGTAAAAGGGGCATGCAGCATGCATAAAAACTGTTTTTTTTCTTTTTTCATAGTTCATGTATGCAGAGACAAGTAAACAGTTCCCCTAATTAGAATTGTTCCAAAAAACTTTTGAGAAAAGCAGTGATAAGGGAACTGTGCTAATGAAGATACATATTTGAATTAATGGGCTGAACTTATTAAAGCCATATGTATTTGATTTTTGCACAGACACACATTCTGCTGGACTGTGGTGAAGATAATATCTGCAAACCAAAATTGCAGGTTGCAGTACACAGGTAAATTTCAGTGTTGGAAAAATAAACAATAAATACTATTGAAAAATACTATTGGGAAAGGTAACTTCCTGTGTAAGACTCCAACCCTACATAGATCTTGTGAACTATGAGTAGTCCCATTGAAAAGAATGGAATGAAACCATTGGGAGTACTCAGAGTGTAAAATTTAAGCATGTGCATAAGTTATTTTTGCTAGATCATGGCCTAAAAGGGAACCTGTTTTCTCATTGTGGCTGAGTGCTGTTAACATAAACGAGTTGTGAGGAGAGGCTAAACTCCTGTAAAGACAGTGTGGCTGCATGTATATAGTCATCATTGTCTCAGCTAAAGTGAAAACGTGACAAAGAAAGCAGAGCATGTAGAATCTTCGGCTACAAACTAAAGGGCTGTCCCACAGTTTCATTAGCTGCTACTAGACGCAGATACAGACACATGAGAAGGTGTGATTTTTATCCAGCAGAGGGCAATCATACACACATACATGAGTATGTATACACATACACACCCCATGAGGTGGCAAAGTTTGCAGATGATACAAAATTACTCAAGATTAAGTCCAAAGCTGACTGCAAAAAGTTACAAAGGGATCTCATTAAACTGTGTGATTGGGGAACAAAGTGGCTGATGAAATTCAATGTTGAGAAGCGCAAAGTAATTCATATAAGAAAACATAATCCCATCTCTGCATACAAAATGATGTGATTTTAATTAGCTGTTACCACTTAAGAGTGAGTTCTTGTAGTCACTGTAGATAGTTCTCTGAAAACATATGCTCAGTGTGCAGCGTCAGTCAAGAAAGCTAACTCTGTTAGGAACCATTAGGAAAGGATAGATAATACTGAAAATATTATTATGCCACTACGGTAAAACCTCAGAGTTACGAACACCAGAGTTCTGAACTGACTGGTCA
Organism: Chelonoidis abingdonii; assembly: GCF_003597395.2. Lineage (NCBI taxonomy): Eukaryota > Metazoa > Chordata > Testudines > Testudinidae > Chelonoidis > Chelonoidis abingdonii. The sequence continues at coordinate 30,841,684 of NC_133778.1, read as the reverse complement.
ACCACACACGTCATTTGGAACTGGAAGTACGCAGTCAGGCCGCAGACACACACAGACACACAATTGTACATACAGTACTGTGTTAAATGTAAACTACTAAAAAAATGAATTGACAAGTTAAGGAAACTGTTTCTGTGCTTTTTTTCATTTCATAGAATCATAGAATATCAGGGTTGGAAGGGACCATTAAAAGCAGCATTTTTCTTCTGTGTAGTAAAGTTTCAAAGCTGTATTAAGTCAATGTGCAGTTGTAAAGTTCTGAAAGAACAGCCCTGAAGTTTTGTTCAGAGTTACGAACATTTCAGAGTTACGAACAACCTCCATTCCCAGGCTGTTCCTAACTTTGAGGTTCTACTGTATATAAATGCATGGAATGCTCACATCTTGAATACTTCATACAATTCTGGTCTCCCCATCTCAAAAAAGATATATTAGAATTGGAAAAAATACAAAGAAGGGCAACAAAAAATGATTAGGTATATGGAACAGCTTCCACATGAGTAGAGATTTAAGCAACTGGGTCTGTTCAATTTAGAAAAGAGATGATTAAGGAGAAAAATGATAGAAGTCTATAAAATCATAAATGATGTGGAGAAAGCGAATAAAGACATTTTATTTGCCCTATCACAGTACACAAGAACCATGGGTCACCCACTGAAAGTAATAGGCAGTAGGTTTAAAACAAACATAAGGAAGTACTTCTTCACACAGAACACACAGTCAACCTGTGGAACTCATTGTCAGGAATGTTGTAAAGGCCAAAAGTGTAACTGGTTTAAAAAAAAAGAGAGAGATAAGGTCATGGACGATAGGTCCATCAGTGGCTGTTAGCCAAGATGGTCAGGGACAAAAACCTGTGCTCTGGGTATCTCTAAACCTCTGTTTGCCAGAAGCTGGAATAGGACAACAGGGAATGAATAATTGTCCTGTTCTGTTCATTCCTTCTGAAGCACCTCGCACTGGCAACTGTTGGAAGACAGAACACTGGGCTAGATGGAATATTGGTTTGACCCAGTATGGCCATTCTTATACTCTTACACTTGAGAAATTTTATACCAATTCAGAGAAAATTTGGGTCCCTTGTAGTTTATATGCAACATTTTCAAAGATTATATAGGGAAAATCTTTTACATTTATCTGGAATTATTAGAAAGTGATATAAATGTGTGTGTTTTTTGGAGATGCTGCTTGTGGCTCTGAAGTTAACTTTAAGTTGAGTTTGGCTCTGTGTGTGTCTGTGTGTGTGTACACATTTATATATAAACTATGTGTTGGTGGTTATTAAAATGGGAAGGACTTACTGGAGATCTGGCCCATAGCATTTATCTACTGTTCTGCTGTTAGGAAGTGTGTGTTGTGTTGTGGTTTGTTTGGTTTTCTTAATTGACAAAATGCTTTGTCAGGGACAGTTTCTCTTAATGATATTTCATATTTGCTCCATTATTGCCAGTGACATTGTATCTTTTTTCCTTTAAAATCCATTGCAAGTTGTATTTTTTTTTGAGCTATGAAACATTTATTGGAAGTTAACTGTGGTGACCCCTAATGCTCTAGTGCAATGTCAAAACGCCTCGTTTCTGTAAATCCTAGCTGTTAAACATAACTACTTTAACCATGTGAACACAGTATTGACTTTTGCACTTGCTTTGCTTGCTCAGTGATCAGAAGCAGATCTATATTGGTGATGACAATCCTTTAACCCTGATTGTCGATGCGCACAACCAAGGGGAAGGAGCCTATGAAGCCGAACTCCTTGTTATCATTCCACCTCAAGCAGACTTCATTGGTGTGGTTCGTAACAATGAGGTAAGTTTCTAATTCGCTTTCTTCCTGTCATTAGTCTTGTTGCATTTACTCGTGTGGAGGTTTGCAGGATCGAGCTCTTAGTGTTGCACAAGCTTCAGTCTTTAACTAAGCCTAAAAATTCAAATGTTTACCCAAACCTCTTGGCTCTGTAAAACTGGCCTGGAGCTTTTATTAGAACAGATGTCATTGCAGGAAATTCTGTGGTACTTGCTTTGTTTCTGGTTAATCTGAAAGTGCTGCAAGTGAAGTGTCTCTTAATCTGCAATGACACGTGTTTCTGGTACTAGATGAAACCAAAAAGTCAAAGCAGTGTGTGGGAAATATTAAAACCACAACTTTCTGCTGAATTGTTCTGGCCTCACAGATACACTCCTGCCTTGTGTAGTTTTGTGCATCCCAACACACTATTGTACCTTTAGGAAAGAGTTCCCAAAAGTGAGCTATTGTAAGAGGGGCTCTAGATCACCAGTTATTAGGCTGGGTCACTACTATTCTCCTGCTCTAAACCCTCACTAGCTCGGTCCCAGAAATTCTGGTTATTCTGTGTTAGCCTTCCAGTTAGTCAGGTGATCACAATAACTTGGAAATTGCCTGAGCAGATGCCCAGCTGGAACTTCAGAGCTGAATTATTCTGATACAATACAGAGGTGTTAAGCAACAATGAATAGACTGCACACAGCCACAGTAAATACACACAGATTATTTCTGGCACGGTTTTTTTGAACAATACCTTTGCTAATTAATTTATATTCAGACTTAGCATTTCATATCTTGGGTAAAGAGCTGAGCAAATCTAAGAGAGACAGAATAATTTCTGGGTTCTACTGCTCCCTCCCTGCCACACAAGTGAAGAACACAGGGAAAAATCAAAGAGTGGATTCTGCTGGAAATTTTGTAACTGCAGAATCCTCATAAATTAAGGGGCTTCAGTTCTCTTGGTCACATGGAGTATTTGGGATTGACTTTTAACTGCTGCCCCTGTAGCCTTCTGAGATGTTTGTATTTCTTGGAAGGGACAAAGATTCTCTAAATGGTTTTCTTTGGCATCACACGTGCACAGGCACAACCAACCAATCTCTAAGCGCTAATGCTGATTCTGGAAGCTTCTGTGAAGTTTCCCAGCAGTGCTCTGCCTCAGAGTGTGCTTAGATCCCACTATGCTTCCAGAACTTCCCTCATCCTAGTTTTCTCTCAACGCAGTTAGGCCTTTGACCTATAGAATTGTTTAAAATGGCAACAAAGTTGGAGAATGTTGAGATAAATCAGTAAATGCTGTTTTTGTCATGGGTTCTTGCAACTTAGACTGACTGGATTGCGCTGCTTCTAATGTCTTGTACGTGATTACCTCTGAGGGCTGGTCTACACTAGGGGAGGGGATCGATCTAAGATACGCAACTTCAGCTACGTGAATAACGTAGCTGAAGTCAAAGTATCTTAGATCGAATTACTTACCGTCCTCATGGCACGGGATCGACGGCCGTGGCTCCCCCTGTCGACTCTGCTACCACCATTCGCATTGGTGGAGTTCTGGAGTTGACAGGAGTGCTTTTGGGGATTGATATATCGTGTCTAGATGAGACGCGATATATCGATCCCAGAGAAATCGATTGCTACCCACCAATATGGCGGGTAGTGAAGACGTAGCCTGAGATGTCAGCACACACACACTGTTCCTCTTTCCTCAACTAGTCAGACCAGGGAGGAGGAGAAACAGCCCTAAACAGCTGAATAACCCTAGGTTTGGTTGGAATGCCGGGATGCTAAGACAAACCTTACGTTTGATGCAATTTATCCCACTTCTTTGATAGCCAAGGTCTGTAGGAAGCACAAAATGAAGTTAGATAATCCCTCTTTCATACTTGTAAAGTTTGAGAGCACCTGCTCTTAAGAAAAAGAGAGGGGAAATCCTTTTGTTTAAGCCTCCTCAACTCTGTTGTTGTTCACTGTCATAGTGGCCACTACTCCTTTAGTCCCATATGGTAGTGTGCCCTTGAGTGTCCTGGTCATACTTCAAATGGCGTGCTCAGAGAGGTTTGCCTTCTGCTACCATAGATCTCTCTGCTGTTACTGTGGTTTTATCCAAAACCCGATGTCTCTGATAAGAACTGCTTCTGAGGAGCTACTGACTTCTCATCACATTAAGAGAGAAGTCTTTGAAGGCAAAATGCGAAGTATTAATCAAGCTCTGAAATTAACTCACCTGCAGAAAAGTCATAGGTGCTTGACATAGGTATGGAAAACTCAACCTTAGAAATACCTGAGGCCTCAAAAATCATCATTGCTACCCAATATGAGTAAGAGTATTAGACTTTCATACTGTATATTCGAGAAAACAGACCACCTACCTTGTGAGGTTTTCGTCTCCAGATTTTTTTCAGAGCTATTTGCTACTAGATTATATTAAGATTGGCCAGTAATACTTAAATGAATGCAACTTGCTTGCAATTTGTTCCTGTCTTTCATACTGATGCCAGAAAATGTTGCACTGCTCTTCTTTAAGATATGCCTGTTTCTATTGCAGGCTTTAGCACGTCTATCATGTGCATTTAAAACTGAGAATCAAACTCGCCTGGTGGTCTGTGACCTTGGAAATCCCATGAAGGCTGGGACTAAAGTAAGTCAAATGCATGGCTGGGGTTTAAAAGAGGCAGGAAGATGACTTTTCATATTCTTTGAGATAGATGCACACTCATACTGGTAGAAGATGTAATCTCATTGACATTTAGATCTCAAAATATATTTTAAGCCACCCACATGTTAGAATAGTTCAAAGAAAACATTCTGATAATTGGTTGCAAGTTTGCCGGTAAACTAATGTCTGAAAAGAATGTACATGGTTTATATGATGCAACTTTACCTAGAATTATTCTGTAATAATTCTGAGCACTGTCGTATAGCACTTTTCACTCATAAATCTCGAGGCAATTTACATAAGGGAATACATATCACTTCCAAGTATTTTAAAGATGGGGACGCTGAGGTGCAGAGAGAGTGAGTGATTCACTGCATGACCATGGGTGAATTAATACAAAACTCAGAATTGAATCTAATTTTCTTGATTCCCAGACATTTGTCCGGTTTACTAGACCATGCTGCCTTCTGGTGCAGAACATGGGGTCTGGGAATATGTAAAAACAAACTGGAGAAATTTGAAGCACATTTTACTTTTTCTCTGAAGGAGCATTATGACAACTCAACCTCAGCCAAGTGAGAGAGGCACCCCTTGTTCAGTTGGATGTCCTTATTACTAGTTCAGTCTGCCTTCTCCTCCCTTGTGACCCTGGGCCTTGTGCAATTTCAGTGACAAATAGTAGTGTTGAGCACTTTTTGTTTTGAACTTGATTCTGTTCCACTAAACTTTGGTCACTTGGTTTTGTTTCTAAGCTATTAGCTGGGCTGCGTTTCAGTGTGAATCAGCAATCAGAGATGGACACCTCCGTGAAGTTTGACTTGCAGATCAGAAGGTATGGAACTAGATGCTAACACCACTCCTCCAAATCTACTTTATGCTGTACCTAGCAATGAATAAATACTTTGGTAAATGACAAAGCTATGAACTGATCATTTACAATTTAGTTCTGAGCTAGTTTCTTCCTTTCTATTTGGTAAACGTTCTATCATGGATTTAACTTGCTTTAAAACACTTCTCTGTTTGAATGTAGGAAAAAAGTCAGTTCTATTTGTATGCGGTTGATTTTTCCATCCACATGATGTAGCACAAATGAAATGGTGCTATTTAGTGACAATGGGTACAAAACCAGATGAGATATTTGAAGTGAAGCTTAATATTTTGCATTCTTGGTTCAGTTTGGATTTCCTCTTCACACATGCAGTGCCAAAATGTGAAATAATGTGTGCATTTGAAGGATTAGCAGCATGCTCTGTTTTAAAAATGAAGTTTGCTTGGACACTCCAGTCCTTCTAGGGGTATGTCTGCACTGCAGTGTGAGGTATGATTGCAGCTGGGTTACGCACACCTACGCTAACTGTAATCTAGTTACCGTGGTTCAAATAGCAGCGAAGGCATGGGCTTCATCTCAGACTGTATGAGCCCACCTGGAACGCTGAGTATGTACTTGTGTTGCTAGCCTGAGCTGGCATCCGTATCTTCACAGCTATTTTTAGCTGTGCTAGCTAGATTAAAGCTAATGCAGTTACACTGACTTGAGACTCAGGCCTGGTCTACACTATGCGTTTAAACCAATTTTAGCAGCCTTAAACCGATTGAACGCTGTACCCATCCACACTATGAGGCCCTTTATATCGATGTAAAGGGCTCTTTAAATCGGTTTCTGTACTCCTCCCTGACGAGAGGAGTAGCGCTAAAATCAGTATTACCATATCGGATTAGGGTTAGTGTGGCCACAAATCGACGGTATTGGCCTCTGGGCGGTATCCCACAGTGCACCACTGTGACCGCTCTGGACAGTAATCTGAACTCAGATGCACTGGCCAGGTATACAGAAAAAGCCCCGCGAACTTTTGAATTTCATTTCCTGTAGTACCTCCCATTGCTATGCAGACATACTCTTAAGAGCACGTTAGGCCAGGCTTCTACGTCTAATGAACTTGTGACCATGGGATGTGCTACTCCATACCAGGGCTATTCACCTATGCTGTTCAGAGCAGAGACCATTTCTTTGTGTGTGTGGTGTGGTTTGTTTTGTTTGTTTGTTTGTATAGCCCCTGGCACAACCAAGCCTAGAACCTGAATGGTGACTTCTGGGCAATAATATATCAGGAGCATATGAATGGAGTAGATTTATGTGCTTGCTGGAGAAAACACACAGGCTTCCTGTGATGCATAGTCGATAGGAATCTGTCTCTGGTTATGATTTATACATCTCTTTAAGTTAACTCTGAACTTCAAATATAGCACTTTGTCCTTGAGGCATCATGTGAATTTGTCACACTTCCTGGGGACTTTGTCCCCAGAACCCAGTGAATGGATTACGCTCACCCTTTATGCATTTTACCTCTCCAAAACTGATAATATGAATAATAATTTTAGCCCCTTCCTTCAGTTTTAGTGGCACAGCGGTTTGCCTTGGTGATCAAAGGCTTCGCAGCACTTCAAATCCTTTGATCTCACATAGCTGTCTGGTTCAGTTTTATTCCCATCCTTTCTACCAGCCAGTGTACTGTTGCTTCTGGCCAGTGGCATATAACTCTAGCTCACCTCCCTTGGAAAAGGTGGGCACCACTGGGCCTCCTAGCTTCTCCCTCCCTCAAAGGTGAGAGCAATCACCAAGGCACCTGGTTCCCTCCATCAGAGGAATAACAGTCCCTGCAGACTCTCTTTTCCACAGCTTCCTCCACACAGAAGTGTGGGGGGTGGGGAAGAGGAAGGAGCAATACTACTGATGGAGAAAGGGGGAGCTGCTACAGCACCTTCCAGGTCCCACCTCAAGAAACTTGTCTGCCTGGCTTCCGATTGTCACCTCCCTCAAAAACCATCCCCCACCATCTACCTCTGATAGCTCCTCGACCCTTTTCACTGCCTGATCTCTCATGAGGGCAATCAGTTGTGAGGAAATGAACTGAGTCAGCAACTCAAGCATAATATGCTACAAGTTAATATAAGGGAGAAAAGCACATTTTATGTAACTGTTTGTTTGAGAGGGCAAACACAACAGGATAGAAATTGCTTCTGCAAAATGTGAGAGGGGGAACTGCAGCATTTAGTGACATGTGACAGGTCCGAGTAATATGACAGACATGTCCCACTTCTCTATTCTGTGCCTTTTGCTGCACTCAGAGGTGTGCACTGCAACTCTCCCAACAGTGACAAAAAAGGGGGTGCCCTGGTTTTTAACAAACCCCAAACTGGTTGTGAGATCTAAACTTAGATTTCACCAACAAACTGTACGAAGTGCAAACTCCTCCTCAGCACTTTAACAGCCTTAACACAGAGTCACAGACTGTCCACTTGGATACTCTTCTGTATTGCCAGCCAGGTGAGCTTATCTCTGTGATAGATGTCTCCTTATACCAAGGATCACAGCAATATTCAGGTTACTCCTGCTCCCAAAGGAACAGTCACTTACCACTTAAGTCAATTGCGCTTAAGGGCTCACATCCGTGACAGTACTTGTTGTGATACAGCATGGCCAGAGGGCAGCATAAGAGTGTTAGCAGGGGGCCTTATTCCCTGCCAAGGGAGGAAGGTTTGTTTTAGATTAGCTAGAACAGCTGTGGCCAATTAGAGCACCTGACTTCAGTTAGAGCACCTGACTCCAATTAGAGCACCTGACTCCAGTCTAGGGGAGTGATTAAGAACTGGTTCAGAGGCAAGCAATAGCGCCCTGAACCTACCCCAGAGAAGAGAAAGCGCGAGACCCAGCAGAAACAGTACCGGCAATTTGCCACACGTGGTGTCAGGGGTGGGATCTGCGCGCTGGGGACATAGTCCAGGGGGAGACATAACCCTCCCACCCTTAAGATGGACGACGTGGTCAAGGCCCTTATACATGCCACCGCGGCCCAGCAGGAGGCTACCAGGGTCCAGGCAACCGCCCAACAAGAGGCGACTAGATTGCAGCAAGAGACTAATCAGCTGCTGCTGAGTCAGGCTGCTCAGGACCGAGCCCTGCTGAGAGACCTAATAAGCCAGATGAAGACCCTTATGGAACAGAATCACCACGGGGAAGGGACCCGGACCATACGGGCTAGCCATTACTTACAAAAAATGACCAGGGAGGATGATGTGGAAGCATACCTCCTGGCTTTTGAGAGAACAGCCCTGCGGGAGGCCTGGCCCCGAGAACAATGGTCTGGTATCCTTGCCCCATTCCTATGTGGGGAAGCCCAGAAGGTCTATTACGATATGTCTGCAGAAGCTGCAGCAAACTATTCCCAGCTAAAGGCAGAGATCCTGGCCAGGTTCGGAGTGACAACGGCACTACGAGCCCAGAGGTTCCATGAATGGCGATATATGGAGGACAAGACACCCCGAACGCAGTTGTTTGACTTGATCCACCTGACCCGGAAATGGCTGCGCCCTGAAGCCCATAGCTCTGAGGAGATGATGGAGGTACTAATATTGGACCGGTATATGCGGGGGTTACCACCAGGACTCAGGACTTGGGTGGGTCAGAATGACCCCTCTACCTATGATGAGTTGGTCTCCCTCGTGGAAAGACAACTGGCAGCCCGCGAACTGTTCCAGACTCCAAGCGGGGAGACACGGCAACCCAGGAAGACAAACCCCAAACCCAAGGCCCCGGACTGTCGAGAACTCTAGAAAAACTATAACCGGGAGGAACGACAGTGAGGAATGGCTCGAGGCCAGAAAGGGACCTGGGGGTTTGGGAAGAGTGGTGGGGGGCCGGCCAACTAGCCCCAGGCAGGGGGTGATAACCGGAATGAGGGGACGGTGTTATGAATGTGGGGAATTGGGCATATAGCAGCCCAATGTCCCAACAAGGAGGTGCCTATGCAGTGTAATCTGGGGAGTTATGGGGAGCAATGTGGCCTGATCAACCTGGTAGGGGTTACATTGACCTCACATGGATTTACCAGACCAGTAAAAATGAATGGTATAAAAACCATAGCATTAATAGATTCGGGGAGTGCTGTCACGTTGGTCTCGGGAAAGTTGGTGGGAACAGACCAACTAACTCGGGCCAAAAGCACAGGGGTAACATGCGTACATGGCACCGTGAATTTTTACCCTACAATTCCAGTACGGATTGAAATCCAGGGGAATACCACCAGAGTTTCTGCAGGAGTAGTCCCCAAGCTCCCTTATCCTGTTTTGATTGGGAGAGACTTCCCTGGGTTTGAGAACTTACTGACCCCGATAGAGGCAGGAGAGGGTAGAACCCCAGGTGAGACAGGGAGAGGGTAGCAAGGTTGAGACAGAGGCAACTAAAGATAGCCTCGCCCCAATGTTTGCTGAATTTGCTCCAGAATTGTTCTCATCCCCTGGAAAACCCCGCAGGGCTAGGCGAGAACGAAGGGCGGCTAAAAAGTTAGGGACCAGGATTCTGGCAGCTAATCAAAAGACTTCCCTTGTGGGTAGGCGAACCCGCCCAGGAGACAAGGAGAAGGTTCGGGTCACGGAGGACTCAGAGGAGGTTCCTGGCCCAAGTGGGAGCACCCCAGGGGGAAGAGTTGAAATAGGCCCCCTGGAATTAGGTCAGTTCAGCACTGCACGTGAGACCTTTGGGCAGGACCAGGCCGAAGATCCATTATATGCAAACGTGAGGGAGGAGGTAGTGGAAGTAAATGGAGTGCCTGTAGAAGGAAAAGTCAAAGGCCCAAGGCCATATTACGTGCTCAAACGTGATCTGTTGTACAGAATAGAGCAAATACGAGGGGAAGAAGTAGAGCAACTCCTAGTCCCACGGAAACACATAAGGGCCGTACTAGAGTTAGCTCACAGTCATTTATTTGGGGGACATCTAGGGGTAGACAAGACGCTGGATAGAATACTAAGAAGGTTTTATTGGCCAGGAATACGAGCAGAAGTCCAGCGTTATTGTGCCTCCTGCCCTGCCCTGAATGCCAGCTGCATAGCCCCGACCTCACTTGCGGGCCCCACTAGTACCTTTACCTATTATTGATGTCCCGTTCGAGAGGATAGCTATGGACATAGTGGGCCCACTAGAAAAGTCGGCACGGGGCCACCGAAACGTACTAGTCATCCTTGACTATGCCACGATATCCAGAGGCCATCCCTTTAAGAAACCCCACGTCTAAGGCAATAGCTAAAGAACTACTACAGGTTTTCGCCAGAGTGGGCATCCCTAAGGAGATCCTGACAGACCAGGGAACCCCGTTTACGTCAAAACTAATGAAAGACTTATGTGCCCTGCTCCGTATACAAGCCATTCGGACCTCCGTCTACCATCCACAAACAGACGGACTAGTCGAAAGATTCAATCGAACCCTCAAAAGTATGATCCGGAAGGTGGTAGCACAGGATGGAAAGGACTGGGACACTCTTTTGCCGTATCTAATGTTCGCTATACGGGAGTTCCCAGGCGTCCACGGGTTTTTCTCCCTTTGAACTCTTATATGGACGCCACCCACGGGGATATTGGATATCGCCAAGGAGGATTGGGAGGAACAACCCAACCCAGGAAAGAATATTATTGAGCATGTGACACAGATGCGAGAGCGGATAACTCGAGTAACCCCGATAGTACGGGAGCATTTAGAAAAAGCACAAGAGAGCACAGCGACATACTACAACCGTCGGGCGAAAATGCGAAGATTTCAGCCGGGGGAACGGGTGATGGTGTTAGTGCCGACCACAGAAAGCAAACTCCTAGCCAGTTGGCACGGACCATATGAGATAGTGGAAGCCATTGGAGAAGTGAATTATAAGGTTAGACAACCAGACCGCCGGAAGCCAGAGCAAATATACCACATCAACTTACTGAAGCCCTGGCATGACAGAGAGACGTGTCTGGTCACTCGAGGAGCTCTACCTCAGGCAGACGGCCCGCAGGAGCAGGTAAAGATATCTCCTGACTTAACCCCAGAACAACGGATGGAAGTCATTGAAATGATCCACCGGAACCAGGACGTATTTTGTACCCAACCAGGTCGAACGGCACTAGTCCAACATCATATTGTCACCAGCCCCGGAGTAAGGGTGACGATAAGACCATATCGAATACCGGAAGCTAAAAGGGAAGAAATTAGGATGGAAGTGCGAAAGATGCTGGAACTCGGGGTCATTGAAGAATCCCACAGCCAGTGGTCCAGTCCGATCGTACTAGTCCCCAAGCCTGATGGCACCCTGAGGTTTTGTAACGACTTCCGGAAATTAAATGAAGTATCCCACTTCGATGCCTACCCGATACCACGCATTGACGAGCTGGTTGATCAGTTAGGCAAGGCCAAATACCTAACCACCCTAGATCTGACCAAAGGATATTGGCAAATACCCCTGGCCAAGGATGCCAGGGAAAAGACTGCTTTTTCTACACCCGATGGCCTGTTCCAGTACACTGTCCTCCCTTTCGGACTCCATGGGGCCCCCCTGCCACATTCCAAAGACTGATGGATAAGTTATTACGACCCCATGCCAACTATGCCGCCGCCTATCTAGACGACATAGTTATACATAGCCCTGATTGGGAGACACACCTGGACAAAGTGGAAGCAGTGCTGGACGCTTTGCGAAAGGCTGGTCTCACCGCTAATCCTCTGAAATGCGTGATAGGACTAGCTGAGGCCAAATACCTCGGGCATGTCGTAGGGAGAGGGTGGTGAAGCCCCAATGGAACAAGGTGGAGGCAATACAAGATTGGCCTCGACCAATCCGCAAGAAGCAGGTCAGAGCATTTTTGGGTATAGTTGGATACTATCGGAGATTCATCCCTCATTTTGCCACAAGAGCGGGGCCATTGACGGATCTGATAAAAGCTCGGGGCCCCGAGATAGTGAAGTGGACAGATGCGGCGGAAGCAGCATTTGCAGATTTGCGGACAGCCCTATGCTGCCATCCGGTACTCATGGCCCCAGACTTCGAGAAGGAATTCATCCTGCAGACGGACGCCTCGGAGGTGGGACTCGGTGCCGTCCTTTCCCAGATGGTAGGGAGGGAGGAGCACCCCATCTTGTACCTCAGCCGGAAGCTCCTCCCCAGGGAACAAAAATACGCTGTTGTTGAAAAGGAATGTCTGGCGATAAAATGGGCTATGGAGACTCTCCGCTACTATCTCCTGGGGCGGCGGTTTACCCTTGTGACTGATCACGCCCCGCTCCAGTGGATGCATAGGAACAAGGAAAGAAACGCCAGAGTGACGCGGTGGTTCCTCTCTTTGCAACCTTCCATTTTCGGGTCCAGCATAGGGCTGGAAGCCAACACGGCAACGCTGATGGCCTCTCACGCCAACACTGCCTCTCGTCCCGAGTAGCCCAACCCCTTGGTGTTGAGCAGGGGGGGATATGTGATACAGCATGGCCAGAGGGCAGCATAAGAGTGTTAGCAGGGGCCTTATTCCCTGCCAAGGGAGGAAGGTTTGCTTTAGATTAACTAGAACAGCTGTGGCCAATTAGAGCACCTGACTCCAGTTAGAGCACCTGACTCCAGTCATGGATATAAACCCCTGCTTCAGTCAGACAGGGGTGGTAGTTGAAGGAGAAAGGTTGGATTGGAGCAGAGTGCAGATTGCAGAAGAGAAGAGTTTGTCCAGAGAGAAATAGAAGGTTTGGAGGAGTGCTGCGGTGGATTGGGAAGCCCAACAGAAACCCTAGGTAAGGGGCACCAGGCTTGTATAGAAGAGAGGCGAGAAGCCCTTCACAAGCTGACGGGTATGAGAGGGGAAGTAACCCAGGGGAAGAAACCGCTAGTCAAGTGGTTCACCACAACCCCAGGGCCCCTGGGTTGGACCTGGCCTGGAGTAGAGGGCGGGCCCAGGTCCCTCCCTCTCCACTCCCCTCCTCCAAGGACACTAGGGGAGTGATTAAGAACTGGTTCAGGGGCAAGCAATAGCGCCCTGAACCTACCCCAGAGAAGAGAAAGCGCGAGACCCAGCAGAACAGTACCGGGAATTTGCCACATTGTAGACAGTCCTATAGTAAAATATGAAGATTTATTAAATAGGAAAAGGAAACAGAGTTATTTACCATGTTAAAGCAAGCAGACACAGACACACGAATGAGTTACAGTTTTCGGTTTCGTCCAGTAACGTAGGCTTCTATAATGAGCAAGCTCTATTTGACCTTTAGAGCTAACCTGTGCTTCAGCTGGGGATCTCTTGTTTATGCCTAGAAACACCTCTCTCTCCCTGATTCCAAGCAGCATGGAGAAACCTATTTGCTTGCTATGGGGTTTTTATCCCCCTCTTGCCATGTGCTCTGAGCTGCAAACTCAGCTGATGGGCAGAATCCACTTGCATGACTCATATTGTCAGCGAGGAGGGCAGAACAACAATAACAGTCTTCAGTCCTTTTGTTGAGGGTTTCTCAGCCCAGACGTAGAGAGTTTTCAGTTGCAAGATCAACCAAAGCCCCTCTGATCTGATAGGTCTTCTGTAGAAGAGCAGTTCCTCACACTAATTAACATTCCTCTCCTGTTGGCGAGAATCGCAGAGGCTCACAATAGAACTGCTCACAGATTACAGTATGAAACATAGATACTGCAAGTAAGATGAATGCGTGCAGCAACTCTCATCTAAACACTTCCTTAAAACTCTGATAATTGATCAATACTGACCCAGAAGTGAGCCATACAGATTCCAGCTACATATATGTTAGTGTCCAGTTGAGACACGAGCTGGCACCTGGCCCACCAATGTCACAGGTACAACCCAGCATCCAAAAGGGTACGATGATTGCTGCCTAGGAGGAAAATATTGCTCTGCTACATGTAATTTATAATTACAACAGCTGTGAAGAAAATAGAGAACATTTAGGAAATCCTTACAGAGGAGGCAATGGATTCTAGTGGAGAGAGCACTGGTCTAGGATTCAGGAGACCTGGATTTTATTCCCAGTTCTGCCACTGACCTGCTGAATGACCTGGGGCATCCTCTCTCTACCTCAGTTTCCCGTTCTGTAAAATAGGGATAAAGAATTGATGAAAAGCTTTTATATAGGAGCTAGGAAAGTGCTAGATTGTATTGGTATGAGTAATCCTAGCATTTATAAGTGACTACTGCCCTGTGATCTAGTACACCCTTCTGTAAGTTTAAATGTAGGGTTCAGTGCCCAGCTGCTGATTAGTGTAGCTGTGGCAGGGGATGAGGTATGCAGAGATGATTTTAAGGCACTTTCTTGCATCCCCAACACTGGGGCTAGGTGAAGGCCACGCCAGCCCGTGGAGTTAGAGCGACCTACGGGCTAGATAGGGGCCATTATGTAGCAATGATCACCTGCCGCCTCTAGCCCCTCATGCCAAGGAGAGTTAAAGTGGAAGGGCTGGCGTAGTCAGCTACACCAGCTTTATGCCAATTGATTTTGCCATGCCAGTAGAATATTTAGGGCAGGTTTAAGGCCCATTTATTCCATACAGTATGGCAAAGCAGACCTCCGTGGAGTAGAGTATCTGGCCCTTCGTTTTTAGTACCTGTCCTTTTGACCCAGTGACACAGGAGTCACATAATAATGTTACATAACATGTGCTTAACACTTGAAAAAAGAGCCTTGTTCATTCCATTTAACAAATGGACTTATCTTCTTTTTCAGCTCCAATCTATATGACAATTTAAGCCCAACAACATCTTATCAGGCTGACCTTGCCATCTTAGCATCTGTTGAAATTAGAGGGTGAGTGTTGATACTAATTTAGCAAGTGTCTCTTTCTCAGATGAGTGTGTTTTTGTTTTTATATTTTTTTGGTAAATTTCCTTGCAGGTCTTGCCTCTCATTGAGCCTTGAAGGTTTTGTAATAGAAAAGTAAACACGGATTCATGTTGTCATCGTTGGGGCTTTAAGCGAAACCTAAGTAATTTGGGATCTCAAGTCAATTTTGAAAATGGGACTTGGGTTCCTAAGTCACTTAAGTGCCTTTGAAAAAGCTTCTCTTCATCTTTATAATTTGTTCAAAGAACAGTATGTAAAAATTACTCCCAAAAAATCGCCTTCTGAACAGACTAAGAAAATACACTTTGAGTCCAAAACTGCCAAAACCCTTTTTTTAGAATGTCAAAATGCTCTCCAAATATAGGTCTAAAGTAGCTTGTCCTTTTCAGCCTCAGGTATAGTATCTGTGAGGCTGTGATGGGACTCTTCTACTGCTGTTTATTGAAAGCCACACTTCACCTTACTGTTAAATGGTCCTTCTGCTCAGCCAGTCAACTCAGGATGCCTCTCACTACATATTTTAATGTTCCTGAATAGCTTTTATTTATATATTTATTTTACAAAGAGTGCTTTTCTGTGCAGCTCTTAAACCTCTAAAGAATCCTGACTGTTCAGTGAAGATGTTAATTTTTCTCCTGCTGGAACACGAATATTGCTCACAATCATTGAGGCCTTGTATATTTTTTAGGGGAAAAGTGAAAATCGCTTGTGAGGCACCATTTTCTTTAACTTTTCCTTCACACCAGAAATCTTCTGCATTAATAAGTTTCTTGAGATCCTGGTACTGTTAAACCTTCATGTTTAAAAAGGAAGAAAAATTAGTCAAACCACCATTACCAACCAGGTGCTGGCTGAGTTCCATGTATGACTCTACCAATCAGATGCCCCTATCATCAACACGGCTCACAGTTGACTTCCTCATCACAGAAGATTGTCCAGACAGCATGTATTAATTTTATACTATGCCCCAAACTAGAAGAATATGAAGAAACATCCCTCTGAGAGAGAATTATTCTTAACAGTATATTGAGCAGAAGATCAAGCATTTTATACCAAAAAAACCCCACTTCTGCTCATTCCAACGTCCAGTATTTAGGGTGGAAAGATCATTGTCAGTCAGTGTTGTTTTTTAGATATTTGTAAATTTAGTTTTCTCCAGTCTACATTATGAAAGCCTTAGGGTCACTTTTTAGAAATTAGTAGTTCATTAAGCTAAATATTTGATAGCTTTGTTTATTCCCTTCACTATGTAGTGTCTCTTCTCCTGATCACATCTTCCTCCCCATTGCAAACTGGCAACCCCAGGAGAATCCAGAGACAGAAGAAGACATAGGACCTCTAGTTCAGCACATATATGAGGTATGTAATAGGTACTGATTTGAGGTCCAGGATTCTAGCTAATAAATTACAGGGGAAGGAGGAAATATTTTAGTTAAGATTTCCTTTATGGTAAATGTGCTTTCCTCCATGTGGTTGTTCAATAGGAACTTAAGAATTTACTGCATTGAGTCAATTTAGTCCACTAGTTCAAGCCTCCGAGGAAGGCAAAGATACTAAGAATTAATATAGCCAGCTATGCAGTGCTGTACATTGCAGTTAGTAGAACTTGGGAAGAAATTCCTCTCTGATCCTTACAGCAGTCAGCTTATACCTGAATCATAAGCTCCTAAGCTATTTTACATAACTGTGCATGTTATTGGCCATAAAATCATCCAGTACTTTAGAAAACTTTACAAATTATCTGGTTGCCTGAATCTTGCAACAGTGAAACCAATAAAATGACTACTCTGTGGGTTAATTATTCTGGACACTCAGCTGTACTGTAATTATGCAGTCATTATTACAAAAGCCTTTTGCCTTGAAAATTAGTCTTTCGAAAGTTCCTTTTTTAAGCAACTATCACAGATTTCATCTGTGTTCAATTAATTTTTTTAAATAATTTTTTTTAGAAAGACTGACTATAATTCAAGTTATTATGCAACCAATAAGGTACTGATTTATGTGTAAAAAAAAAAATATTCTTATATATCTGACGTGTCTACAACGTACATACAACTTTGGATAAGAAATGTACAGTGTCTCTCACTTTGGGCAATGTAGTACATTTAACAAATGGAATTTCTTGAAGGTAGAAAAAATCTTTCCTTTTAAGTTTTTTCAGAAGAATCTCCCCTTTCCAGTAAATTATTTCAAGTAATTATAAGTTAGCTTCTTGGGAGATGAAATTTCATTCCATAGTAACACTGGTGATACTCTGATTGTACTGACAGTCAGGGGAAATCTTGTAGATGCTCCTTCATATAATTTTAAATACATACTAGTGCCTACTGGGCCATTAACAAAGGAAAGAGGATAGTCTTACACAGTCATTAATTTTCTTCTTGTCACTAGCTGAGAAACAATGGTCCAAGTGCCTTTAGCAAGGTGATGCTAAATCTTCAATGGCCTTACAAATACAACAATAACACCCTGTTGTATATTATGCAATATGAAATTGATGGACCCATGAACTGCACTTCAGATATGGAGATCAATCCATTGAAAATTAAGGTAAGCAGAGACTTTTGTAATGCCATGTTTGGGTATACTATAAACTGTGAAATATAAAATTATTTATATAGACCAAGACCCTCTGCTGATCTAAATAAGCGTAGATGCTAGTTTTGCTAGTTTTACCCTTATTGAGAATCTGCCTATTTTCTCTATTCTTTTTTTAATGTATTCCCTTTTATTTTTTGTTATATCCTGGTTCCTTGCATTAAGGGTACGTCTACACTGCACGATTATTTCGAATTAGCTTAAACCGATATTACAAAACAGATCTAATAAAATCGGTTTAGCGCGTCCGCGGTGGGATCCCGAAATCGATTGTTTGCATCCATGGTCCAAAGCTACCATCGATTTCAGGAGCGGTGCACTGTGGGTAGCTGTTCCTCAGCTATCCCATAGTTCCCACTTCCGTGTTGAGAGCACAGTGCCTGATGGGGCAAAAAACACTGCCCCGGGTGGTGCTGGGTACAGCCTCACCCCTCCCTTTGTGAAGGCAGCAGACAACCCTTTGGCGCCTTTTTCGCGGAGTGCATTGAGCAAACGCCATAGCACAGCAATCTTTCCCTTTTTTTTTTCACGTGGTGGTGGGGGGAAATAAACTGAGGAGCTGTTCCCTGAACCACGCCAGACACTGTGTTTGAACCTACAGACATTGGGAGCTCAGCCAAGAATGCAAATAATTTTCAGAGACTGCTGTGGACTGTGGGATAGCTGGAGTCCTCAGTACCCCCTCCCTCCCTTCATGAGCGTCCATTTGAGTCTCTGGCTTCCCGTTACGCTTGTCACGCAGCGCTGTGTATCCTGGAGTTTTTTATTCAAACGCTTTGGCATTTCGTGTTCTGTAACGGAGCTGGATACAACAGATTTGTCTCCCCATACAGCGATCAGACCTAGTATCTCCCGTACGGTCTATGCTGGAGCTCTTTTTCGATTTCAAACTGCATTGCCAGCCGTGCTGATCAGAGCTCCACGCTGGGCAAGCAGGGAATGTAATTCAAAAGTTCGCGGGGCTTTTCCTGTTTACCTGCCCGCTGCATCCGAGTTCAGATTGCTGTCCAGAGCGGTCAGTGCTGCACTCTGGGATGCCGCCCGGAGGCCAATAACGTCGATTTCCGTCCACATGAACCCTAATCCGAGTTATCACTATCGAATTTAGCGCTACTCCTCTCGTTTGGGAGGAGTTCCGAAATCGATTTAAGGAGCCGTTTAAGTCGATATTAATGACGACGTCGTGTGAACGGATACAGCGTTAAATCGGTATATCGGCCATTAAACCGATTTAAAGTCGCAGTGTAGACCTGGCCTAAGACGCACCAGCTGGAAGGATAGGTAGACACCAGTTTTTCAGCCAAAAGTTCAGATCTAGTATCCCACTTTTTTTTTTTAAAAAAAATTCATATTGGCATAGTTTTCAGTCCACAGCAATGTGTAGCCTTTTATTTTATTTAAAGTGAATTTTGTAATGTGGACAACACAATAACACCACCGTGGCTTCAGTTGTGGCAGCTACAGTTTCAAGCTTAACAGAGTAAAAGTCACCTTTGCTACTTGCTTCAGAGTTAGTCTCTAGGAACAGATGAAGACCAAAAGTAGTGACTACACATACATTCACAAGTACAAGGTCTAGACTGTTTTAAAATTTTTATTAACTTTACAATTAAAGTTAAGATTACCCAAGCATATAGAAATTCTATACATACCTATGACAAGTTACAAATATAGTTATAGTCGCATCCTTAACAACAGTGTTATGGTATGATGGGTCTCTCCTGGCTTGATCATCAGTAGAGGGATGGTTCCTGATGGAGTCTCCCATACTAGGGAGTTCAATTTTCCCATTCTGGGCATCCCCTTTTTATAATGTAATTCTGTCTTTACCTACATTCTGCGCATGTCCATAAAAGTGTCAACCTCTTTTTCTTATTGGTTTGTGTCCCCTGAAAACTTAAGGGACTCCAATTTTCTATAAGCTGTGTAAGTTCCCTTTATTCTCGTTAGTATTGATGCACAACCTGTATCCCGTGGTTGAGACATGTCAGATACAGATGTGCCTTTACAGTATCTTTATGATTCAACATTTATTTTCTGGGTAATTTTACACAATATTACCACTTGGTACCTCTTTTCCCATAACCTGAGGGCATCGAGTTATTTTCTTGTCACTCATGTCATCATTTCTTGTCTCCAAGACCTAAAATAGCTAAGGTAAAACCTTGCAGGCCTCAGCCTACATGTTCATGCATTTCAGCTTGTCATGTCTGATACTTGGTTCTTCTAAACACCGATCAATCTTATACTTCTGTAATCTTACAAATTAACTCTATAAAAACATTGGCTACAAATGGAATGTTACTTAATCTAGATTTAAACAGCAACATTCCAAAAGTTGTTTTGTTATTTATGTAATATTTTTATTTTTCAGTTTAGTAGGAGACATTTCATTATTATTTTTACTACTTATTTATCTAAGGCCTGATCTAAAGCACAGTGAGGTCAATGGACGTCTTTTAATTGATTTCAGTAGCCTTTGGATGAGGCCCAGCATGCCACAAAAGTATTTTATATATAATACACAATGATATATATTTCTCATGTAATTTCAAAATACTGTATAAATATAGTGTGTACATATACACCTCTACCTCAATATAATGCTGTCCTTGGGAGCCAAAAAATCTTAACACATTATAGGTGAAACCACCTTATATTGAACTTGCTTTGATACACCAGAGTGTGCAGCCCTGCTGTCATAAACAGATAGCTAAGGGTTAATGTTTCTTTTACCTGTAAAGGGTTAACAAAGGGAACCAAACATCTGACCAGAGGACCAATCAGGAAACAAGATTTTTCAGATCTCAAAGGGGGGGAAGTTTGGGTGTGTGTTCTTTTGTCTCGTCTCTGTTGCTCTCTCGGCTCTGAGAGTGATCTCTCTATCTCTAGGCTTTCTAATCATCTGTTTCCAAGTGTAAGTACAAAGGTAGAAGACAATAGGCTTATATTGTTTTTTGTATTTACATGTGTGTAGTTTGCTGGAATGTTTAAATTGTATTTCTTTTTGGATAAGGCTGTTTATCATTTGTTTTCCTTTTAAGGTCCAGATGACCCTGTATATGTCACTTGATACAGAGATACCATTTTATGTCTTTTTTTTTCTATTTATATATAAGCTTCTTTTTAAGAAGCGTTTCTGATTTTTTCTCTGGTTACAGGCTAAGGATCGAAGGGAGGGGACAATCTCTTTGTGTTTAGAGCTACAAAGCTGGCATTTGCATGAGATCTGAGTGAGGGCAGAGAAACCAGATCTCTCTGTGTGTGTGTCAAGGAATTGAGAGCGGGTAAGATCTCTAGGTCACCAGGGCCGGGAAATCTGTGAGGAGGATAAGAGGGGGAGGGAAGTGGGTTATTCCCTTGTGTGTGAGACTCAGGGCATTAGTCTTGGGTCGCCTAGGAAGTTTTGTGGAGATAGAGTGAAGCAGCACTGGAATTTCTGGCTGGTGGCAGCGCTATCAGATCTAAGCTGGTAATTAAGCTTGGAGGTTTCATGCAGGCACCCACATTTTGGACACTAAGGTTCAGAATTGGGACTTATGCTATATGACACCTGCCCCCCCCCCCGGAGCATTGCTTTACCGCATTATATCCGAATTCATGTTATATCGGGCCGCGTTATTTCGAGGTAGAGGTGTATATGCAATTTCAAATCCCTCACAAGGATAAATAGGTATTTCGTATGTGGAACCCAGAATAGCCCTTTTCGTATGTGGAACCCAGAGACCCCTTAGGTCTCAAATGTGAAATCTGGAAAAAGAATTCCGAAATTGGAGGAATTGCTAAGGCCCACAATATCCTACCCACAGCACCCTATTTCAAATGCCTCCTTAAATGATACAAATGTGTGTATGTAAGTGTAACTACAGTGCTTGTACTGGTTTCTTAGACTCAAATACATTAGAAGTTTTGGGGAGAGACCCTTGAATATGAGATTGCTAAATTGAAAGCGCACTATTGACAGCTTTAAGAATAGATTCT
Organism: Chelonoidis abingdonii; assembly: GCF_003597395.2. Taxonomy (NCBI): domain Eukaryota; kingdom Metazoa; phylum Chordata; order Testudines; family Testudinidae; genus Chelonoidis; species Chelonoidis abingdonii. The sequence goes on along the minus strand of NC_133778.1, from coordinate 30,820,036 downwards.
TTGCTCATTCTAAGCATGAAATTTAATTGAACTGGCTGAACTGTGTTAAAAAAAAAAAAAGCACTAATAATTGGCAAAGTATTGAGTTTGGTGAGGCAAGAATTGGACACTGCAGGGCTCTGAATTAGGTCGTATTAACCATCTATGTTGTTGATCTAGGAAAGGGAGTGATTAATCAAAATTTAGCATCATTTTCAAATTTAGAGATTTGCAAACCTCAGCTAGGACAGAGACAAAGGGACCAATGGGGATTAAAAATAAGGACACACACATCTTTTGAATAGGTTCCATTCTGCTGCACGTACCAGAAAGTTCCACACTAGGACTGTGTGCAATTCATAGATTTTGGTTTGTCCAAGTTTTGTGAAATCTTTCAGGTGAGGTCAGTTTGAATTTTTTCTTGACCTAGTTTTACTTTGCTTGAAGTTTACAGGCATCCAGAAAGTCAATGCAAAACACTAATAAACTTGAGTTCCTTAAATGGTTTTGCTATGCAACTGGTATGTTCATGTCCGTATTGCAATGACATAGCAACAAAATTATCCCTGGTTTCAAGGAATCCCTTTGCAAAATCACTTCTTTTTGCTTTTCTCTGGAACACAGAAACAGTATTAACAATTAAGCAAAAAACATGTGAATGACCCAGCCAGAGAAGTTTGGCTAGCTGTTGGCTTGTAACCCAATTTCTGCACACTCTTAAGTCTAATTATTAGTAGTAGTTCTTAAAGATCTCAAATCACATTTCCCGAGAGTAGGGGTATTAGCCTGGTGTCCTAGACACGTTCTTTTTAGGTAATTACTTTTGTCTACTTAAAATTCCACGGCATTCCCCATAGTATGTGCAGGGGCGGCTCTAGGCATTTTGCCACCCCAAGCACGGCAGGCAGGCTCCCTTCGGTGGCTTGTCTGTGGGAGGTCCCCAGTGCCGCGAATTCGGCGGCAGCCTGCAGGAGGTCTGCTGAAGCCACGGGACCAGCAGACGCTCCGCAGGCATGCCGCCGAAGGCAACCTGCCTGCCACCCTCACGGCGACCGGCAGAGTGCCCCCTGCGGCTTGCCGCCCCAAGCACATGCTTGGCGTGCTGATGCCTGGAGCCGCCCCTGAGTATGTGGCAGTGTTCTCGCATTCCTCTACTAAACTGTGGTGAAGTGTTGCTCTCTGCAGTTAAAATGTTACTATGTTCCATCCCAGAGGTGATTGCTTCTGTTAAGTTATTCCTGTATATGTATTTGGTAGTTTTGTAAAGCATTCTAAGATCCTTTAGGATAGAAGATGCTATATAAAATATTGTTTATTATTTGTGTCTTTCTTGATGTAACCCTAGATTTCAGTTCCTAAAGCAGATGAGAAGAATGAAACAATTAGGGATGAAGATAATCGTGATCACCATATAAATCGAAGAGAGATAACTTCCATTGAAGGCGATGTACATACTTTGGTAAGTCCTTCAGTGATATATTTCAGCTGTCATCTTTTGCTCTTTTAATGGAAAGATGAAAACTTTGGAAATAGTTTTATAAGGGAAAAAATGCATTTGATAATCTAGGGCCTTGATTTTTCCATGTGTTTCCATTTTTAGTGGAACATATCTAATTGTGCAATCCATTAATTAGATGTCTGAATGCATATGTGCCCACAGTTATTTGCAGGCATGGGAAATGAGTTGAGGCCTTTTTCAATGTCAGGGTCTCCATATACTATGCTTTTCTGTAGAGTTGGGAGATTGACAGTTGGATGGGGGAGGTGTGAGAAACTAAGGAGATGTATAATGACTGGGTGATCCCTGGGAGCATCTTCACAGCCCTGGATTGCAGTGACATCAGAGCATACTCTACCTAACTGACCAATGGACATTCTGCCCTCCTGTTCCTGATGTTTGCAGGGACCTGTCCCTGTTTTCTGGATAACAGCAGGGAGTGGGAAAAGTCTGAGCTCTTGTGGCCTCTCGGCTCCCAAGGGGACCCAATATCCACAGGAAGTGTGGGGATCATCTGTGTTTCTCTTTGAAAGGAGCCAGTAGTGCTAGATAGAGGGATTTGGGGGATTGACTCTGCAGTAGGAAAAAGTAATAATATAGTAATAATAATGTAGTGAGTCCACTTTATCTAGCAGGTGAGGGAGCAAATGTAGAGGGAATCCAGGGTGGGGGGCAGTTATAGTTAAATGGGGACTCTTTAGAAAGGATAATTCTTAAGAAATGTTTAAATGGTTTGGAACCATCAAGCTGTGTATCCATCTGTTGTTGCTGTCACCTATGAATTCTTTCCATTGCTTCCACTTTTCTTTCTCTTGTTTGTTATGCTCGGTTCTTGTGCCTTGTCTTTAATTGGCTGGGGCAGGAACCGGGTCCACCTAGTGTTTGAACAGCCCCTAACAAAGTCAGGCCCTAGTTCTGATTTGGGCCCGTTGGCATTACTGTCATATAAATAAAGTTACTCACTGGAGTATCAGTCTGTTCTGTAACCCTGAGACTGCAGAAATGGACAGTGAATTTCTCCCCATTTCTGTGGAATGAAGTGTCAGACCTTTGGGAAGGGAAATCTGATGGATCTGCCTGGGAGAAGTGGTGGGAGTACTTCTGGGATTGGTGTTCTGCTCAAGAGGCTGGCATCAAGGCAGAGCCATAGGCGTAGACTCCATGGGTGCTCCAGGCCACTGGCAGCACCCACCCCAGCTCATCTCTGCCTCCACTCCGCCTCCTCTCCTGAGCGCACCGCCGCGTCCTGCTTCTCCCCCCTCCCTCTCAGCGCTTGTGCCGTGAAACAGCTCTGATCTGATTGTCTGAGTCTTCTCCACATAAGAGCTCCAAACTCCTATACCGCCAGTTGTCAAACATTCCTTTCTTAAGGATCACTGCCTTTGCCCAGCCTTCCGAATGGCTTGGTTGGACTCTCTAATCACCAAAAATTATAGCCTGTATCTGGAGTCTGTATTTTAGCATTTTCAGGAAGACTGATTACGGGTAGGTTCCATTTAAAATATAACCTGCACTGTCTGCAATAACCCCAATAGCTTCCGGTAATTAGAAGAGAAGGTACTGCAGAATAGCAAACAGTGGATTTTAACAGCACCTATTATAGATGATACAATACAGTAGGTTTCTTCAGTCTCTCAACATCTATGATTTATTATATGTGAGATATTTCAACTGATTCACTAGCTTGACAAATAACTCAGTGTTTCAAACAACTCTGAGGCCACGTCTATACGATGCGCCATATCGGCGCGTTACAATCGATTGCTCGGAGATCGATATATCGCGTCTCATCTAGACGCGATATATCGATCCCTGAGCACGCTTACATCGATTCCGGAACTCCACCAAAACCAACGGAGTTCCGGAATCAAGATGGCGAGCCGCGCACATCGATCCCGCGCGGTGAAGACAGGTGAGTAGATCGATTTTAGATAATCGATTTCAGCTACACTATTCTCGTAGCTGAAATTGCGTATCTAAAATCGATTTTCGCGCGTCGTGTAGACCTGGCCTGAGACAGGTGACATCAAGGACACAGTTTCTGAATGACAAGAATATGCTGCCAGTTTGTTTTTATCTTGTACTCTTTCCCTCCAAGGCAGGGTGATGGTTGCATCCAAACTGTATTGTATAAGCATAGCTACAGTTCTGAATGTTACGTCAAAAAAGGAAGGGGAAAAGAGGCAGCCTTGTTTTGTTCCTCTTTCAGTCTGTACTGTTGATGATCTAATCCCATTAGTTAATGATGATGCTAATGGAAAATAGAAATGTTTAATCCAGGTTAGAAAAGCCAGCCGAACTCTGAATTTCCTTGGCATTGCTTACAGGTAAGGGACTGTGATGCAGTCCCTGAGGTTCATCCTGGTACTGTGGAACTACTGTGCCCCCTTAACTCTCCACCTTGGGCTGTTTATCACAATGCTTTGCTAGTGACAAGCAGCAAACCCCTCCAGGTGCTGTTATCGCTCAGCACTGCAACATGTGAAGCTAGATTGCATGAATGCTTCCAGAGCCACTCATGAATCACACAGGGAAAGGCACCAGCCAAATCTCCCCAGCTCCCAGCCTCAAGACCCTTTATTGAGCAATGCAAGTTTATTAATTGGTTCACCACTTCATCAGTGGAAAGTGGATATACACCAGCCTTTGTAAACCTGAGCAGATTTACTGAACACTTCAGGAAAACTCACTGGTAAAGATAAATAGTAAAACAAGTTTGACTACAAAAGATAGATTTTAAGTGATCATAAGTGACAGGCACAAAGCCAGAGTGGTTACCAAAATAAAATAAAATATAAATATGCAGTCTAAACTCTCAATCCTATTAGACTGGGCAACATCTAGATTAAGCAGTTTTTCTCATCCCACTGGATATTGCAATTCATAGTATGCAGGTTTCACCCTTAAAACCTGGACCAGTCTTCTCTTTTGGAGTCTTCGGTCTTCTGAGTGTCCTTGTTGCTTGCAGCATAGGGAGAGGAGAAAAGGCGAAGCATGGGGCCCCTGTGTTCTGTTTTATACCCTTAATCCATGTGCTTGGAGAGGCATGTCTGGTGGGCATTGCTGAGTCACAAGGTGACGCAATACCCCTGGTGTGTCTCCTGTGAGTGAGTCATTGAATTGTAACTCCTCTGCTGGACAAAGGCTGGTGATGTCTGTTCTGCACCCACTCAGGCATTGGTTACCTCCCTTGTTGTTGTCTCTGGAGAGCTAGTATCTGGGCGCTTCCCAAACCCACAGCATATTTTAGTGAAAACCATACAACACAATTCTTATAATTTTATATGCAATATAAAATGATGCACATATTTAGGTGGGACAGTGGGTTTCAGCAGATCGCCTGATACCTCACATGGCATGCTTTATTTGCAATATCACAATTATATATATATAGACGAGGAACATGGGGGTTACAGGGTGCTCCCCCGAGCTATAGAGTGTCACAGGGTCACTCTCCCTTACTGAAGGCCTTTTGTCCAATTTATCAACAATGCAGCAGCAGAATGTTTCATAGGTGTCTGATACAGCAGGTGGAATCTTTGGCATAAATCTTTTTCTAAAACCTCTGTGACCTTTGTATGAAGGCAACAACAATGAAGCACTTAAGTTGGATCTGTGCAGTTATTTAGCACACGGTACACAATAAAATGAGAAGCCAAAGCTTTCACGTTTCTAGAACAGAGAGAGAAAGTAAAGCAGTCTAGTCAGTTATCATATTAACAGGAATAATTTCTATTTGAAATAATTTTTTAGCTATGTGGGATTGGAGGATACTACAATCTGAAAAGATTTGTGCTTCTCCTCGTTTAAGGGTATTTATCTTAAATAATGGAATTTGGCTTTTACATGCTGTAACAACAATATATTGCATCATGAGTTTGTGATATCCAGCTGTGAAATACAATGCTATGGAAATCTATAACTGAGAATACATTGGGTACAATGTACCATATTTTGTAGAAATATGTAACCTTTCTAATTCACACACTGGACAATTACAAATTCCAGCATTCAGTGAGAGTTCACATCGGCACACATCTTACTAAAGTATGTATCTATAATGCATATCCTGGAATCGCCATCAAATGTTTCTAATCCTGGTACAAAGGGGCCTTAAAATTGGGTTAAATCAATAGAGTTCGTTAATTGCAAAATTATGGAATTTTGCTATCAATTTCCCAGTCACTTGAGTGATTTATGGTGTTTCTGTTGCACATTTGAATATAGAAATTATCTAATGTTTAGCAATTGATGTAATGTCATTTGTGTCTTTAAGACTGAATGTAGACATAGTAACGAATTTTCATCAGTGATGTAACCATTTCTCTTGTTGCACGTAGGGCTGTGGAACTGCTGAATGTTTAAAAATAGTCTGCCAAGTGGGCCGCTTGGAGAGGGGAAAGAGTGCAATATTGTATGTAAAATCCCGCCTTTGGACCCAGACCTTTATGAATGTAAGTGCCTATTAATAATTCACAATCTCTCTCAGCTTCTGAAACATGAAAAGTCTTTTTACATCCAGCATGTAATATCAATTTTGGTTTTTTGCACAGAAGGAAAACCAGAATCATTCATACTCGCTCAAGTCATCAGCCTCATTCAATGTTATAGAGTTCCCTTACAAGAACCTTTCATTTGAAGATATCCACAATTCTACAGTAGTAAGTCATTTATGTCTGAACATGGTTTGACCCAATGCACATTCAGTTGAAATTAATACGATCAAAATGAAGCACATAAATTCACCTTCATAATGCTACTAAATTTTAACTAACCCGTAGTTTTATATATAAAAATTATTTATACATATAAAATTAAGAATAAAAAATTAAGAATAAAACCAAACATTTTCAATCTGAAAACTAGAATTCTAGTATTTGGCATGTAGGCTGTCATATATCTATACGGACAATTCTGTGTACAAATAGACTTAGTTATTAGATACAAATCAGTCTACATACTGACAGTCCTGAATCACTTGTTCTGATGTTCAGGATTATATTTAGTCCTTTATTGGGAAATACAGTTTACTGATGTCACAGTGGTGGTACTACCGAACATCTTAGGGCCCAATTCAGCAGATGTATGCAATATATGCTATTTATCATTCATCTTTGACCGCTTCACCTGCCTTTTGCCTACTAATCTGTCTGCTGGGACTGCTTTGAATATTCCAAAGCTTAGAGAAGCTTTCCCGCACCTACCATGTCATGGGTCCCCCTCCCCTTAATTCTTCCAGAGAAATATTCCCTTCTCCCCATCCCCACCCATGCACATTACACTTGCCAGACCCCAGAATGGACAGTGTTAAGTCCTGCACAACTGACAGATGTGAAGACCAATATCTTGTGACCAAACTGATGCAATAAGAAATCCAGGAATGGTAGAAATTTGTAGTTTTCTAGTCTTTGTAGAGTGGAAGGGTTTGAACTTAAAAATTATGACATTATTTATTATTATTAATAATAATAATTAATGATCTGGTACTGCAGTAGTGCTCAACAGCCCCAGTGAAAAACCAGAACTATATAGCACTAAGCAGTGTACAAATGCAGAACAAAAAGATGAACTCTGCTCCAAACAGCTTAACAAAGTATAAGGCAGTAGACAACAGGGTGATACAAAGAGGAGAAGAAACAATGAGGCAGCAGTGGTCATCATGACAAACTGTGAGCTCGGCTCACCAGCTCTCTAACCATGGTCAAGACTTTTGTAGGCATCGCGGCAAAAGAGAGTTTTTACAAAGGGATTTGGAAGAAGACATTCTTATACAGTGTCTGGTTTCTAAAATATATTAGTTACAATTTACAAGTTCCAAGTCCTGTAAAGTTTGATTCTTAGCATTACCGGGGGGGCTACCTTTAAAATAAAATAAAATGTCAAAAATATTTTTTAAAGCTCTGACACATTTGTGAGATGCCACAGTACTTCTTTAAAATGTCAAGCGTATATAGAATCTGTATTTAGTGTGGTTCAAAGCCTTTCATAGGCTTGGATAATGCAGCTGCTTCCAACTTGGGCTGATGAAGCCGTTTTGAATTCATATATTCTCCATCAATTTACAGAAGTGCCATCTCATCCAAAAGAAATGTTGTTTCATGCGTTCCATTAGGATGTGTTTTAAATATGACAGATTCAAAATACGTATGTGTCAAACTATATGGACAAACTCATTCATGCCACTGCCTAATAAAATGTAATCCGTTGTGTTTTCCATTAGGTTACCACTAATATCACCTGGGGCATTCAACCACAGCCCATGCCAGTGCCAGTCTGGGTTATAATTTTGGCTGTCCTAGCGGGATTATTGCTCCTGGCTGTTCTAGTCTTTGTAATGTACAGGGTAAGCATTATACTTTGAGGGTGGGGAGGGGGGTTCTGTTACTGATGTATTACTGCAAACGAGACTAGTAATTTTCTCCTAAACAGTCTGAATATGTTGATCTATTTGGGTAAACTGCAGAGTCCATCCATTCATTCTAGGTTGTTGAGCAGCGGAGGAGCTGCAATAAGGATTGGTTTTTGTGGGAGGACTGGGCTGTTGTTTGGCTATGTTTCCTTTTACAGTTAGTATTTCCTGGTTTTAGAGGATGACATGAAACTGGAGAGTAGGGAGGAAAACCCAAGTGACTGGTTTAAGTGCTCACACAATGAGATGTCTTGTAGATGGAATGACTGTCACTTTCCAAATACATGTGATTTCTCCAAATTACAGATGGGGTTCTTCAAACGTGTGCGACCTCCTCAGGAGGAGCAAGAAAGAGAACAGCTGCAACCCCATGAAAACGGCGAAGGGACGTCAGAAGCTTAAAAAGAGTTTTAGCTGTGTAACATACTGAAACTGTAAAAATGCCAGCATCTTGGTTACAAATTTTGATTTCCCTCTTAAGGAACAGACACTCCATGACTGCACTACTGCTGATGTCTTTTGGCATTGGGAATAGCCTTAACTACAGATTAAAAGCAATATATTTAATTCTTCCCTTGTATTAATCATGTTAATAGATGTGACTAATGCATATGCACTGATTTGGATGTCAAAAACATACATGATATTTAGTTCCATGATTTTGCTAATCTAATTTCAGAGACACTGTCTTCTGATGCACAGACTAGTGTTGTACGAACTGCTACATAGATTTCACTTACGCTCCATAAACCAGAAAATCCCATAGTTAATTGCTAGATTTAGTATGTTCTCTGTTGGTGGACATTTACATTCAGACACTAATTTTCAAGCTCTCAGTGGCTAGATGCACAAAATGAGTATAGCTTGTTTGACAAGTCTGCCTTGATTGCAAAGCTTTTCTGTCCTTAGAATGTATGTAGGCTGATGATTTCCCCCCAAAAAGTATACGTGGGAATATTCAGCAGGATCATTCCCATTTGCCTTCTCTTCTGCATGTTGGTAGCCCTTTCTGTAGGGAGTTGCGGGTCAACTGCTTCCATGGGAACCATTTCTCCTCCCCTCTCCCACTCCTCTTGATTTCCTAGATGGTGCTTCACAGGTCTTAGTCTGCATTTTTAACCCAATATAGTTACACTGGTATCAACCGTAGTGTGGATGATGTTATATCAATATAAAGATTCTTTCTGCTAGGATAGCTTAGTACCCTCCCAAACATATATAAACTATAGCAGTATAAATTCCTTTATGCCAATGTAACTGTGTCCACACTAAGGATACGTCCAGACTACCCGCTGTATCGGCGGGTAGCAATTGATTTTTTGGGGATCGATATATCACGTCGCATCTAGACATGATATATCGATCCCCGAACGCACTCCCATCGACTCTGGAACTCCACCGGAGCGAATGATAGTAGCAAAGTCAACACGGGGAGCTGCGGACATCGATTCTGCACCGTGAGGACCCGAGATAAATCGATCTAAGATACTTGGACTTCAGCTACGCTATTCATGTAGCTGAAGTTGCGCATCTTAGATCGATACCCCCCCCCCCCCCCAGTGTAGACCAGCCCTAATGGTATTATGCTACTTAAATATACTAGGATAGTTGAACTGATGCAAATTTTGTATTTGACAAGCTCTAAGAGTAACAGCAAAGACAGAACACTTTGGCATGTATTCCAGGTTGCTTGGGGCAGCATCTCCACTGTGAATGACCAGAGAGCCTTTTTGCTGCAAGTTGTCTGAAATTAATAGCTTGTTTAGACTTTCATTTCTGCCTCATGTCTGGTTTTTTGAAAACCAGGACTGATTTTCACTCTTCATTGCATTCTTCTTAGCTCAGCCACTATTCTTCTGAGTTATTACTGAGAAAGTCCAAAGTTAGTAAGGAGTTAATATGTATATTGGGCAGCTTGCTTTTTTATCCATTTACATATTGTTTTAGACAGCTGTTTAAGTGAAATTAGTTTATAATGGAAATCCTGGCCTCGCTGAAGTAATGGATTTTACTCACCACCTTTAATTTTATAGTTTTGTTATTGTAATCATAGAAGGAGGAATCAGGACATGTCTACAAGGCATCTGGGGGCAAGCCTCCCACCCTGGATCCACAGAGTTGCTCTAGTGGGGCTCATGCTGGCACTCAAAAAATAGATGTTTTGATGTTCCATCATGGTCCAGAACTCAGGCTCTCAAGCCCATCTCACCCCACCCTGGCTTAAGAATCCAACCTCTAACCTGACTCATCTACACAGCTGTTTTCAGAGTGCTTGTACAAACCCTGCTAATCTGAGTCTTTGGACTCAGGCTGGGAGGCTGGGTCCCGGATGCAGAGTAGACATATCCTAGATGGCCTTGTATGAGTTTTAAGATGAGACGAGTGATTTTTTTTTAATTAAATTCGGCTTCAATTGAGGCTTGATCCTGCAGTTATATTGCACACCTGATTCCCATTGACGTTAGTGGGAAATCTGCACACAAGGACCATTGGATTCTTTGGGTCTAGTCTGAAACTTAGGCTAAGCCTAGAGGTTGAAGAGACTGTCAGCAGAGAGAACATGGCTCTGATTCTGCAAACACGTATGTGCTTAAAGCATGTGAGTAGCCACAGTGATTTGGAATCAGCAGGAGAATTCATGTATCTAAGGGTGAGCACAGGACTGAGGCCATTATAGGGAGACAGAAAAGCACGAGAAAGCTCAGCTCATCTGGGAGAGGTGTTAACATTAGCATTAACTACCTCCTGATTTTACGGTCAGGAAAACTTGTTATTTCTTGGCATTTAGGGTACAAAGGTATAATTTCAGCACCACTGCTGTAACTATGGAAACATCCATTTGTACTAAGTTGCATAAAGTAAGATTTCATGAAATTATTTGTATTTCTTATATTCTACTAAAGAATAACAGCAAATAATTGCCTCCCCTCTTTGATTAAAATTCCTGTACATCCACTAATCTCCAGTTTCATTGTTAGAAAACAGTAACATAGCTGCAGTGTTCAGGTTACATCATAACTGCAACTGGACACACAGCCCCCAGTTCAGGACAGCACATATGCACAGGCTTAAAGTTAAGCATACGCTTAATGGATATTTTGAACAGAGATGCTTTCCTGAATTGAGGTCTTTGTTTTTACAATCAGATTTGGCAATAAGATGATTATAGAATTTATATTTTCTACTGTCATAATAGTTTTCATAGTGGCCTGCAAGCGCTACTTGTATTCTTATAGCAAATGTTTGATAATGTTCACTTTTTTATAACGAAAATGTGATATTTTTGTATGCAATGAATGCCCCGAATCAAGTGCTGTGCATAAAATACAAATAGCAGATAGCTTATTTAGTCCTCTTTTCAGATAAACTCATTTCATAAGTCCAGATTCATGTATATGCGCTAACAACTTGTGAAATTATTTAGCCTAAGAGGGCAATTAAAAAAATCTAGATCTTTTATGAATTTATATATCTACTCCAACTTGCATTATTGCAGCATTTTGTGATGTATCTTAAAACGTTAAGGTTTATATTGAGAAATGTATATTGTCTGGTACCATACTTTGACAAGATTCATGAGGTGTAAAGATGTAGTCTTTCAAGAAACACTACTAAAGTTCAGTAGTAGATATATTGTTGTTAAGCACAAGTGGGAAGCCAAACTTTAGATATTTATATCAAAAGTCAAAATCTTTTAGAAATGTTCACAAATGTCTATATTAGGCTTGTAGTTCTATCCTTTAAATTTATGATTGACGAAACGATCTTGGTACTTTTTATACTTTTAAAGAAAGTCTGCTAGTGTATTTCCTTTCTTTACTAAACATTTTTTATCTCTTTTTATGTATAGATAAGATTTAAATCCAAACCGTGATTTTAGTAGTATTCCTAAAATTGTGTCCAGCCTTGAATACTCGTAACCTTGTTTAAATGGACTTTCATAGGTATCTTTTGAAAGTATTTCAGCTGGAACTAGGGGATTCTTGGTGCTTTTGAAATGTTCACTTTATTAATACATAGCTATGAAAGTGTAGAGCTTTACACAGCAAAAAATGCATTAAAGAAGCTTTCTTAGGAGTGTCCGCTGCTATTTCAGAGGGGTTAAAAGAGATTTTGACCATTTTGGGGGGAAGGGGGAGTGGGGGAGAGAGCTTGTTTTAGAACCAGTGCTCATGCCAGAGGGAGCTATGGGGTATCACTACTGAGCACTACCAAATCGCATCAGAGAGCAGCATTAGCGTGGATAAAATCTAGTCAACTCTGTTTTATTGCAGAGTGGGGCCTGTTCCAAAATCCTGTGAAGTCAGCTTTCAGTTGGGCTGTTCATGTACAATGCAGCTGTCTGTGAATGGGAAAGAATTGAAGTTATGTAATAGGAAAATGGCAGCCCAGAATGAATGGGTAGGTGGCAGAATGTGCGCTGACCTTGTCACTTTCTTGGGGTGATAAGGGCTTCTTTCACTTGCTGACACAAGAGCTGAGGGAAAAAAAGTTTTGTGCACTGTGTACTCCTACCACAAAGAAACGCAACCTTTTGTTCCTTTTAGGGTCTAATCCTGGGAGATGCTGAGTTCTCACAATTTCTTGGGATCTGAACTTTTTGGTACTCAGTCCCTAGTTTTTAGTTCTCAAGTGCAATATAACATTATAATCAGACCGAATTCACTGCCAAGTCATTTTTAAGTTTAATAGGCCTAACCTAAAACGTCATGTAGCATTTGTTGACTTACAGGAGTCAATACTTCTAAAAACCTTTTACAAAACAAATGTATTAAATGGAGTTGATACATGAATGCTGTAGAAAGTGTTTTGATCACCCACATTGGGTCAGACATAATGAGTATATATTCTAAAGTTTATCAGTTGCTAACTCATTGGTTTGGGTTAATGAGATTTGGTACAATGTTTTCCTTTAAATCCACTGTCGAAAATTTGACTAGTGACTGTACAATAATATATTTGAGTCTGTAGTGCTACTACTGTTTCATATATTTGTGCCTCTTATTTCAGTGTCATTTTTTTCCAAAAGATCTTGGAAACTTTTTAATAATAGCAAAGGAAATATAAGTTTAAATGCTCTGTCCTTGTAAAAATATTTTACATTAAGGTTGAATAACTTGACCCTTGACTTTTGCAAAATAAATAAAGATTTAACATAACATTAGAAACTGCAATGAAAATATTAGTTGAGTGGGCCTTTCTGATCCATAAAGGAAACTTACGTGTTATGACAATTCTGTTTTGAAAATGTAAAATTTAATTTTTCATTTTATAAGACCATTTTTGCATGCATTTTGCTAGTGCATTAAATTAATACAATGTTGTCTGCACAAGCAGAAAATTAACTTACTAACAAAACTGCCACAAATTTGGGCAACTAGTGTTCCTAGCTATTCAATAAATATATTCATGAATCAAGTGGAAGTATTTTCAAAAGTTACAAAATTGTTTAAAGGGGCCTTATGGAACATTTAAAGAGAGCAATATTCATTTTCAGCCACTTTTTTTTTTTTTTAAATATAAATCACACAAATTGTGTATTGCAACAGGAAGAACTGCATTAGCATCAGATATAGCTAGCAAACCTTTCTTATTTTCCTTTAAAGTCAATTTTTAATCCCAGAAATCCACTGATACCTTATAATTTAAAATGATTTCATTGGGTTATATTTGTATAGCTCTGTATTTGATTTTAGATAAATTTAGAATATTCATGATTGGATAAACAGATTTTCAAAATCTGATTGTAAATGTTAGATTGATTTTTATTAGAATTTTGGAATAAAATACCTCAATAAAAAAATCTTCTCTGAATTATTTCAAAGGAATATGCACTTTAAAAAAATTCTATAAAATAGTCAGTAGAAAAGTTCCAGAGTAGCTGCTTGCAGCCCACAAGGATTCATTGAGTATTAAAAAGTGCACATAACACAGATGTCACTTTCTCAGCTGAAGTTGCACTTCCAACAAGGGGATTTGTTACTGCAGTAAGGGAAAAGAGAAGCTGGTTGCAATTCTATTTTCTCTCATTACTGGATGACAAACATCTTGCAACATATCTCAATATCAAAAAGTTATTCTGCAAGGGTTCCATGGTCGTCATTTTATTGACCGAAAACAGTCACTTTTTATCCTTTTCTTAAATATGTAAAGTTACCAAGGGAAGTTTCTGGGAATGAGTGTTTAATTTTCTAGTTGTACATATTAGGACAATTTAATTTCTTGGATTGTTTTCAAATTAACAACTGTATTCATCTTTATATTCTGGGTGATTGTAAATATTTTGCTGGACAAAATAATAAAGGGGTGCATATTATTTTCTTTTGACTGAATATGTTTACTTAGGAAGTAGAGCTAGCTGAAATTTTTCAAAAGTGTGTGTGTTCGTGCTGGTTTTTCAACCAGCTTAGAATGGTAGAAATTCAGTGGAAACTTTTTTGGCATTTTTCAATCGGCTCTGTAAGATACAGTATCTGCACACAGGTTGTGTGTCTATAGAACACACTACTGTGCATATGGCTCAGATGGTCAGGTTGCACCTTTACACCTAATTCTGCATAGACTTATGCATGTGCTTCCCTTTACACACTGAGTAGTACTATTGTCAGGGCTTTAATGTTCCCTCAGTTCTGCTGCTTTTGAAGACCATGACATAACACAGGGGTCGGCAGCCTTTCAGAAGTGCTGTGCCGAGTCTTCATTTATTCACTCTAAGGTTTTGTGTGCCAGTAATACGTTAATATTTTTAGACAAATCACTTTCTATAAGTCTGTAATATATAACTAAACTATCGTTGTATGAAAAGTAAATAAGGTTTTTAAAATGTTTAAGAAGCTTCATTTAAAATTAAATTAAAATGCAGAGCCCCCCGGACCGGTGGCCAGGACCCGGGCAGTGTAAGTGCCACTGAAAATCAGCTTGTGTGCCGCCTTTGGCATGCATGCCGTAGGTTGCCTACCCCTAACATAATACATGTTGACTGCAGTAGAAATAGGAGTGAGTGCTGCCTGACTAATATCAAATTACCAAAACAAATAGTAGGTTGGCTACTAACTGGAGAAAACCATAAAAGGAGACTTAAGAAAGATGTGTAAAATTGTTTACAATATTGAAGTCAATCTGTAGCTACCGAAGGTGTCATGGTTGTCAATATGCTCCATATGACACCTCCTGGCAACAGCAGGAACATAAATGAGGTCTTTGGCTCCACAAGCATAGCTATTGCATATATTTTGAGCTAAAGAAAAATTGCTTTTAGTTAGTGGAGACAGGACACTGGACAACATGGACCATGGTCTGACCCAACATGTGGCACCTGATCTGTAGCCACCATTTTTATCCTGTGAGACAAAGACCGAAATGTGGGGCCATCATTAAAACAGCATAGAAAACCTCTCTCTACATCTTCACATCCAGGCAGTGTTTGAGGGTATGTCTACACTACAAAATTAGGTCGCTTTTATAGAAGTCGATTTTTTAGAAATTGATTTTATACAGTTGATTTTGTGTGTGTCCCCACTAAGTGCATTAAGTTGGCGGAGTGCGTCCACAGTACTGAGACTAGTGTCGACTTTTGGAGCATTACACTGTGGTAGCTATCCCACAGTTCCTGCAGTCTCTGCTGCCCACTGGAATTCTGAGTTGATCTCCCAATGACTGATGGGGCAAAAACATTGTTGCGGGTTGTTTTGGGTATGTCGCCAGGCCCGCCTCCCTTCCTCCATGAAAGCAACAACAATGGTCCATACCACGGCAAGCATGCAGCCCGCTCAGCTCAGCTGCCACTGTTGTGTCCTGGGTGTTGCAGGCAGCAAACTGTGCAGTAGGACTGCAAATTCGTCATCGAACGACCGCTTCCGCTGCCACTCTGCTGTCCTGCTGATGCCATACCACGGCAAGTATGGAGCCTGTTCAGATCACCGCAGCAGTTATGCGCACTGTAAACACGCGCATTATCCTGCAATATATGCAGCAACAGAAACTTCAAAAGCAGGCGAGGAGACGACGGCAGCGCAGTGATGAGGACATGGACACAGACTCCTCTCAAAGTATGGGCCCTAGCAGTTTGGACATCATGATGGTAATGGGGCAGGTTCATGCTGTGGAATACCGATCCTGGGCCCAGGAAACAAGCACAGACTGGTGGGACTGCATAGTTTTGCAGGTCTGGGATGATTCCCAGTGGCTGCAAAACTTTTGCATGTGTAAGGGCACTTTCGTGGAACTTTGATTCGCTTTCCACTGCCCTGAAGTGCAAGAATATCAAGATGAGAGCAGCCCTCACAGTTCACAAGCTAGTGGCAATAGCCCTCTGGAAATTTGCAACGCCAGACAGTTACCGGTCAGTCAGGAATCAATTTGGAGTGAGTAAATCTACTGTTGGGGCTGCTGTGATTCAAGTAGCCAATGTGATCACTCAGCTGCTGCTATCAAAGGTAGTGACTCTGGGAAATGTGCAGGTCATAGTGGATGGCTTTGCTGCAATGGGATTCCCTAACTGCAGTGGAGCGATAGGGATATGGGTTCTGTCTATCTTAAGACCGGAGCACCAAGGCAGCCAGTACATAAACTACAAGGGGTACTTTTCAATGGTGCTGCAAGCACTAGTGGATCACAAGGGACATTTCACCAACATCAACATGGGATGGCCGGAAAAGCTACATGACACTCACATCTTCAACTCTTGTTCTCTTTCAAAAGCTGCAGCAAGGGCCTTACTTTCCAGACCAGAAACTAACCA
Organism: Chelonoidis abingdonii; assembly: GCF_003597395.2. Classification (NCBI taxonomy): domain Eukaryota; kingdom Metazoa; phylum Chordata; order Testudines; family Testudinidae; genus Chelonoidis; species Chelonoidis abingdonii. The sequence continues at coordinate 30,803,410 of NC_133778.1, read as the reverse complement.
TTGGGGATGTTGAAATGCCTATAGTTATCCTGGGGGACCCAGCCTGCCCCTTAATACCATGGCTCATGAAGCCATACACAGGCATCCTGGACAGTAGTCAGGAGCTGCTCAACTATAGGCTGAGCAAGTGCAGAATGGTGGTAGAATGTGCATTTGGACGTTGAAAAGTGCTTTGGTGCAGTTTACTGACTTGGTTAGACCTCAGCGAAACCAATATTCCCATCATTATTACTGCTTGCTGTGTGCTCCACAATACGTGAGAGTGAGGAGGAGACATTTATGGCGGGGTGGGAGGTTGAGGCAAATTGCCTGGCCCCTGATTAGGTGCAGCCAGACACCAGGGCGGTTAGAAGAGCACAGCATGGTGTGCTGTGCATCAGAGAAGCTCTGAAAACCAGTTTCATGACTGGCTAGGCTATAGTGTGAAAGTTCTGTTTGTTTCTCCTTGATGAAAACCTGCCCCCTTGGTTCACACTACTTCCCTGTAAGCCAACCACCCTCCCCTTCCACCTTTGATCACCACTTTGAGAGGCAATGAAGTCATTAAAAGCAGCAGGGAGTCCTGTGGCACCTTATAGACTAACAGACATATTGGAGTATGAGCTTTCATGGGTGAATACCCACTTCAGCGGTTGCATCCAACGAAGTGGGTATTCACCCACGAAAGTTCATGCTGCAATATGTCTGTTAGTCGATAAGGTGCCTCAGGACTCTTTGCTGCTTTTACAGATCCAGCCTAACATGGCTACCCCTCTGATAATAAAGTCATTGTTTCAAGTTCATGCATTCTTTATTAATTCTTCACACAAATGGGGGAATAACTGCCAAGATAGCCCAGGAAGGGGGGGGGGGAGCGAAGCACTAGATGGGGTGGTGGAGGAGGGGAGGACAAGGCCCCACTGCACTTCAAAACTTACTGTAAATGCCAGCTTTCTGTTGCTTGGACAATTCTCTGGGGTGGAGTGGTGGAGTGCCTGGAGGCCCCTCTACTGTGTTCTTGGGTGTCTGGGTGAGGAGGCTATGGAACTTGGGGAGGAGGGTAGTTGGTTACAAAGGGGCTGCAGCAGCGGTCTGTGCTCCTGCTGCCTTTCCTATACCTCAACCATACGCCGGAGCATATCAGTTTGATCCTCCAGTAGCCTCAGCATTGCTTTCTGCCTCCTCTCATCATGCTGACACCACCTATCATCTTGATCCCGCCACTTGTCCTTGTGTTCATTTTGTGCTTTCCTGCACTCTGACAGTGTCTGCCTCCATGCATTCTGCTGGGCTCTTTCAGTGTGGGAGGACTGCGTGAGCTCAGAGACCATTTCATCGTGAGTGTGGTTTTTTTGCCTTCTAATATTTGCGAGTCTCTGGGATGGAGATAACAGGGGGAGCGTTGAAACAGCTGTAGCTATGGGAGGAAAAAAAGGGAGAGTATTATTTAAAAAGACACATTTTAGAGAACAATGGGTAGAGTCTTTAACAGTGGACATTACAAAGCCTCTTATATTGAGGGCCTGCTAGTTTGGTGCGAGAGATCACACATACAGGGCTCGCGGGCAACAGAATTCGGCTTGCAGGCAGACATGATGAGCCACAGTCTTTTGACTTCTTTAACCTTCATAACATGTGGGAATGGTTTCAAACAGCAGCGCCCTCATTTCTCATACCAAACACCCAGTGGGTTGGCCATTTAAAATGGGTTGGCCATTTAAAAGGAGGGGTTGCAGTTTTCGGGTTAACGTGCAGCACAAACCCAACTAAATCCCCTCCTCTCACCTAATTCTCTGGGATGAACACTTCACCCCTCACCTAACTATGTAGCTAACAGCACGGATGATTTCTGTTCAGCCATAGGCAAACAGACTAGCAGGAACGGCCACCTCTGAATGTCCACTTAATAAAATTGCCCTGTTTCAACCAGGTGACTATGAATGATATCACTCTCCTGAGGATAACACAGAGAGATAAAGAATGGATGTTGCTTGAATGCCAGCAAACACTGGAACCATACACTGCCATGCTTTGTTATGCAATGATTCCAGACTGTGTGCTCCTGGCCTGGCGTGGTAAAGCGTCCTACCATGGAAGATGGAATAAGGCTGTCCTCCCCAGAAATCTTTTGCAAAGGCTTTGGGAGTACATTCAGGAGAGCTTCATTGAGAGGTCCCTGGAGGATTTCCGCTCCATCCCCATACACGTTAATAGACTTTTTCAGTAGCTGTGTTGGCTGTGAATGCATCCCAAGTCTTCAGGGCAAATTAATCATTAAACATGCTTGCTTTTAAACCATGT